>NW_026844334.1:14060084-14258138 GCF_029955315.1 Cylas formicarius
ACAAAAATTTGATGCAAATTCTTTGTTCCATGCTTTTGTCTCACAAAAAAGTAAACGTGCAAACTGGCTGAAACTGTGAACATATGTTAGGGACATGTGTACTAACATAACAAACAAAGATATCGAGGATCGAATGTACGTAGTACCTCTTATTACAATAGTCACCTTACTTTTTGAACAGACCTCGTATATGTAAACAGGTTGTTCGATATTTATAATTACAATCCATAGTCTTTGGGGTTAAGTTGTTTTTCGCGCGTTTTAAGTTCTAATTGTTACCACCTACCTCAGAAACTGCCCTGTAGGCACTATGACTATTCTGTAGTCACTATTTTAGACGCCGGTGGAAACGAAATTGTAATGTAAGTTTTTCAAGTGTAAGCTAAATTGTAAATATAACCTACTTTACAACCATGTCGTAGCCTTCCGTACTAAACCTTATCGGCTAATCAATAAACACAGAGAGCCAACATCTATAATTATCTCACTAGCACACTTAAAAAACGAAAGCAGGCCTAAGATGGTAATACAGAATTGCCCAACTAGGTATCCAATTAAGGTCTGCTCCAAGGGTTCCCAAAACATCACCGATGCGATTCTACCTGCCCGGTCGTTTTCTCGCCATTAAATTTTCAGTCAAGTCGTTTGAAAGGTAACACCGCTTGCATTAGGCCGTAATTTTTTTCGGCTCGACAAGAACCCAGCCACTTTTTCGAGTATGGTAGCCGTTGCGTGCTCGGAGGTCTAGACTGTCCAATTATTGGCGGTGTCTTTTAAATAATTTAACGCAAAAGAAGAAAAAGTAATTGGAGATATGATAACAGGTATCGGATTCGAAACCTTTGACGACCGATGCAATAAAAAAATATGTGCGCGGGAACAGCGGTAATTTGTGCGTGTTTTACGCTCTTTAACTATAAGTAGATCAGCCGCAACTTATTTTAACGACTTCATCGCTTTGGCCACTTCGTTTTCCTCAGGAGCCGATCTAAGTCTTTGCAACGATATCGCTTTCATCAAAATCAATGCTATTAACTTTAACGAGGCGACGTAGGAGGTTAGAGGATTCACCAATTGTTGACGCCAGCAAGTTCCTCCCTTTAACCGAAATTGATAGTTTCTTTTGATACGCTGGAAATAAATGGTAGTATTATAGACGGCGACATATATCGTGGCGCCCACCAGAAAGATGTGTAGATAATGACAGTGGACCAAAAATGGCTTACGACCTGTAGTATAAAGATTGACTGTGGATCAAATATGTACTATTAAGATATTTTGATTTGATTTGATTTGCTGTTAAGTTTTCTTTATTTATTTAAAATCGGAGGTTAACATCTACCAAACTCTTAACCAAGGCACCGGAAATATCCGAAGTGGCTCGTCACAGTAGTTAAGGAAGCTGATGTTTTAAAAGTGACATTTTGATCTCTGCATAAATGAGGAATAGGGAATAGGACCGACGGATTACCTATAGTAAAGTTTCAGAAGGTCATTAATTCTATGCTTGATGTAGTGATTTTTACAGGTTTCTTCTTGTTCTTGCCTTGCATATAATGGTCTTTTAAAGAAAGAAAAGAGAACCAAAATCAGAATTTGTGATTGCCTTAGAAAGACTAACATCCGGTACAATAGAGTGGGGTACCAAATTTAAAAGTATGTAAAAGTATCATCAAAGATCTCAAGCGTTATGTAAGTAAAACCATAGAATATATCACGAAAAGCGATGTAAATAATAGTGGTTTGCTTCGTCTCCATTGTACGAGATAGGTACAAGCGAATATTAGCATCGTACCGAGGAAGAGTTCTCGCTCATCCATATCAAATCGGTTCGTCACCCACGTCCCAAAGGTACCACCGCGAATACCCCACTTGGAAGCACCTGTGACGCCATCGGCACGGTGTTGGTCCCCAGCACGAGGTACCATAGCGGGTACCGACCGATCAGAAGTCGATGCGAGCGGCGTCCGTGTGTTTCTAAGTCACCTCCGCGCAGTTAGAGAGAGTTTAGTGTTTAGCGGTACCGGGGCTGCGGTACGACCGAGATTACTGGTACCCAACATCTCGCGGAACGGCGTACGTTTCCTTTTATGTGATTGTGTGCGCGTTCCTTTCTCGGTACCGATCTGTGGATATTTGAAAAATAGGTGAGTGGGTACCGCTTCGGGTACCGAACGGTTGTTTATTTTTAATAATTTTTTGCTAGAATTGATGTTCACGGAATTTTTATTGACCGGCCCTCGTAATAGGTTAATCACAATTGCTTTTAAATGGTACAATTTCCTTTGAGGATAATAGGAGTATCTTCGCTAAAAATAAATGATAATGATAATGAATTTTGTTGCAAATTTTTTAATATACATTCTCCACTTTTTGACGCCACTGATTATGTGTCATATGCTGTGGTAATAATTGTGATTGACATTCCTACGGTTTGAATCGGCACCTTATTGCGTGACAATGAATTCTGATTGAATTTTGGGTGGGTACTAATTTTTACGGATAACATTTATAGAAGTATTTATGACAAACTCCGTTCGAACACGACATCGCATTCCTAGGAGGGGCATAAAAATACGTAAACAGGACGTTTAAACAAATGTGTCACGTTCCCAAGCCAACCTCAAACCTGCTATTCAAGTATTAGTCACGGTCAATTTTAGTAATTTCGCCGAATAGAGTCATTTTCCGAACCAACCAGCCTGTCACTTATTTGAAATGTTAATTTATTGTTAAGTGAGCGGTCATTATTAAAAAATATTATACTTAATAGCGCTACTTTTAATGTTTTCGTAAGGAGGCGAAAGAAAAACACTATGCGAAATCCTACGTATGGAAAAACTTCATCGCGGATTAAACATTGTACATCAATTCATTGAAAAGGTCGTGGAATGTGTAAGTAATGAATAGGTGAAAGGTAATGATAAATTAAGAGACTTGTTGCACGGAGCCCCGTTTCGCTATTGATTTGTTTAGGCTATTAGATAATAATTATCCCATAAATGGCGGTCGATGGCACACATAAGCGAAAACTCATTTATCACGGACGTTATTATAATATTCCTTTGCATGGTGTGCGAAATTTATCGCAAATTCTTAAAACAATAGAATTGGAAAATATTGTTCTTATTTTAATGATATAAGATCTACCGCACTTTTCATACGCGTTTGATGGGGTGGGGGAGTATGAAAATCATTAATTGGATAAAAAATTTGAATCATGAATAAAAAAATTGCTTATTGGATAATTAAAAACATTTGACCGATTTTTAAATAAATTGAAATTGTTTCATGTTTGGAATAAAATATAAAAGCAAACTCCATATATAAAAATATGAAAAAAATTATATAAACATGTTTCGAAAAATGCTTTGTCGTCATGTGCGTGTTTCAAATTTTCTATCGTTTTAATCTACCGAAAGCGAGTTAATATTTTGCACTGAATGCTAGATTTAGATTAAAGCGCTTTACTTGCATCAGCTGGATTCGTGCCGACAGGTCCCTTTTTTAGCGAAAAACCGCACGTCACTGATTTTTGAAAATATAATCTCTTGCCAATTCCTCCAAACTGTTTTTTGAATTTAAAATTAACCTTAACATCACAAGTTCAAGTCGCTATTAAGCTATTTAATTTTTTATTTATTTTGACAACACATTATGAGTTTTACCAAAAAATGCAAAGCCGATTATGATTCTCAAAATAGCTTACCGTAGTGATTAATTAAGTAACGTATCAAGTTTTATTTTATCTAACACCCTGTATACTTATTTATTAGAAATATTAGAAATAAAACTGCAATAAAAAAGAACCCCAACCCAGAAATAGGTTTTAATATTCTACCTGCGGAGGTCACTATTTCCGTCCCTTCTATTTTGCTCCGAACACTTCCTTGTTCTACTTCTACGTTCTTTCGTAACCAAACCCTTAAAGAACAATTAATCAAAAGTTTCAAAGGCTAAAGGTTAATCCGACTGAATCAGATTACCCGTACACGCTCTTCGGATGCAACGCTTAAAGAAGATCGAAAAGGCAATTTTCTAGTGAACGGTTAACGCAAAATCCTTTATTTTTGATAGCTTTCAGATACATTTGGCAGTTAAATATTCCATTAGCACGAAATGAATATGGCAATCCCGTCATTTAGGTTTCATTTATTTTTTGTTACTTATTATACAATGCCGCGAATGTTTCTGAGAAAATGAAATAATTTTCTTGTCATTTCCATCCTACTTGTGATCGATTAAATAAATGTTTTAGCTGCGGAGGTATTTTCTCAAAGGTTAGACCTAATAGCAAATCGTCACTCTAGCATGAACCAATATTAGTAGACTCAACAAACCATAAAATAACGATGGCAAATAAGAATAACTTGTTCGTCAGAAGGCGACCGGGTCGGCGAGTATTGTGTGAAGACCCATTTCCTTGTGTAGTAATCCTTTGTTCAACAATTAGATCCTCTTTCAGGTGCGTTGCCCATTAGCACTTATGTCCGACTAGTTTACGTTGACATGCGGCGAAGAAAGAATTTAGAATTATGTAACGAACTCCTTCGGAAACAGTTTCTTGAATTCCTGCAAACAAATCACGCACAATTTTAAGTGTGATACTATCTCTCTTGGACATTACGATAGACACGACTTATGATCCACAAGGTGATGCGGAGATCTCTTAAAATTTGCCTTTTTAGTACTATACATACTATACTATACTATAAATAACGCTTCACACTTCACGCTTCACGATATTAGTTCTCAGGTTCTTCAGATTTCAGCAAGTGGCATCTAGAAAGTCTGCTTTTTTGAAAGAAGAAATTTTTGTAAGCCAAACTTACTCTGCGTGTGAGCAAACATTTCCTAAAATTAATTTTTTCTTAATATTTTGTGTAAGTATTAAGTGAAACTTGTTATTTAATTCATCAATTTCCCGACTGAGTGTACACTACATAACAAAGGGAAACTAATAAAGTATGCGACAAACAAGGAATCATCAGTTATCAGTTTCTTGGGTCGAAAGATAATTTAGAAAATATCATTCCAAAATTAATTGTATTTATGTCTGATATGTATGGTCTGTCTCACAGTGTATCAACTTAACTTTTGACGGCAGTCTAGGGCAGACTTTTAAGGTGTTTTAAGAATATAAATGTTAAATATTATATTATTTTTATAATAAAACTGCAACCGAATCTTCATGTGCTCAATCAATGCGATTCCCTTGCCATTTGCTTTTTGTTTATTTTGCGATATTTAAATCCCATTTTACAAAAACTCTAGGGAGGGTGGTACGGAAAATAATTATATTGCTTTATCTTCTTCTAGTTTTCTTTAAAGTTTATTCAAAGTAGAAAAAATTTGGCTTTGATAAAGAGAATATATATCTCCCTTCTTATCATAAACCTATTATTATTATTGAAAATCATTCATTCGATAGTTCACTGTTAACAATATCCTTTATTCTTGTTTAATGATTCCTCTACTTATTAAGCCTTCGTACACATTTTTCACAATTTATTTTGCGTCTAATGACAAGTCATGTCGACGAGACATAACGGAAAAATTAGTGATCGACATGTGGTCGACGTTTACCTGACAAGCCCCTGTCTTGTCCCTTACCTATGTATAAATTATTCGTTGTTTCGTTTATTCACTAACAATAGGTATGAAGGTCGTAATTACACTTTGCGGGAGGGTCTGTCAAATGTCAAGATGGATACATTTTGAGACACACTATACCTAGACGATGAAAATAGACAAAATTCGAGGTGATAACATTTTCGGTAATGTGTATGATCTACATCAATCCACACGCAAAAAACATACCAGGTTATATTTTTTCGAAAATATTTGGTCAAGCCATAAGTGAAATGTGTCACTCACTTCTTGACGTAATCCTTTCTACGCGTTAGCGCGTAAAATAATGGGTGTATACCGATCATTAGCACTTTGCACTTATGTATTGAGATTTATTATATACAACTTCAATGGCAACTTTGAGAATGAGAATCTTTAATTGTGAATTCTTGGCTTCAAAGTTTTAGGGTATTTTCCAATTGAACATGCATATAGATGACGCGCCGGTGCTCATAAGATGTGGTGTAAAAGCGAACGTGCGATATCGATAATTGCCGAAATATTTCCTGAGGCAACTTGTAGTTTCCATCAAGGCATCCACTGGACGCACGCCTTAATAAATTCTAACAATTACCCTGGTTGGACTCGGCTTAAAACCTTTTAAATGGTTAATTCTGTTGAAATGCAAATACCACCTGTTATACGCCGAAGATAGGCCTTTCGAGACCGCTATTTACGATGACAGGGCATAAAACCCCGCAGTTTTCCAGTTGTTAATGTTGAAATTTATAACTCCTATAAGCCCACTTGTGACCAATGCGCGAGTGTGCACTTGAAAGAGCTGTTTTACAAATATGTATCTGTACAATGAGGCTCGCACATAAATTATCCCGAACGTTTACTTTTATTAGCGCCGTTGTTCATAATTTAGACTATTCGGTGCGTAAAACTAGCAAATTTCTTAATATCGAGTATCTGCGAAGCGTCCGTGGGCCGCGGCGCAAATCTTTGTTGCGATAGAGATTTTTCTTCGGCGCGGAATTTCTCCAAAGGCGTAACCTTTTTTCACACTTCGCATCTTCTAACGGTTCACATTAAAGTCGGCTTTCTCGGCGCAGGTTCGACAACGACACGGTCCGACGACCAGAGCAGAATTGAGGAGCTAAAATATTAGACTTCGTGCTGTATACATCCGATTAGCTGCACCGGATGACAGTTCGCGAAAAAAAAAGGCAAGCACGATTCAGGTTACGTGCGACTCGCTCGAGTTAGGAGAGAAGCAAATACTGATTTTTGCATTTGAAAAAGGAACTCCCGCAAGGTTCTGTGCTAGGGTCTAAACTATTTTCTATTTAATATACTTCAAGTTTTCCGTCTGCCTTTCGGGTTATTATCACTTGTGTACAGATGTTAAGCAGTTTAAATCCGAAGAATATCAGCAGGCAGTAACACTAAACAATTAGAAACATTTTAATAACAGCAAAGCAGCTAAAAAATTAAGCAGTCAGCAGTAAGATAAATAGAGGATTTTTCAGAATTAACTTTTAATAATTTTCGCGATTCACGATTATATATTATTATTAGATTTCAAATTGAAACACCTTCGATTTAGATGCAAAAGCCATCATGTTAAATAAATAAATGGATGTAATAATTTGAAAACTATTTCTACCAATTTTTGGATGATTAAAGTCGATTATTATTATTGTCACTATTAAATGATTGACATGGAAATTAAATGATATTTCATACACTTTCAGAAGAGGTTTTGCGCTCTCCTAGGTTACCTTGGTTACATTTTAGATATTTCTGAAATTTAAAAAAAAATCCTATGCATACCTCGTGCACCCTAAGATTATTGCACACTCGCATAGGGAGAAATATGTCGCATTTGTGTCGTTTAAATTCCGATGTGACTCAAGTTTTCTCCAGATTTAAAGAAATATCGGTCTCTCATGGTTCATGCATTTGCGACGTGTCCACCTCTTCGTTACTTCGATTATATCTGAAACAAATATTTTGGACGCTACTTCCAAGCGATGCCAAAGTTGCGCCAATTCTAACGACTCAAATTATTAATACCAAATCTCACCAATAGGGATTGATATTTCCCGAAAGCTGGGAAACATTTAAATTACCTATTACAAGTGTCATGTTGACAAGTGGAATTTTTCCCTAAATGTGGGGAAATTTGTCATAAAACCGAGTGCATTAGGTTTGAGTGAATATTGCCAGATTATTTTTATCCACAAAGTTGTTCTACGCATTATGGGAAACATTATTCTTTCTCTTAGAAAATTCCAGATAAATGATACGAAACTAGAGTTTAACCGTATGTGGAATGAAGACCACAGATTTACTAAGAATTATTTTCTTGTTAGTACTAAAAGTTGAGCAAACATCAAATCTTTAAAGAGAAAAATTATAAAACAAAAAAATAAAGTCTATAATAGCGGTTACTAATTTTCACACAAAGCCTCTTTTTTTCTAACTCATTTATGCCGGTAAACATAAACATTTTCGCAAATGTTGGCATCAAAGTCTTGACACCGCATCGTTACTTCCTGGTCGTTTTCGCACCTTTCGTTCGAACAAAATAATATGCCTTCATCCGGAAACCCATTCTTTAAATCCATACATTAGCAGAGACGGACTGGTCAAGAAAGGCGGAGGTAACTTCTTCCTGGTCTCGGCGAAAATATTCCGTTCGGCGACTAATTGTAGAGCCAGAAAGTAAGTACTGTTGCTTTACAAAAGCATTTAATTCGATAATTGCCGGCACTGAACAACTGTAACTCAAAAACAACGGGAATTGGGTCGTCGCTGCTCTGTAGATGGTCGATTGAGTGTTTCCGGAGAGGACAAAAAATTGAGAAATATAAAATAGTCACATCGCTAAAAATATTGATAAATGTGTATAAACACGCAATATGAGAGAACAACAAATGCACGTAAAAAAGTATACCTTATCAATGCATGAGTAAAGTTTCCATCTATTGATGTTATAGTGTTAATAGAGAGTTCAATTTTTTCAATTATATTTGGAAATTGCCTTGCCAGCAGACCATCGAGACCCAGATATAATAAAAAGAGAGTCACAAAATTTATTTATTTTGCCGTTAAATGTTCTCATCTTACTTGTCTATTGCTATTGTTAAATACCAAATGAACTTATTCGTAAAATTGAAATTTTCTTAAATATAACTAAAATATAATTTGTTTGTGAACTTCTGATTACGCCTGGAAGTTTACAACGGATCATATAGCAAGCGGCATTGATATGTTCATAGAGATAGGAATGATTTTCGGAGCATATTTTACCCACTACCCTGCACATTTCTTATTTAAACAGCGATCTCCGCACACTTAACTCGATCTGGCAGTGGCCATTTTGGTTGTTAAATGGTCCAAGATCATTCGTTAAAAGCATTATCTTAAATCTTGCGCCTGCGCATGTTGAATGAACCTTCTCCGAATTTTTTTCATAGTTGCTTCATAATATCTATCTAATCTATATCTATCCAATATACGAAAAAAAAAAAGACGGTGGCAATCATTTAAGCTGAAACCTGATGTAGTGAAACCTAGACTTTCCAAATACGAACAACTTAAGCTGAGTGCATATGTATGTCCGTCTTTTTCTGTACCAGCTAGAATAATAGAAAGAAGATTTAGAAAGTTGAATGTGCAGAACACAATGATTTATTGTCACTATTTAATATTGTTTTCCCAATCATATGAGAGTCCAGAATGCTGATGACTGTATAAAACTCCAATTCGATTTCGATCGCCTATCGTTATCGTTATGGAATGGAACTAAATATTAATAAATGCCAGCTAATGAACTTTAACTGGAGCAGAAACGCCATACATTATGCTTATAAGGGATAAGGGATCTTGGAGTGTTTGGGCTTTATTAAGCGGACTTCCAGAGTATTCCCTCTCAGATTACTGTTCAGCTTCCCCGTGCGTCCACACCTGGACTATTGTTCCCGAGTCCACATACAGGCCTTACAAAGAGTGCAGCATAGGCTACAACTTTCCAGATTCGTCGTATGCATAGGGATCTCACCATTTTTTATAAACTACTGCACTCAAATTCTCATGTACCTGTGTTCCTATATTAAGATTAATATTTTGGAAAACCAATGGTTATCATACTAGGGTTGGATCTTTATTTATTTATCTGTTTCATTCTGTTTTATTTTTATTTTATTTTGTTATGTGAATCTTATTTTATATTGGGCGGTTGTCTCGTTGATAAATAAATAAATAAATATTGTGGCTTCATTGTGAGTACAAAATAAATATACAGGCAAAGGAAAACATGAATCATTATTATTTATTTTTCAGTTGTGGTACGGTTTATAAAACATTTTTTATTTATTTTTATTAAAACTAAAATAGTGATAAATTAGGAAGAAGTTTTCTTACAACTAAATTAGGACAAAAAATATCTGTTTCGGCAACACCTTTAGGGAATAAGTATTTGAAAAAAGTACAGTGTTGCCGCAACAGCTGTCATAAATCATTAAATAACTGTAAAAATCTGAACATTTTTTTGTTCTAATTTAATTGAGTTAACTGGATTTTCATCAACTGAAAGTCACCTCAATTTCAAGAATTTTTCTCTATAATTTGAAGATAACTGAGCTCGTGCGAATTTCCTGCTACATAACTTTAGAAAATTAATAAGGTTCACGGTGAAGCTGACGAATACGGTTCCTATATTTGCAAAAGAATCTACAACTCCCTTTTTGATTAGTTTTTTCTTTGCGGTAACCGCACCGCCGATACTCATTTCGACTCTGTCCAGTTCGTTCCACTGCGCACTTTAAGGCGCTTAACGCCTTCCAGTACTTTCGGACTATTAGAATAATGACGCCATTAGCCGGCGGCATACTCGGCTGCCATAACTCGCCTAATAATCAAAATGTCACGCGGAAACGGGAAAAACGAGTCGGGAACTCTTCACTGCCCGCGTGTCGTTTTTCTTCCGTTTGTAGGTGTAAAACAGAACGAGTAAACAAATTGCACGGTACGAGGTACTGTTAGATGCATTTTGTTTATGGTCGCTACGTTTCCAGGTCAGCTATATCGTGGAGAAGTTGTGTAAGAGGCGAGGCGTGCCGTAAGAGAATTTGTACTTGTGATGGGGGTCTTGGCTTCTCCTGATGCTCTCGTTCCTGTTGCTTTTTACACGGCGGACCAGTCTTTTCGTGGCTAACGATAAAGTTTAACAGCGAACTATTTTTTTATGCAGAAAGTTTCATATAAATATATTTGAGACACATCGAGGGGTAGATCAAAAATTCTGTACAATGAAATTACCTTTTTCCTTGAAGTTCCTCGCAATTTTTTATAAATTTTGGATATTCCTTTGTTTTATTTGTTTCAGTACCTGACATCCGAGATTGTATGCCAAAGATGGATCGGAAAAAATATCTTTTTGGAACATTTATGACACCTTTCTCGGACTATAATTTTTTTTTAAAACGTAATTTGAAATTGCTGCCGATGGCATCTTCGAAATCCCCCAAAACTTTTCGAAATTCTTAGAAACTTCTCGAAAAGTTCTACAATAACTTACAATTCCCATTTCCCTTTCAAAGATATCCTTACAGACGCTGCGGATAAAATTTTGAAAAATATTTGATCGCGGGATCAAGCTTCAAGCACACCGACAAAATTTCATCGAATCGCCCACGACAGACCTCGAGGAATACCAACAAGGACAAACTATTGAAAATATCGGTTCTATTCGAACGCGCATTCGCTTCTTTTTGTAAAACGAACTTATCGAACTAGAACTTTGTGTAAATCTCCACCGACGGTATTATCTTCGATAATTTCTTTTTTGCCGCGCTAAATGGCGCGAAACGCAAGATCGTTCAAGTGGTAATCCTAGAATGAAAAAAATTAAGGAAGTCAAGTAAGACAAACGCGATTCTGTTACTCACGTGTCGGAACTACGCTTTGATGATTTATTATATTACTTTCCAATTTATACCAAAATGAATCTATAACTATACGCGATACCGATTTAGACTTCACTCAACATCACCCATAACTGCTGAAAATCCAAAATTTATGTTTATAAATATTTTTTCTACTCTCTACTTGAAAATAATCAATTATGCACTGAGGTCACGGGTTGATTTGTAAAGATGTTTTGACGTTTGACAGTTCTGATAGTCACACCATACGTCACTCAGTTAATCTAATAATGCAGTTTTACAAAAATGTACTCAAAAACTAACGTAAGTAGAAAAAGTATAGTACAGATATTACTTAATATACTATTAATTCAAAATATCGTGCCCAATTGTATTTATTAATTTATATTATTCCAATCATTTTAAAAAAATATTATTAAACTCATTCTGACGGCATTTTCTATTTTGTTCAATTAAATTGAATACATTAGTTAGTATAGAGTAAAAACAATTTTAATTTTAATTTTGTTTGAAGTTTCTCAAATATCTTTATTTAAGGTTAAACTTAAAATACTTAAACTTCCAAACTCTTGCTGAATAAGAATGTAATGTATGCAAGTAATTTAAATATTTAAAATGAAGCTTTACTTTGTCAGGAACTCCTGGAAAACTCATTGTCATAGTTGTAGGAAATTACGAACCGATTACTCATTGGTGCTTTTGTATTTCACAACTATTTCATTAGATTTATGTTTTTTTTTGTTTAATAAATTGTTATTCTTGACTTGATTCTTTACACAATTTAGACAGATAAAAATGAGTTCATAAAAAATTCTAGTTCAATCTTAATTACAATAAAGAAAACAGATCCAAAAAAAATCACTACTAATTAACAGCCTATTTGTTAAAAATTGCCGATTAAAACAGTATATTATGCAAGAAGTGTTGAAAACGGCATTCGAGTCACAAGCGGGATACAGCGGAGAGCAGCGGAGCGAGTGTTTAATAAACGAGTGACTTAAAAATTTGCCAAACCTGTTGCATACTATTTCTTTTTTCTACAACCGTTAGTTTTTGAGTACATTTTTGAAAAACAAAACGAATACATTCACTGACATGAGTTTAAGAATTGACAAAAGTCAAAATTCAAGCGGCACGGTAATATCTCCGAAAACATCCGATTGCTCCCAAACCCTTGCGATTCAATCCCGGAAAGGTCCGAAGTAGCTTGGATTCTTGGGAAACGAAACTGACGTGGTAAATAACACGCCGGAAGGGAGTAGAAAAATAAAATGAAAGTACTAAGTAATTTGAATCAATAAGTATTAGCATTAAAGAATTACAACAAATACAGTTATCGCAGTTTCCATTTTGCAGCAATTGAAAAAAAAGAACCTTGGGCTCGAAGGTTATCAATTCGACAAAATAACTAGAACGATAGTGTAGAATTGCATAGTCACTTGCTCTCAGTAATATACTTTTTACAAATTTACATCGTGAAACAAATGAAAATCGAAAAGGTTGGACCGAAAGGATTTCTCGCATTAAACATATAAATCCGAGGCTCAATAAAATACGCCGGTCTGTATCAAATTAACCCAATCCCCGTTCGATATTGCATGGGTCAATATCGACGTCGCATTTTTCAATTTTTTAATGTCTGCTTATTTGGCCTTTAAACCTTGCTTTTACTTCTTCGATTATCGATCACCGTGTGGCGAGATTGCATTATAATTTCAAACCTCCAAGGCTGTTTCGCGGCGATTATGTGTGTACGACAGTCTTCTACACTGTTGCCAGTTCGCTTTCCACGCGTACATAGCGGATTAGTGCGTAAAATTTAGGGACATGCGCGTAAGATCATTTGCTTCTGTACGAAAGAAATTGAGGTTATTCTGTTGTTGGACGCCACGCCAAATATTTCGTTCGAATTAAAATAAGCTAAAATACGCATAATCGGATTTTTTTTCCTGAGGCATTAGTTATAATTTTTAGCAATGTTGTGATTCTGCCATAGATCTAGAATCGGTATTGTTCTTCTTAGTCTTTCGACGAGCAAGTAGCGTAAGGTCCTCGGGAGTTGGTCACCTTTTTTTAAATAGCTTAAAAATAACAGGGATAATTGAACTCGAAATATTTTTTTATATGATAACCATCTTGACCAACCCTCATGTTGTTGGTCAATGGCAATGTATTGTATTACGAAAACCGTCTTTTTTCAATAGTTTGCTGGACAAGTAGCACATTTTGTAAATATTTTCATTGCTTCTAGTATTTGGTCTCATCCGAAATATTATCGTCTGCTGTTGATGATTCTTCTTTTTTTGTATTTTATTTGTTCTTTACCAAACTCTTTCTCTTCATTTCTTCAATAATTGTATCTGTCTACGACCATACACTGAGAGGTGTGTGACATGACCACCGCAACTAAGAAATGCCAAGATAGTCTTTAAAAACTGCTGAAATGTACTTTGTGCACGCCTGGTCAGTGCATAATTAGGTATTTTAGATTAAAGAGTAGAAAAAAAAAATTACAACTATTTATAATATTTTTCAGATTGTCAAATCAAATGAATCAAAACAATGAAATGACATATTTTACCCGTTGATTCATGCAAATAGTTTTTCATTATATTTATGTATTTGTATATTATTTATCAACATAACGAGTTAATGTTTCCCATATTATACTTTTGATATTCTGTTTATGACCACTAAAAAAAAAAACAGTTTCAGAAACCTGTCACATTGCTTAGTGACAATGTCCGCGAGGTCTACGAACGAATGTACCGGCTTCACCTTGATCGGTTAACTTCGGCAACGTCGCGCGGGCTAGTCGATAAAAAAATCAATTCAATTTACGAGCAAGAGACGTCGTCGTATCTGTAAACCCCGAGATATGAAATTACTTCTATGATGAATTGCGATCCGTACGAGCAATAGCGAAGCGCGCTCAAAAATCATTGTTCAAAAATTTATCGTTACCGTTTATTGCGCGAATTATTTACAGACTTAACGCGCGCCAATCGCTAAGGCTATTTGCTTATAGCGGCGTTCAAAATATTCATCGGGGCCTACGCAACGCGAATGACAACGACTTCATATTGTTGTCAACGTTTTACGCGGAATGTTGTTAAATTTAGATGTGATCTCACCGACGCGGTACCGCTATACAATAATAAAATGCGAAATGTCTTCATCTGGAAGTTGATCTAGCGGGAAATTTTAATGGTCGAGCAGGAACCGAACCTTGGCCGCGCTACAGGACGTCGTCGTCTCTCGTTACGTGACAACGCGGAGTTTTTAAAAATCGCGAGATTTATCTCGACGATTTGTGAAGACGCGTTAGTTTGACAGTTGGCGTGAAGTAAATTTTAAGCTGACGCGAGGCGTTTAGCGGTATCTTAATTATTCCAATTAACTACAAAACGGTCTGTGCGTCACTGTAAAACGTTCGCTACTTTACGTTGGAAGTACGAGTACGTAAATTAATGCAGGAATTCTCAAAATATCTTCCGGATTTAATACACATAAAAGGATTTATGCAGATGCGCATGCGCCGTTATTTAAAGACAACGTCTTGCAATTTTTTGTGTTTTTGCAATATTGCAATATTTGACACTTAAATTTTAGCTCCTGAATTTAAAGTTCCACAGGCTCACAAGGTATTCGAGTAGAAAAGTACACATTGATGGGCACACTGATACATATGCGCAAGATTTCCACATAAGGTAACAAATATAATTAATACGGAATCTTCTATTCATTTTCAAAAAAAAATAATTTCGTCCTTTTTATATTTTAATTTTAAATTTTTCCAGACATTTTTTTTCTACGTCAGTACAAAAAATGCATGCTCCGTTGAAGAAATAAAGTCTGACATCTGACATTTTGGTTTCTATTACTTAACTTTTAGGCATAAGCTGAGATAACCATTATTGGTGAGTCACTTCGGATATTTCAGATAGTTTGTGGACAGGTTTCGATTGTTTTCCGCAGATCTTAGCCACAGATGACATTTTGAAGTCTGCCATTTCTAATAGTCAGTTCACACGTCACCCAGTAAATGCATTTGTGCTGTTTTGCAAAATTAGAAAAAGTATAGTATGCAACAACCAGTTTTTAGAAGTTTACCATCTATAGTTTACTAGATCCGCTAGTGCCAAATTAAAATGGTGCCTAAAGTAGCGTTTATCAAACTTGTTTCATAATATACATTTAATTCCCCATTTTTGTATGTCTTTTATTACTTACATTGTAACTAGTGCTTTAGGAAGCAAAAAGGTGGGAACAATTTTTATGCTATGGATTCTAAGTTTAACTCTACTATTTTATTATTAAAATTTATAGAGCATTGTCAGGTCATCGCAGTTAATTGTAGTGTTACAAAGCATTTTTGTTAATATTTGTAATAGGAGACTTTATAATTTTGTGTAGTGCCGAAAGTAACCCGAAATGTTGAAATGATTCAAATGATCAACTTGATCAAAATTCGACAAAATATTTTCGTTAGTTTTAAACGTTGAAAAGGTTCATATAGACATCAATCAATAACAAACTTTTCCAAATATGGATATGTGTCTATGCGTTTCCCTTTCCTTCAATTAATAGAGTCAAGTTTCATATTATCATAATACCCTAATACACACAGTGATTTCTTTTTTCGCCATTGTATACATATTGTCGAGACCAAATAGTAATTGTGGGGAATAGCGTTTCCTAATTTTTCGAAAGAAAAATAGAGAACAGAATATTAAACAGCAAAACAAAGAAATTGACTTACACAACACAAGAATAAGTAAGCATAAAGTTGACTCACTGGACTCCCACAAATTCAAAATTATTTTCATTGTAGCTACCCTCTGTGAAAAAAAAAAAAAAGTAAAACGATTTTCTCACATAGACATTTTTTTGTTAGAATTAATTAATTTATTAGAATTTAAGATTTTGGATTTATTGTGTGTGGCACACTCCAAATTATTAACTCCCCCATCAGATTCAGCCCTGCTAGAAAACTAAATTTAGAGACTAACCCTAGAAACGCGTGCTTTGTCGCTCCCCTGAAGACAGCGATAGAATAACTTTTTCCAATTCTTCAAAAAAAAAAGAAATAAGAAACATAGCCAGTAAATAAAGAAACTGCATAAAGCTTATTTAAATTGAATGGATGCTGAACGTTTAACATTCTAATGTTCTCATTGCATTAAGAACATTTGTTTTTCTTAGGCATTTTCTAGTATTTCACGATGCTAACCATACAAAACATTAGCTTTTTTCTCGCCATGCAAACGTGCAATATTCTTCCAGTCTTAGGAAAAACAAATTATCCAAAAGTAGTCCTTCCGATGGGAGTTGCAGGCAATATTGAGCGTATTGTCTTCAAACCAATCTATTCCTCAAAGCGGTTGAATGCCGAGCAGCTTTTTCACTTTGATTGCATATGCGTGGCCGTTCTTTATTACTGAAATACATTACAGCGTCCGCCCGGAATTTTTTAATAACTACCGGACGACTCGTAGCGAGCTATAAACTTAATTATGCCTCTATGAAAAGAGAAAACAATGTATTTTAATTACGGCCATCTTTACGCTAGGTATCGTATTGTACAGGGCGGCACACCTACCGTCACGTTTGCGTTTGTTTTTTCCGTTAAATAACACCAAAGCTTTGCCTTTTGCGTTGGATTTAACGGCGAACTGAACTTTGACCCACGTACGGAACTCGCGAGTATTCGTCATCCACTATCTACTTCAGAAGCACAATTCAGTTGATTATTGGTTAAAGTTCGTATTAGCATTTTTTTATTAAAAAAACTACTCCTCCCACCACTCTTTTGTATGGTTTTGTGGTGTGGTTATACCAAAATTTTTCCGTATCAAGCAGAAAAATTTTCAATTTTTACTCATTTTAATTAGATAATTAATAGTTGTGGTTAGTTTGGTTTATTCATAATAAATATTCTAATAAAATATAAAAAAAAAGAAAAAATGTATAATAAAAATATTTAGGCAAAAGTGTGCAAAAATTGAAAGCTCCATTACAAGGGATGTTGCATATTATACTTTTTCTGAGGCGATTATTCTTTCGGTGAATTTTAGCAAAACAACACGAATATATGAATGTATCCGTGTCGTTTTGCTAAAATGCAAAGAAAAAAATTATCGATTGTATTCGTGTTTCATGCCGTTTACCACACTTGTTCAATAATATACTATTATTTGTTCTCAGGATAAACATTGATTTTAATTATTTGATGAATAATGAAACAATTTTTGTACGATAAACCATTCTATTAAGTTAATATGTCCAAATTCCATACTTGAATTATTTGTTTAATCTCAATCCGATTGTGGTATTATTCGCTCAGTTACCATTTGTTGTTTTGTAAAACTACTAACTAAACTAACTAAGAGATTAAATATCGTTTATGAAATTTACTATCGAAAATAATCGACATTTTAATGTTACGTAACGTTTAAGAAGTTCCTGAATTTCGTGCGGCCATATGAAAGAAAAATAAACTTGAAACTTGAAAAGAATCATTAATAATAATAAATAAAATAAATATTAAACTTATACAAATAATAATTTTTTGGTCCGCCATATAGAACACGAAACTCACGAGCTATTCGAGTAGAAAATTACACGTTGATGGGCACATTTGACTAGTACACATTTACCATTGTCCGGTAGGGTTATTCAACTCGATCTATTTCATATCGCCCGACAAAAGCCGAGGCTCTATTAAAAAAACAATAGATTTCGATAGCACAAAAACCGGCTGACTTATGAAAAAACATTTCGCTCTCCGGCGATCCATTTAAAAGCTTTTTAAATTTGCATGCTGGCGATTGAGATCGGCTACAAAAAAATCTATACGCGTGTGGTATTCTTTTTTTATTTTGCAGAGGTCAGGTCACACAACAAAACCGATTTAAATTCCCTGAAACAAGTCCGTGCAAAATAGAACCAGGACGAAAAACAATAACAAATAATTTAGAACGAAATAAAAAAAATTGCACTCAAATCTAACAATGAACCAAGAATTGACAAATTTTAATCGACATATCTGCCAATGACCGTTAGCGCTATCGTAAAAATAATCGATCTATTAATAAATCGCATGCTCCCCTAACATTCTTTGTTGTGAATGGTTGATTGTTAAATGTTAATTCAATATTATTAACTCAAGCATCAGTTTCCATTGTGTTGAGGACATTAATTGATTAGTTTGTAAGTTGTTAATCATAGCTACTACATTCGCACTGTTCATAATAACAGCAATTCAATTCTTCTCAAAGTAACGAAATAGTAAAACATGAAACTAAACCGTAACTTTAAATGTATAACCTATAAAATTTGTCAGCCGCTTACACGTCACTTCAAAAACATAGATATATATTATATTATATTTTCGCAAAATAATTTAATTAAGGAATAATTAATTCTTGGGAAAATGTAATGATTATCATCATAATGATATCTTATCCAAAACCAACTGAATTTTAAAGCATAATAATTACCACAGAGTTCAAAGTGGTTCTATAACACTTCCAAGAAATACTTGTGCTAGGACAAAACAATTTACCAAGACTATAGGTTGTGTTGTAAATTTTGTTAAGCAAAAAAAACAATATAAAAGTATTAATTTTCTTCGGAATTGTCTTTTATAGGCTGATTGAAATGGTCATCAATGACGAATAAAGTTGACGATAATTCTTCGCTTAACAGTAAAACAAATATAAATATTTTCTCCGGAATTCTAACAATTCCGCTAACGCAAAAACAATTGTTTGATTTATATTCGCGTTATTAACGACTGCCCATTGTTTTTAATTCGCAAAAGAAGCACCCGACATAAATCACTCGTACGCGAGCCCATAGGCGCTCAAGGGCCCTTACCAGAGATGATTTATTTAATTATCTTACATAAGTTACATACTACTTACATTGTGTTTATGTAATGGCCCATTAAGGCCCTCGTCTCGGCTGTGATTGGAAACCATATGGTTTGTTACGGAAGGTTTTAGTACCCAAGAATGTTAGGGCTCGTATTGAACCGTTGTAACGTGCAATTTCAGTAGCCGGTTTCACTGCTAATAACGTTGATTATCACTGCCGCAATTCATTCAATTCCGAAAAATGGGAAAATATTAATTTTGGCAAAAGAAGCAACGGCGTACCCAAAAAACCACTGCTGGTGTTTGTACACATATTTTACAGGTTATCAATGTTTCAATGGAATCGTGAAAATCCAAATATTGTCGTCACGATTCAATAGCTATTGGTACACCAGGAACAAATATTATAGATTAGATACACGAATTCAATCGTAAAGCATAGAACTTCGCAATTAAAGCGGAAATGTCGTGTTAATAATTACAACGTAATTTTCTGTGGCGTTTTAGAAAGTATTTTTTAACATTTTTCAATTAGTTCCGCCATCTTTTTGATTTAATAAACTGGAACCAAATATTTGCTTTTTTAGTTATGGTGTTGACCCTTTTGTTTTGAGAGTAATTTCGATGAAATTGCAATAAAAGAATAAAAGAACAATAAAAGTATATTTTCTTAAAGCCAACTTCTAAATTTTCGGTACCATTGTATTAGCCCGCAACATTAAGTTGTGTTTATCCAAAAAATGTTAGAAGGCTGCACAAATGAAGAAAAATAAAATAATGCAACTTATTGGACGCAAATGAATTGTTTTTGCAGTTTTGCTGGTATTTTTAATATTTCTGTTAAACTCTCATTTATAGCGTTTTCACAATAAATGCTAATGGCTTATTCGATGGAATAAATTGTGGAAAGAAAAGAAACCAACATCTACAGAGTAACGTAAATTTGCTAGTGTAGGTAGCATCCCTTTTTATTGCATCCTTAGACCAAACCCATTTATCTGTGAAAACACCACACAAGATTATTAAACGGAAACAACCTATTTAATACAGCTCTCATACTCTTGGATTTATATAAAAAATTACTGCAAGCAGGTTGCTACTTAGAAAATAAGGAATCTGAACTTTCTGAGATTAAGTCTCAAAATCTGATCACATCTCATCTCAAACAATTATTACATCATACATTTAACCATTTGTTCCTACTCTACGAAAACAATGCAGTAACCATTAAATTTTGATCCGCGCAGCAAAATCTGTTGAACACATTTCGAGTGAATTCGAAATTCAATACGCTTGCAGCGTGTGTGCATTTTATTTGTGTTTAAAAAAAACAAGAACCATAGATATTATAACCTGTACTATTATATCAATGTGTTACTGATAAAGTCATTACTCAAAGTTGAATGACTTAAGTTTGATATCACTATATTGAGACCTATTTGTTTGGAACTTTTAAATGATAAAATAAATAAATGAAACTGCCGTTATTTTAAGCTCGGCGAAGGTTTAATTATCTGGGTATTTTTTCATAAAATATATTTTTTAAAATTTAATTTAAAGGCGCAAAGAGTTGCTTGAATAATCTAAGGATTTTGATTAAGCAAACTAAGAGATATATATGAGACAGAGCTATTAATTTTCTTTTTAATTTTGGATACGTGAGTATTTAAAGACCGATTCACTGTCAGACCAAAAGAAATCTGTTTGTGTGTCATCGGCATACCTATGACTGTCGAACTCACCAAATTAATTCGACATATCTGCTGTATAAATAATAAACAATAGAGGTGTGGTCTGTCCAAGGGCGGTCGCAATGCAACAAGATTATTACCTAAAGTTTGGGAATTTAAATTCAGGTAAAATTGTGGTCCGTAATAAAAAATAATTTTATACCTACCTCTGTTTAATATTCTTTGATTTGGTATACTACTTAGTTTAAGTTTATTAGTAATCATTCTTATTTCGTGTGTAATAGAGCGTTTGTTGAATCGTGTGCGAATTATGCAAAATATGTGCGAGTCTAGTGTATCTCAGGAGATGCTCCCACCCAAATGTAGAAAACACTATTCTATTGCGACTAAGGAAGTTATAAACAATGTTTATTTGACTCTCGTTGAACATGCTGCCAGCGAGCAAGCATCTTTAGAAGAAATGACCACATTGATGAAAATTCCAACATCAACTGTATGGAAAATTGTGAATAATTCCATTTCAGCGAGGAAAAAAAAGAAGCGATGCTGACATTTTCTCGAGTATAGATGAAAGTGATCAAGATATAATCCGGCGTAAAATTTACCAGTTATATGAGGAACAAAGCGTGCCTACATTAGTTATCTTAATTAGGAGGCCTGAAAAAGATAAAACCAGTGTTAAATGTGGCAGAACTACCTTATGGACACATGGGTCTAAATTTAAAAACATGACAAAAGGCAAGTTTTAATGGAATCTTTTAGAATACGGAAATGGCGACTGGAATATCTCGAAAAAATTAGGATTTACAGAGAACAAAGGCCAATTATTTACTTGGATGAAACCTGGTTCGACACTTATGATACCCGGAAAAGGGTTGACCCAACTGATAAGTGTAAAACAAACACGCCATCAAAAAGAGGTAAAAGAATAACTATTTTGCATGCTGACTCTAAAGATGATTGGATTCCAAATGGAGTTTCTCTGTCTGCGAAAAATATTAAAGATTCTTCTCTGGAGTACCATGAAGACACCACCGCTGATTTATTTGAAAGTTGGTTTTAAAACAAACTAGTTCCAAACATGCCTCCTAATAGCGTCATTGTAATGGACAATGCAACTTACCGCAGTAGACAGTTGACTAAAACCCCTTCCTCATGTGACACAAAAGCAACGATGCAAAACTACATGTATAATAACGACATTTATTTTCACGAAGATTATACCAAAAAGCAATTAATTGAGGTTCTACAAAGCTTGAACCTACAAAAGGAATACGTCTGTGATAATTATGCAAAAAATCTAGGGCATACCATACCACTGTATATTTAATCCCATTGAACATGTCTGGCACTAACTGAAATCTGCCATTCGTCGTAAAAATGTTTTTCCCCGTGTTAACTTCAATGTCTTCAAAATTATAGACACCAAAGTTTTTAACATCCCTCCACAAAGTTGAGTAAATCCATATAGAAAAAGCAGAACAATCGTATATCCATATTGCAAATAATATAGAACAAATAATAATTAGAACAGGCGATGATTGCGATAGTGATACTGATATATTAAATAAATTAAAGTAATTAAAATTTAAATTTAAAGTAATTTAAGTAGGTAATAAAAATAATTTGTAATTTTATTTTAGATTTAAACATAAATACATACATTAATAAATATATATAACAAAACCCCAAATAATTAAATTCTAAGCAAAGTACGAACCTGTTCGGCCATATTTCATTACTACAGCTTGTCCGGGTCTTTCCTTAATTCGTATCAGTTAGTCACTTTCTTATATCCATGAACAGACTTTACTAATAGCGAGGACCCCAAAACATTGAGCAAACTGTACATTTTGCCAAATCCTGAGGGCAATTAGATCTCGAATGAAGGCACTGGAAGTCCAAACAAATAGTACCTACATCCTTCAAACGAACCGTCCTGGAATGCTCAGAAATCAGACGTATACCGATTTAGCTTCCGGACACCCCGGATTATGATCTAGTTATTCCTATTAATTAGGAAGTAATTAGTATGTTGCTATCACTGAAACTATTAAGTGGAATACTTAAAAGAAAGAAGCTTTACAAAATAAAAGCGTGTTGTGTAATTGCGGTTAATCTTTCGCTTCGAGCTTCCGGCCTATTTGTTTCTCTTCCTTAACGCTGCCCGATGGATCGCGCCGTTGTTTGCACTAATTACGAGTGTTATTTAATTATTAATGTTTAACTAAACTCGCGGAATAAGCCGAGCAAATAATGAATGATATAAAATTATGATCCATCCTCGGCAAGCGGAAGTTTCACGGAGCTCGTTGCTCGTCGGCTCTTCTAATGATCTTTTAATGGCGTAGATTAAACATTACACTTTGAAGTATTTTAATCCCGTTCGGGACGGTGCAACGTACGAAAAGCAGAAACGAAAGTGTACAGGGCGAACAAGCGCACAATTTATGTAAACCCAGTTACCGCAATAGTGACAACATAGTAGTTTGTATTTTGTAGACAGGTCATAATTGTATAAAAAAAAACACATCTTGGGCTATTTCAAGTCATAATAAATGTTTTATATAAAAGCCGTGAAGGATGAACGGTATTGGCGGAACCATATGTTATCCTTGACCTTTTAACACTGTTTTATTTTATTTTTAACGTCAAGCTGCTTAAAACCTTGTAGTCCGTTTAAGAGGTTTTTGTTGAGTTAAAGAGATACAGGGTTATTTTTTATATCTGCGTACCCACTTACAGGAACAGAACTCACCGAGAACAAATTTTAGTACAAAATTTGTATAGTTTTTGCAGTATTATTTTGTAAAAGAAAACAAATGCGCATCCCAAAGTTGAGGAACAGTAGCAAGTATTTGTAAACGGAATACCCGATATATTTTCTATATATAAGTTTATATTTTTGATGTTAATCAAGTTGGCCAGGCGTTCCGCAAATTGAAACCTTCAGTTAGGAAAATGAGTTACTCAGAGTTTTTTCAAAGAAACTTCCGCAGGCACTGTAACACTGTTTACAAATATTCTGGATTCCTCCTGCGTCGGTTGTAGGTGAATTGAATTTGCTGTTAGCTTCTTCAGAGCTTGACTGAAACTGTTTTATAGGGTTAGTTTCAGTTAAGCTCAGATGAAGCTCACAGGGTGATTTGGTTACTCAGAGTAAGAAAAGCTTCAAGTCAAGTCTTTTTTATTTCAATAAATATTTATTAAAAAATTATAACTTGCATCTACACCCATATAAAGTCCAAATAACTCAGGAGTTGAAACCTCGAGATGATCAACAGCGCCGCTGTTTGCGAGATGGATACGAGAAAAAGGGGTTCATTTTTCAACGAAAATCATCTTTAACGATGAGGCACATTTTCGCGTTGGTGGATTTGTAAACAAACACAATGCCCGTATTTGGGGATTAGAAAATCCAAGGGAGATTGTTCAAAAAGCAATGCATCCTCAAAAAGTGACTGTTTGGTGCGGAGGAATAACTGGCCCTTTTTTTTTCGAGGATAATGTGGAGAATGCTGTTACGGTTAATGGTGTTCACTAACGAAACATGATATCTGATTTTTTCTGGGGGCAGTTGGAAGGTATGGACATTGAATATTTGTGGTTCCAACAGGATGGAGCCACTTGTCACACATCCAGAGAAGCGATGCAATTGCTGCGGGGCAAGTTTTCTGGTCGGATTATCTCACGTAACGGCGATATCAATTGGCCGCCGCGATCATGTGATCTCACTCCCTTAGATTTTTTTTTTTGGGTATCTAAAAAGCAGAATGCATAGAAATAAAGCAAACACTGTTCCAGAGCTGAAACAGGAGATTAGACGCGAAATAGCCGCTATAGAACCTGAATTGTGTCAAAAAGTGATAGGAAATTTCAATAAACGAATTACGTCATGCCACATGAGTCGCGGGGGTCATTTCAATGACATCATCTTTCATACTTAATTGTAATACACTAATCAAAAATGGAAAATAAAAATGTTTGTATATTTTTATATTCTTCCGAGTTTTTTTTATTATTTTAATGTGGAAACCCTTATTGAAGCACCATTTGCTAAAAATTCTAAAGAACATAATGTCAACAACAACAATATTGAAAATATAGCTCATATGTTTTCTATATACCACCATGATTTCCCAAACATTTTCTAATAATATCCCTCATTTTATGATGAATCGCATTCAAAATAAAGTTATGGATTCCTTGTTGAATTCTTTAGCTCAACACTCGTATATTTTGAGGTGTGTCATTGAATACTGTTTTTTTTTTAAATCATCCATTTGCCCAATAATGCTTAACATACCTACGTCATGAAGGCTGCTTCCTCAGTAAAAATAATCTTTCCCGAAAAATCGGGATCCTCTATTATATGCCTCAACATTTCTTGACAATATTGTAACAGTTGATGTTATTTCCTCCAGATAAGCCTTGAACTGGAATAAATTTGTAGGAGTGATATTTATAATATTTTAAAGTTGATTGAATCTTTTAATATGACATTCCCAATTGTGCGGCAACAATTGAGATTGAACTTTTGGGATTTTCTAAAAAGTTATATGAAATTAATTATAATTCATAAAAGTAAAGCTGCCTTCAAAAGGGCGCAAAATACTCACGTCGTCAGCTTTATTTTTAACAACATTTTTCTTTTTTCGAAGCTTTTCGTTTCATTAAATTGCATATAATGCGTTTGAATGTGCCAGTTGACGGTATGGTCTGTTCATGGATATAAGAAAGATTATCCAAGGGTGGTCATTAACATATAATGCAACAAGATTATTATCTAAAATTTAGGAATTTCAATTCAGGTAAAATTGTGGTCCGTAATAGAAAATAATTTTATACCTACCTGTGTTTAATATTCTTTGGTTTGGTATACTACTTAGTTTAAGTTTATTAGTAATCCTTCTTATTTCGTGTGTAATACAGCGTGTGTTGAATCGTGTGCGAATTATGCAAAATATGTGCGAGTCTAGTGTATCTCAGGAGATGCTCCCGCCCAAATGTAGAAAACACTATTCTATTGATATTAAGGAAGTTATAAACAATGTTTATTTAACTCTCATTGAACGTGGTGCCAGCAAGCAGCATCTTTAAAAGAAACGGCCACATTGACAAAAATTGTGAATAATTCCATTTCAGCGAGGAAAAAAAGAAGCGATGCTGACATTTTCTCGAGTGTAGATGAAAGTGATCAAGATATAATCCGGCGTAAAATTTACCAGTTATACGAGGAACAAAGCGTGCCTACATTAGATATCTTAATTAGGAGGCTTGAAAAGGATGAAACCGGTGTTAAATGTGGCAGAACTACCTTATGGAAGCTTATTCAACACATGGGTTTTAGATGTAAAAAAATTGACAAAAGGCAAGTTTTAATGCAATCTTTTTGAATTCGGAAATAGCGACTGGAATATCTAGAAAAAATTAGAATTTACACAGAACAACAAAGACTTGGATGAAACCTGGCTCTCGACACTTATGGGTTGTCTCAACTGATAAGTGTAAAACAAACGCGCCATCAAAAAGAGGTAAAGGAACAACCATTTTGCATGCTGGCTGTAATTTTATTTTAGATTTAAACATAAATACATACATAAATAAATAAATATTGTTTAGTATCTTTCCTAACAAACCCCCAAATAATTAAATTCTAAGCAATGTACGCACCTGTTCGGCCATATTTCATATTTCTTACAGCTTGCTAGGGTCTTTCCTTAATTCGTATCAGTCAGTCACTTTCTTATATCTATGAACAAACAGACTTTACCCATCGCCGATATTGCCGTTTAATTGCAGCTATCCTATTGTTACTGGAACAAATAAGACGAACTACTTGAAGTTTTTCGTCCTCTGAGTAACCCATTTTCCTAAGAGAATGTTTCGATTTCACATTATGTCATACTGAACCTCTGGCCATCTCCATCGACATCTGTTTAGTTCATCAAAAATTTTAAGTTAAATTAATTCAAGAAAGGCTTATCCAAATATCAACAATCTATATATTGTTCAAATTAGGACAAAAAGATCTTGCTACTGTTTGGCAGCTTTGCGATGCGCATTTGTTTTTTTTACAAGTCTAAATGATAATACTGCAAAACTTATACAACTTCCGTATTCAAAATTTTTCTCGGTGACTTCCGTTAACCCCTGTAGGAGGGTTCGCAAATATCAAAAATAACTCCGTACAGTCACGCATTTTGAGTTTTTCAATCTTAGTTGAACCTTGCCTGTTTTATACTCAGATTTAATCCATTAAATGTGTTGATAAATTTTGACCATGTATATTTTCTATCTTACAAGTATCCGATGTTGGTTGGATTTTGTGTTATATATTGGGGCAACATTATTTATATTTGTAACTAACCAAGGCTAACCAACGCATACAAAATTAGCAAAATTTCATTCTAAATTAATATTTCCTGTAATTATAGTAGGGACTGAGTTTATTGAAAAGGATAGACAAGAATTTTTTACATAAAAGTAGTACGTTTTTTCTCTATTTTTAATCACCATGATTGTTGCCTTAAAAGGCAAAATATAAATTTTGGTTAGTTGGCACCTTGACAGATATTAATAGCGTCAAGACGTGTGTTTAGAAACACCATTTGTGTGTAATTTGGGCTATTTCCCATACAAAGCGTATACTGAATATTGATTGATTGAAGGTACCGTCAATTTCTGAAATCTGGATGGACTATCATTTAGAGTAAAAATATATTGGATATATATTTAAAAAAAACTGAAGCTTTTATATTTTTTATCTTTACGACGACGATTTGGATTACCCAGAACTTTTAATAAATTCTGTAGGTGGCTATCCAAATATCAATGAAAACCCCGTACGATGAAAATATACGTCATGTCTCAAACACAATAAGATAACCAACAACAGAGTTCAAACGAAATTTAGAATTATATTGGAACTAGGAAATTAGTAAACAAAATTATATGCTTCGTTTTGAAAATTTGGCAGTCTTATGTCGGACGTTAAGCATGTTATATATTTGGTCTTTCTGGGAAATATCATTCCCAGCTGAATTGAGAGTTCCAGATATTTAAGAATTGAGACAAGATGACATATAGCATCGAGTGCAATTAATGGCCTTTGGGTTTTTAGAAAACTTTTAGAAATCCTACATTGCGCAAGTCTTGGCCGGTGAATAACATCAGGAGGAAGTAATTTCTCATGTATTGTAAAATATAATTACAGGCAATATTGTTGCAACTTGCTAGCGTCATCGAAGTTTTGACACAATGTCGATGGTCCATTTTCTTGTCTGCAAAATGCAGCTGTTAAATATTACCGGTTCAATTATTATTTAAATATTCCGGCGGCACCGCAATTCGTTACGCAACTGTTGCATAAGCGTATCATATTACGAGGAAAGGTCGCCCAATAGAATTACTTTCGATTTTAGTAACTGTAGCTGCTGCGTATTGGGATCCGGGTATATATCGAACTATCATATTAAATATCGTTGTCAATTATTGATACGTGTATTACTTGGACCTAGCACATTACGCAGGGTTTTTTTTTAATTGAGTGCCGATACTTCGGTGATTTGAAGGAAAACTCTTTTTTATGTTGATGTCACTGACCGAAGCAAAAAAATGATTTTTGAATAAAAAAAAATTCTACCAAATTTCCATAAAATATCAAAAGCAAGACAAACTAACTATTTTTTTATGCGAAATGTAAGTAAGGTATTACATGGTGTGTAAATTTTTTTATGAAAATATGATAGATGACACGTTGTAAGATTATTAGACATCTTTTATACAAAAAATAATTCTCAATGAGAATCAGGAGTGACATCCTCACTGTGGGCAAAAGTTTTAAGTGGCCACAGAAAAGAAACTACCTGTAAAATTATTCTAGCAATTTTTTCGAATAAAGAATGAATGAATGAAGCGGTCGAAAATTACAATTTGGCGGGGATTCCATTTCATTTATATATTGGACTTTTAAAAAACTGTAACTCAATTTGGTCGAGATTTTCTAACATATCCTCTCAATAACTCTTCAGTTCCAAATATTCCATTTCTTATTTATTTAAATTTTAAACTCATACTTTGTGCCCAAAGGATAGAAAATGAACTTGTAGGAAAAGAACCGACCAGAATGGATCAAACAAAATGAAACAAATATGAAAAATTTAAAAGGATGTGGTGTGCACAATTTTCTTTGTGGGGATATTTATTTAGTTTTTGTTCGTTTTGAAAGCAGTTTTACTTATAGAAATATTATAGTCTGTGACATCTGATCATCCCTAACGGATTTCTATTGAGATAAAAATGAAAAAAAAGAAGAAGGGTGAGAAACAATTTAGCTAATTACAATTTCAAACCACATGTTTTCAAATACGAAAAAATATTTCTAGCAACAAATTCAAGCTGGGTTGTATGGAACAGGATATTATTAAAATGAAAGAAAATTTGCGTTAATAAATAAACGATATAAAACTGGATAACCATCCGAATGGATAGCACAATCAAACAAAACATAAATCAATTCACCAAATTCACCACAATCACAAATTTGGGTAGATCGTATAGGTGCTAACGCGAACTAGTTGGGCAGACAAGCAGCAACGGTTATTTCTTACGCGGCACAAAGTAGTGACGTCATTCCTGTTGGGTGCTGACTTATGAGAATGAATTAATAATTAGCCCAAGCTTTCCAAATAGTACTTTTAATTCAAGGGAAGAACTCCGTTTCATTTGATTTAATGCTCGTATGGCTTGATATCAAACATAGGTGGATATCCTTATTATGACTTGCTTTTGGAATCCTCTTTTGATTTAAGTTCCCTATCAGTTTTCAGCCTACTCCTCGCCCAATATTATCCCGCTGCCGAAGGGTTACACTCAAACTATTATTATAAAATTGTGGTCTCCTACTCACAGAACGTACAGATATCTCAATCCGCCGCGGGGACATCTTTCGTCTTGCTGACGTTTCACCAAACATGCTGCTGACTTCAGAGCACTATCTGTTTGGCGAGATATCTGTTGACAGAATCAACCTCTTGCATCCACTGTTGGACATAGGTCTCCTCCATCTCCTTCTACAGTATTCTGTTTTGTGCCTTCTTCGAGTTTCCCGCTGTTTCTCTCAGGTCGTCTTCCCATCTTGTTGGGGGTATATCCCGATTTCCCTTATTTTCTGTGGGTCTCCATTCTATCAATCTTTTGGTCAACCTATTGTCGCTCAAGCGCGCTATGTGACCAGTCCACCTCCATTTGCCTTAAGTAATTTTCCTTGTCTCACTTGTCTCACTTGTCTGTTTGGTACCATGTCTCTTCTTGTTATTCCCAACATTGCTCGTTCCATTTTTTTTATATACTTTCAACTTATCTGCGGAATATTTATTCAAGGCAAGCGTTTCGGAGCCGTATGTGATCACTGGCGAAATGCATTGGTTGTCGACCTTCTTCTTTAAGCATTTAGGCAAGGTCCCTATCAGAATATGTTGCTATCCCAAACCTATAGGGCATCGAATCTCGCAAGTTTTTTTACCTCTTCTAATCTCTATAAACGTAATGTATCTCGTATCCGTCTATTTTCATATTTTCACTTGGTCACGTATTTTGTTTTCTGAAAATTAATGTTAAGACCTACATTTAGGTACTATTACCTGTTTTAGTTGCTTTATCATTTCGAGTGCTTCATTTAAACTATCGGCTGTAGTGACAATAACATCGGCAGAGCGCGCATGACTCAAGTATTCGCCATCGATATTTATTTCTTTTTATCCCAAGTCAGTTCCTTAAAAGCATATTCCAGGACTGTCGTAAACAATTTGGGATGCCTCTTTCAATTATGTATTTCTCATTGAAATCGTGCAGTTTAACGGATGCTGTTGCGGTGATGTATATATTTTCCAACAACTTCGTATTTCTACAGTTTACACTCTGTTCCAATGCTTTTAACATTGCATACAATACCACTGTATCCAAAGCTTTTCTGAAATCTACAAATATCAAAGTCAATGATTTATAGTACTCGATACATTTTTCAATTAAAGTTTTCACAGCTTGTAACCTTTTTTGAAACCCGCCTGCTATGTGGTTTGATAAAAATCTATTTGTCTAACCGTTTTGTGATGATTTTGGTAAACCATCTGTAAATATGAAACAAAGCCTGTTGTCTATAATTTTCCAGATCTGATATCTCCTTTTTTGTGTAGTAAGCTAGTGATTGCGCTGTTCCAGGTTTTGGGGACAAAACTCTGATTAACGTTTCGCCAATCATCCTATTGGCTTCTTCAGAGCTTGATTGAAACTGGCTCGTATTTTACTGTGTATCTGCTTATATATTGTTTGAGGGGGCGGAGCTAAATGAGGGGCATAAATACCGTCTCGGATGATGATGATGATGATTCCTAAATTGGTGGCAGGTAGAGACCTGAGTCGCAGTTAAGATTGTTAAGTAGTTTATAAATTTCTATAGACTCTCGGATTTTTTGTTGATAGAAGAACTGATTACATGTAAGAATTTTAGATTTATCGAATAAAATTTTATGCCCGCTTTCATGAATGTGTCCGGCAACAGCTGATGAGTTTATTTGTCTTAGTCGTAAGGCTCTTTCGTGTTCTTTGAGCCTAGTTGATATTTTTCGTCCGGTCTCTCCAATGTATTCTTTGCCGCATACGCATGGAATGCTGTAAACTCCGGACATCTCACATGGAATTTTGTCTTTGATGGTCCGAAGATGTTGAGAGATTTGGACAAGTGGTAAATCTGGCTTTGACGTTATACTTCTTTAGAACTTTTATAATATGTGGTCAGTGATGTCTTGAAGGTAAGGAAGGACCACAGTGGCAAGTGTAGGATTGCTTTCGGCCTCATTGCTATTGGAAGGTTGTGGTGAAGTGTATTTTTTGATCGAACGCTTAATATCTTTAACGTGGAAATTATTAGAGAGAAGAGCAGCGTTAAGGTGTTTTAATTTTCAGTTCAGTGACTCGGGCTGAGATAGTTTTACGGTTCTGTAAACAAGAGAGTTGATAACCGATGATTTTTGGGCCGGATGGTGATCTGACTACGCATTAAGCTATCGGTCTGTGTGCGTAGGTTTTCTGTAAACACAATGACCCAATGTTAGGTCTGATTTTCTAATGATAAGAATATCTAAGAATGGAAGGTTATTATTAGTTTCCAACTCAATGGTAAAACGTATATTAGGGTGTATACAGTTTAAATGTCTCTTATTCTACTCTTCTCTCTAATAATTTCTAATGATCTAATTCAAACAAAAATTAAATAACTGGTTTATTCCTTCTAGTAGTTTCTCTCCTCCTACTCTAATAGCTTCTATTACTGTTTGGTCATCTCCCGGTGCCTTGTTCTTCATTTCTTTCATCTCCTCCGGTGTTATTTTTGGAATAAGTTCAGATCCTTGGTTTATTACTTTGAGTTCTCCAGTTTGTGTTTCCTTTAGTTGTCGTTTATATAATTTTTCGTAGAAGTTTTTAGTTTTTCTTTGTCGTTTAGTTTTCCTCCAAGAATTTTAATATTTCCGTTCTTCTCAATCGTCTGTTGTATTTTCTCAAGATTGTTTGATTCTTTGATTTTCACGTATTGTTTTCGAGATTTCTCTATTGAGGCCAACTGAGTCTGCTTTGTGCTGTCCTCTCTTAATTTTTCTTTCTTTTATTAGCTTTTTAATTTCTTCACTTAGTTCTATAATACTTTACGCAGGAGAAATCAAGAAGTGTGCGGAAACTGTCTGTTAGTTGTTCGTGAACTAGCGCATTGATCCTCCGTATCTAACGCGAAACAGAACGTCGGTGAAATATATCAAACCGACGTATTCCGACCAACCGAATGCGTACATTTTACAGGAAGCGTTGATAAAATGCGACTCGAGTGCAATTTTCTTAGTTCAATTCGCGCGCCTGAATCGCCGACCAATCCGTACGTTCCGATAACGTTTACGCTCATGTTTTCAAATAGACCTGAAGAATTTTTGCTACCGTTTCCTTGTGAAACTTCCCGGACGAGGTGGAGAGCTTAAAAGCTCCGCGCGCTTTTTTAATTCGTCAATTTGATCAACGGCTGGATATCCGGGATTTCAATTAAATTTTCAATTTTCTTACATAAATATCGCTCCGACGCGCGGGATTTATATCGGAGCCTAGTCGGCGCACGCAAATGCGCAATATAAAACAGTTTAACAACAGAAAAAAACTTTCAGAATGGTTTCCTGTTCTATTAATCAGTCGACCGAGGAGCTGGTTATCCATAAAATTCCGACGGACTTGCCTACATTGTTTGAAAATCGTTATTTTACGTAATAGATATATAGGTATGCCTCGAAACTGGATTCAGGAAATCGTAAACCAGCGGCGTACAAAAGGGGAGACACTAAAATTATCTGTTTACTACGGCAAGTCAGATGAGCTGAGTTTGAGCCTCGGTTGGCTATATCCGAAATTTCCTTTTTTTTTAACAATATCGGAGGACATTTGATTCTTTTTGTAAATCCTAGTCCACTCAGCTTAATGTATCCCCTCTAAAGAGAATCTAGCTTTGGTAAAATTGAACTAGTTTTTTTATGAGAAATAAATTTTACAGCGGAATTCGTTACTGGATATTTCCAGAGTTTTGTTCGTTCTAAAGTATTTAATTTTTAAGAAAAATGGTATTTTTGAAGGGTGCCACTATAATGATCTTAAAGAAGATAATTTTTAATTCTTATATGAGTTAGTCAATAACAACATTGACGACTATTGTTTCCAAAGCAAAATTGGCACAGATAATCCTTTGGTCTCTTGAATTGTCTCTCGAAGTTCTGCTATGCTGTCATATCGTGTTTTATATTCTTCATTTCATATAGCCGAATGGAAGAAAAAATAAATCAAGAGATCGGGAGAACGTCCATTGGTATCTCATTCATCTTTGATGAAAGTTATTATTAAGAAATTCCCTTAAGAACCTAGATTTATAACTTGTACTATAAGTAAGCAGCATTATGTTGGTCCGATCGGATTAAATTGGCAATTGGAGTCTTTTATAGCTATTATATTATGTTGCTACTCCGTGAGTTCATCGATAGGATGTACTGTAGTCCAAAAACGAAATTAAGAACTGTCGAAAAGGTATCCATTTTACGAAATCCGCTTATAATATTAGACATAGCACATCCGATAGACGAGTCGCCATTGGTTTCGCGCCCAATATTTATGTTGAATTTAAAAACACAGGAAACTGTTTATATTATTTATTTGTATTGATTCTAGTTCGGCCGAGGCAATCGCAATTGCATAGATCTTTAAGATAATATTATGGATTAAATTATTGTAAGGTATGGTATTCGTTACAGTAAAATTAATTAAAGTGTTAGAAAGATCGGTTTACGTGCGTACTCGAGATAAATTAAATAAATAATGCGGTTTATCGGTTATATATCTACGGAATGTAGAGAGTTTAGAACGTAAGCGGAATCGTAAGTTTATGCGAAAAATTTACCCCTTTTACCTTTGGCATAGAAACAATTATAGGTATATTATATTATTATTACATAATACTCTGTATCTTTACATTACAAGAAGATCTTCTAGAACAAGTTCGAACAAAAGCTCGAATAAGAAACATTTCGTTTTTTTTTTCCTAATTGTCAATATTTACAGGGGCGATTTGTGAGTTTATTTTGAGAAGGAAACTTGATATTGAAAAATTATTTGTTTTCAAAAATTTTACTACCAAAGTTAAGACATTTAAGACGTGTTAAAGCAGACAATTTAAAAATCCCCTGTAGAGTAAGCATTACTCATAAGTTGATAAACAATTTGAAAAATCGGATATACAGCAACTACTACTTAGACAGCAAAAGCAAAAAATTTACATTTCTTCTTGTTTTTTTTTATGATTTGATTTGTCGAAGATTTTAGGTAGCGCACCCTGTATAAATGTTATCGAAACGCGCAGTGCGAGGCAGCGGTTAACGAGACCCCATTTTACTAATTTCCCAACCGCACAATTCAGAGATGATTTGCATAATAACAATAACTTGAACAAGACAAACGAACAAGTTACCTTTCTTGACGCGTTTAAGCCAGTTAAAGTTTATAACCTCTTTAGTTGGGTAGTAAAACTATACAAGATGGACTCGATGTCATTATATTCCGAACATTTGTTTATACAGGTAAATTCAAATGCGGTCAAAATAATATTATTCATTTGAATCGGAGAAATGAAATGCTCATGCTGAAAGACATATTTGTGAGACTTCAAGTAATACGTCACAACGAAAATACCAGTTTTACCTTGATTTAACATTCATTTTTATCGTTTCCTTGCATTTAATCAGAGGCAGTTGCGAACAAAAATGGCAACCACAATGTATTTATTGGAATATTGCGATGAAGAGAACGAATCGATGTCGGAGTAGGAAACCCCGGAAAACGGGAAACTATTCATTATGGCGTCCCGTTCAATCTTATTCGAAATTGAATTTAAATGCCCCGAGGATGTTTCACCTCTTTTAAATGTACGCATTGACCGGCACAAATCTAATCTCGAATGTTGTACAGTTATTCCGATATTTGCGAGATAGCACTCGAATGACTCTGACAATAACGCAAGTTGTAAGGTCCAACCAAGTCTCAGTCATAATGGTGAACGCGCTCTGCTGGAATTACTGCTATTAATGGCCTTTCTCTTTGTGAGCGTGGTCGGGAATGGTCGATATTAATGTGTTTGCTTATTGTTATAACAGTGTGGCTGTATGAATTCGCACAATGGTTATAAGCGATAACCTCCTATTCAACATTTCTGCCCCTCAAATTAAAAAGAGAAAGACGTTCAAACGAAATAGTTTGGACATTTTTCCATAAGCTATTACTAAAAAATAAAAGTATTTTTAAGTTTCATTGTTTTATCAAAATTCTACTTTCATCGAGATACAAGCGTATGTTGCGACAAGGATTTTGCCTGGCCTAACGTTTCCTAGATGACTTAAAAGAGAGTATGCTTTTGCCAAGGAATATGCTTTGGTTAGTTTAAGTAGTGTGTAAATAAACAAATTTTTTAATGGGATTTCGGAAAACATTAAGTAACCAGGTGAGGATAAAATCTGAGATGGTAAGGGACATGCTATGGGTTTGATAGTACCACTTCTGAAAAAGAGAGATAACAAGAACTGTAAGAATTATAGAAGAAACTCGCTACTATATAATCCATTGAAACTGTTTCAATAACAGAAACAACACACCGTTTAGAAAGAAAGAACGAAAATGTAAAACCTGCTTTATTATTCTCTGAATAATAGAAATTAAACAGTTTAAAAAGTTATCTCTGCAAAATGCTAGCTTTATCCCACGTATTTTTTTCGCACGTATTTTTTAATTATTTGTGTCGTTTCAAAGATCGCCGACTTCTAGAGTTCTCCTGCACTAAACTTCGAAATATGTACTTCTCTTAGTTATTTCTTTAAGTTAGGTGTTATGGTTCACATCCCAACTCCTGGTACTTTTGAATTTTTTCCGTATCTTTCGATTGATGAAATTTTTTTGTGCATGCACCCAGTATAAAGTGTCTTGTATATCTCGCCGAACTTCAATGTTACGGAAAACTTGGGTAAATATTAAAATTTGTAGAAATAATACCGATTTCCAATGACATTTCTTCAAATATCTCGCGCACCCTGCATGATAGATGAAACCTGAAACTCTCTCTTTTTTTGCCCCTAATCGACACACGCTGTACATAATCCAAAAAATGCCGTCATCGTGTTTAGATTGAATGCGAGATATTGCGATCTTCCTATAGATTTTTTCAAATATCTAAATACAAAAATTGTAGTTCTCGTTGCGGCCTGTAATACTGTTTGAATAATTAGTCATATTTTTTACAAATTTTAACTGATGGTCAATAAATTACTTTGCAATAGAACAATTTTTAGGGTCTTTTAGATTTTTGTCCAAAATGTGTGAAATAAATATATGGTACCGGACGTTCCGCGTCTGCTGGTCAAAGAATTTTGCCGATCGGATTAACAGTTTTCGAGAAAATAATTTTTGTCTGGAAGCCAGAATAACCCAAAAAAAAACAAATTTTTTAAAAAATACTTGTCGAAATTTGATTGATCCCAGCTTCAACTATTTAGATGTGGGTATGGACTTTTATTTCTCTCCTAAAATTGAAGTCGATAGTTACAAATTTGAGACACCTATGACATTTTTAAAAATAGCACAGAATATCCCGAACACCCTGTACAATAGGTGAAAACGTTTAATACAAATGTTTTAGCTAACTATGCGGGCTATATAGCCAGGTAGAAGAAACTGACAACTCGATCACAGTCTTCTAGTTATGGTTGATTATCATTATAAAGGAAGCCGAATCTCAGTTCAGTGCAGATTACCAACGCACCCTGTACATTTTTTAAAAATCATCAAGAATAGAGGTTTTTGGTTCGGATCTGGCTTGTCTTTTGGTTCAATAATTTTTTCGATAATATATACCATTTCTGAGAAATGCTTTTTTTTTTTGAAACCCTGCAAATGCGGTTTTTAAATTTTGAATTTGAGCCGAATCTCAGAGCGCTTGCTTAAGCCGTTCGGAAGTTCGCGTTTTTGAAAAGTGATCATTTCTGTACCAATGGGTTTCCCGTTGCCGAGATATGAGTTTCGTTGCCAAGCGCGCATACTTTCGAAAAATTAGATTTCTTAACAAGTGCAGACAATTTTGCTCTAATTTATACGTTCTAACTCTTCGAGATTCCAATTACTTTGATTTTTGTGTTATTCAACAATTCAACAAAGGCCCTTAATCTGATTCAATTATGGAGTCGCATTTTTGATAATGCGTTTAAAATAGCTTACGCACTCGCATCTACAATTAATTAATTTAATTAAAATTATCAAGTATTTAACACAGTCTATAACTGAACAAAGCGGAAGATAACCGGTCTCGGGAGAATTTAATTAAATTTATAAAAAAAAGTTTCGCAATCAATTTAAAAATTAATTATAACTGACGTTAACTTGTGCAATAAATGAAATCGTAATCTAATCTACCGGTTCGATAATTAGTACATTAACTTAATAAAACTCATTTCGGAGTATGACTGTAATATCGAAGGGGATACGACCTTGCCTTCCAGGTGTAGGTTAAAAAGTCTAAAATTTGTCACATTAATGTACGAGCTCACGTAGGACAGACTATACATGATGCCCACCTCTTGGATCCACGCTGTTTGGTATTCAGATTATAAAACTAGTTTGTTTATTTAAACGACGACGATAAAAACTCGTATTTTCGTTCTTTATTTATTTTTGTGTACTAACCACATGTCGCGTCCTTTTGTTTCAGGCAAGTGGCCTGTCCTGGAGATTTATCGTCGGTTTTGCTGTAATATCTTGTAAGTAAATCTAATATTATTTCTCGCTAGTCTGTCAGGATAAGCGCGTTTAATTAGTTTTATGGTTACATTATAGATTTATGTTTGTCTTCGATCGTGCACGATTCGCGGTATCCAAACAACGCGCGCGGTTCATTGTACGAAATAAAAAAAAATATCTGTATTTAACGGATGTAACGAGGGTGTGGCCGTTTATATACGTGGATCAATTATTGATAAGCTTGAGTTCCTCTACTTGTCACCGAGGCAATGCGAGCAAGATAAGAATGAAAGCTATAATCTGCAGAGAGGACTCGGCCTCTGAAAAATTAAATAGAGTGAATTTTATTTTATTAATAATTTCGTTCTCTCGTGTTTCAAATAAATTTGATTAAATATGAAGAAACGTGGAAGGGCCAAGAACACAACTCTTTGTTTCCTTTTTTTATAGCTAATCCACCCTACCTAATTCAGATGTTATTTTATGTCTTTATGTAGTCTTATTCCCTATCACGGCTATCAAACTGAAACTAAAAAATAGTTTCAAAAAATAATTTAAAGTTTCATTGTGTAACTTAAAACGTATTACAAGTAAAATTAACATTTAAGGCGACATATAATTATATAGATATACAATGCAAAGTAGAACTAAGATTTGCTACTCCCTAGTCTCATATACCAGTGTATTTGTTGTACGAGGTTTGTGAATTCTGACGGTCACGTGATACGCCACTCATAATTCGTGCTGTGTTAGAAAAAGTATAGTATGCAACACGTGGCAAACTTCTTCAGTTGCTTCCTTTATTAAACATTCACTCCAAATCAAACTTGTGACTAAAATCGCTTTAATCAAACTTGTTGCTTAATATGCTAAACTGTCATTATTTCATTACCACTATATGATCTTACGAATAGTTAAACCAAATTCAATTATACTTACAGTGGCAAGGACTAATTTTTATAAGAAAATGTCTAACATAATCTTGACACAGTTTTGGAGAAACGTAAATTTTGATTGAAAACTAATTTCAAACTTAAACATGTGTAGGTGTAGTTTACTGAGGTTCGACGAGAGGCAAATCGTTGAGAACTTTTAATTAATTTAATTTAATAAAAAAAGAACATTGTTAGCACTTTTTAATAATTTTTAGTGAAAAGGTAATTTTTATCAGTGACTCATTTTATTAACATTTATCTAGGATTGGCAGAATTCATTTCCTTGAATCACTCAGCAGGGATCAATAAAGATACCTATTGCGACACTCTTTATGATAATATCTTTGTTATAATTCTCCTCAAAAGTTTCGCTTATATTATTAAGCAAATTTTCAATACCAGTAAGATGTAAATCTGTCTAATTTGCAGAATAATAGTGTAAGTTATGTAATAATAAATCTGCTTAGATTTAAACTGCTGTTTGTTGAGTTGTCTGTGAGGATCATATACAGATATCGGTAGTTAAGGTTTTTTTTTAAATATGGTATATTCGACAATTTTTGGTTACAAAGGCTTATTTTTCAAATATTAGTAAGTAGGTGGCCTAGTGGCCCTGTATATGCTCCACCCACGCGCACGTCCCATTCAAACTGAATATTGTCTAATTGACAGGCTGTAGCGGGATTTATTAGTTGAAAGTGAGATTTAAAATGCACCGCGAATATACCATTATTGAATGTCCCTAATCGTATTTTTTTTAAGCTGCCTTTAAAGTGATTGTAAAATCAGAATAGGCAAGGCCTCCAAATGCATCATGCAAAGAAAAAGAAGTAAATTTCATATTCATTTCCAATATACGGTGTAAATATTTAAAAAAGAACTTATTGTGCAAACATCCTTACGTAGGCACCACGCCTCCAATGAAGGTGATGGTGATCATTTTCATCATTTGTGATCAAAGATTCCAAAATATTCATAAAAATACTTAACTGAAAATGAGCCATAAATTTCAACATAGTCGGGCAACAAGTGTGGTAAACGGCATTGGACTCACGAGTTTATTTGACACGAGCGGAGCGCAGCGGTGTTTTGTAAAAATGTACCCAAAAACGAATACACAGAAAAATGTTGTGCAACATATCAGACAATTTGATTACTACTATACTATACTATAAGCTACAATTAAAATCTAGTGGGCTAGTCGGTAAGTAAAGTGACATTTATAATTTATAATAGAAATTTTACATACCGTTCAAATGAACCTTAATGGTTTTTACAGTTTTTATATTAATATCTTGCCAAGAGTAATTGTACCATTTTCAAATATCCATGTCTCATCAGTACAAACAAAACAAAATTGAAGTTTAGGAACTGCTGTTTCTTGCTTATATGATCTTAAAAATTTAATCCTCTTATAAGCTCTATCCATGGATGATTTTTTGATTTTTCTTCCAATTACAGTCTTATTCCTTAAATAAACTACTTAGTGATCAATTGTAAAAGTTAATTATACATCATAACGTTTTAAAATCGTGTTTATTCCGCTGTTAATATGACATATCCAATAATCGATCTCTCTCTGTTTAACGTACACAGTTTAAAAGAGACAACAATAGCAGAACCGATAGGAACGATAAACGAGTAGGTTTAATGGCAACTGATAAATATGTTGTTTGAATGGTACGAAATTTAGTATTCCGATAATCTGTTATTATTTTTAATTTGTCAAATTGTGATTTTCTTGTGACGGTAGTAGAAAAAGTATAATATATAACACGCTTGGTAAACTCTTTATCTCACTCGTTTATTAAGCACTCGCTCCGCTCGTGCCAAATTAACTCATATGCCGTTTACCGCACTTGTTGCATAATATACTATTTTCTACTCCTTTCTGTTAAATACCTCATTTCGAACCTAGCGTGTGGAAAGTGTCAGTTTACTACGTCCGTTTCGTTTTCCACGGATCCAAAATATATTCGGAGATATTACCGCACTTGAATTTCGACGTTTGTCAATTCTGACGGTCATGTCAGTGAATGTATTCGTGTTGTTTTGCAAGAATGACCCAAAAACTAGCGGTCGCAGAAAAAGCATATTATGCAACACGTTCGCTAAACTTTTTAAGTCACTCGCTTATTAATCCACTCGCTCCGCTCGTCCCCAATAAACTCTTGAGTGAAATGCCATTTACCACACTTGTTGCATTGCCCCCTGTATCCAGTAGTTATATGGTGTCGGTTTAGAAAAATATTTAATTTCTTAAAACGGATACTTTTCTCCAGGGATAACGCTATATCCTGTCCGGTTCGCAGGTAATCCGGAACGTTTAAGGGAAAACAAAACAAACGTTCACCTCACGCGAAATAGCCCCGGGCACTCTACAAGGTGTTCCTTACCGCCGAGGCACTACTGGTTTTGGTAAATAATAAATCGGCGCGGACGACGATGATCGTTCGTATTATTGAATTAAACGCGAACGAGTTTTTCGTTTTGTTATTTGGACGCAAAATGGCAGGCCGCCCACTCGCCTCACATAAGTATACCGGTTTTTCGATTCCAAATGTGTTGGTGTAAAAGAATTTATAGTTGTAATTAATGGTCTGGCTTAATGATGTTTTCGATCTGTTTGGTGTGTCCATTCCGAGATAGAGCGAACCGCATTTTAATCTGGATTTTTAGCGTTCTTTGCCCCTCACTCGATCTCTCTTTCTCTGTCGTTATGTGGTTTTTTTTGTTTCTTAGGCCGCTCATTTACATTTCGCGCCGATACCACTTCTTGGCCGGCATCGACGGGCGAATATATTTCAAATTATTTTTTCCTAGATTTCGAAAACCGATACGCGGAGAACCACTTGAGAATGTAATTATGTGGTTGCGGGCAGAAGATTCTATCTGTCTATCGGTGCGAAATTATTATATTATCTCGTTTTGCGCCTACTTCGCTTTTCAGAAGCGCGAACGCTGAAAGGTCTAAGAGAACTGGAGAGGTCGTTGAGAACGATCGTACAGGGTGATTTGGTGAAATGTGAGTCAGTAAGGCGAACGAGACTACGTCGCATCCGTGCAAAAAATGTATCTTTTTCATTATTTGTAAATGAATTCTTTCTTACAATATAGCTAATAGATAATATATTGGCTCTACTACGTCAAAAATTGATACCTGGCCATTGCGCCATTTAAATTTGTTAAATATGAGAAATCTCGCGCATGCGCATGTTAAATGGGCCTTTTCCTCTATTTTGGCCTATATGGTTTTCTAAAAACTAGTTTAATCAATTAATATCAGATAACAAAGACTTAAGTCAAATTGAAGTCAGAGAATTTACGATCAAATTCAATTTTACAGATTTTTTTTGTAACAAACAACTGCCTAGTTTAAACTCTGTTACTACTCTATTACTTTTTGGATTTTGTTTTGTAGAACTTAAATCTCGAAGGTCTCAACACAAAATAATTTTTTGTTTTCATTAACCTCAATACATGATCACATGTATTTATTTCGTACTAACAATTTATTTTAGATGAATTTAGATTGTGGTTTATACGCCACAAAAGTTGGTGATCTGACGGAAGTACTTGCATAACAAATTTCCTTCGTTAAAAAAGCACTTCATAATATTTTGAAATAAAAAATTTAGAGAATTTTAGGATTTGGTGCTTTCTCATTAGTGTGAATTTGCTTGTTCCTCCCTTGCTCAATTTGACTATATTTTACTCTTCAATCAAAATAATAATTTTTTTAACTTCATGCAGAGTTTTTTCTTTTTCTCTTCTTTTTTTGAGAAATGTAAGACCTCGATATGTAAAAAACATTTTATTGAACACTAAATCTAAGTTATGCTCGAATATTGGAGCTAATGAAAATGAGAGAAATTAAAACAATGAAGCATGCCTATTTTTACTCACTCTTCGCCATCTTCTAACTCAGGTTTAACATATGCCTTGCTTAGAGTTCCATTTATGGCCTAAATTTTAAAGAAAAATAAGTTTTACTTGAAGAAAATATCTAGAATCACATCTAGAAATCGTGAAAATTTTAAATTTACAAAAAAGATTTTTGTGTCGGAAGGGACCAAATCACTGAAATTTTCATTTTCTATGTCGACGTATCGACTCCTTGTTGTTCCATTCTCACGATATAGGAGTGTTAGATTTCTTCGTTCTGCGTCCTGATTCTGGCCACATCCTTTACTTTTTTAAGTATGTAAGTTGATACTGCTAACAATATGTCCCTATAAAGAATAAAAAAGAAGGCAGAATAAATGAAGGTGAAGGTACTCATACTAGAGAAACGTAATCTAAATTTTAAAAATCTTCTCATTATGTTGCCAGATCTACTTAAAAATCATTTAAAATTAGATATTTTAGAAATTTTAAATAGAACATCCTGTAAACTATTAGGTTACTGCTTTTGCGCAAAACTTGTGAGTTATAAATTAATTAAAAAAAAGTATTAACAACTAATAATAATAAAATGAAAATTGTTGATAATTTGCAAACAGAGGTAGAGAGAAAGGGCGGCATAGGACAAAAGTTGATTTCAAAGTCATCCTGTATGTTCATTCGCGGCACAGACGCGTTTAAAACCGTACGTCTAATAAAGGGTTCTGCGATAGCGTCTAGCGTTTTGTAGAAGTGCCAATAATTCAGCTGCCACACCCCTAGCTGTGAAGCGATTATATATAATCGCTCCATAGCTTCCAGTTATTTGTATCTATCTTCTGTTGCTGGCTCTCCGCTTCGAAGCAGATTATAAGCAATTGTGGTTGGCAAACTCTCCATTATAAAATCCGAGTTAAAAACGCCGTATGATATTATTATGAATTAGTTTGCTTTTTGTAGTATCGAAGAAAATATATCGCGGCGGTAGCGTGAGAAAATAAGGCTCGCGACCTTTTTTTTGTCCGTTCGCGCTTAATTTTAAAACTATCGGGTAGGTATTTCGCGTGTTAGGCACTAATTTATTGCGAGTCAGCGTTTCCGTGCACAATCTGTAACATTTATTCAAACTAAAGTTGACAGTTAATTGCGAAAAATTGAGATTTAAGTTCAATGTAACTGTTTGTGCCGTTAATAATCTGATTGCATAATAATAATAATATGGTTTCCCTAGACGACTGGTAAGCAATCGTACGTTCATAAAAGCAAGCAATAACTAACATAAGGTATATTATTTAAATCAGCTTCAAAGGACAATTAAAATATTTTATCTTATCAAAAGATGTTGGCAAAAGGTTCGTAATAGAGTAATATATATTTTTTCCAACATTAAAATTGGTAGTTAGTTAGCTCACTAGGTGAATCGACTCTTTGTAGTACGATTGGTCCAGCTCTTGCGTTTTAAAACCATTTGATTATTGCAACTTTAGGCTGAGACAAAGATATTAATTGGGTCACGTGGGAATGCAAACATTTCGTTCAATGTGAAATTAATTCTAAAATTATCTTTCATTGTATTTATTTTATCATTCTAGACATCATTTTCTCTTTATCAACCCTAGAAAATATCAATAAAAACAAATGAGCGTCGCGAAGTTGAGAATAATGAACGCTTTTTAAATAGAACACCGTGATTTATTACGAACATTTTTGAATTAATCCAAATGTGGAAATAATTTAATCCAATCAAAAAGTTGATAAAAAGAAAACCCGATACCACTTTTAAATTCAATATTTTAAATGAACTTGGTAGGGGGGTGGGTGTCATGTAGCGATTAATTTAGAATAATATTTTATCCACCAATGATTATAAAAGCTAATTTGACTGTTTTGGTTTTTGGTTTTAAATTGAGGTCGATCTATGTATGCATAAACAAGCTTTAAAGTTCAATTAAAACTTTTTTGCTAGTTGATTCTATATTGCAGAAATTTTGAGACTGTGTCTATCATACACAATCAGTTAATTAGTAGCTAAATAATTTAGTAGTTTAGCATCATGGTATACATTTTTTTCTTATCGAAATATTCAAATGACAGTATCGAATTGGAACATGTCAGAAGGATTTTGTGCCAAAAAGCAAAAATATGCATCATGGGCAGAGCTATATCTCATCGTAGAGACTTATGATAAAATTTATGACTTAAGTTGCTAAAATAGGACCACGCAAAATATTTTCAAATTTCTTAAATGCTCTCCCGCCATCTTAAACCTTAAAAACGATTTTCCTGTAAAAATCAACCTAGTAAATGTACCAAAATGATATATGTTCTTTTAAGCTAAGCACTTTTTGAAGTGTCCATTAAGGTAAAGTGGTGGAAGAAGATTAAATGTATTTTCAAATAAACATCTGTAACTCCTAAACGACTTAGGAGATTTTAACAAACTTGTCTCTTTGGAAAGAGAATTTATTCTTTATATTTATATTTTTTAGACACGGTTTTATTTTCTTTATTAATTCTTTGAAAAATTTATTGCAATAACACAATTTTTTTCTTCAAAAATCAACGGTATCTAAATAGTTTAGTAATAACCGTATCCTAATATCTTTTTTCTAACTTCTTCAACATCTTCTTTATTCGAATCTTTGTTCAAGACTCAATGATAAAATTTACATATTTTTTTTATAAATCATGGTAAAGTATTCTTAGTTCAAAAACCTTAGAAAATGTGTTAGGGCATAATAATAAAGGCATATAATATGCAAATACGGAGGAAATATAAGAAATCCTTAAAATCATCTTGTGTAATTTGTGTGCATTGCACACCCAAGTAAGGTGTTCAAACTATTAAAATTCCTTTTACATAGAGTCGATAGGTTGGCGGTATATTCAGAATGTCTTCAAAATACATTCTTATCTGGTGACCGTGTACACTTCAGACTACGTCTATTGCCTTCGTTCATGGGTACTGCGGTAGCGCTCCCATTAGAGCACTAACTTCTCAATAAACTCGATCAACTTTACAATTCGATGCGAATATTTACGGTTATAATGGTGCTGGCGATTTCAGAAACACGTTAAACGATTATTCATTTAGAGTGCCGGTATTTTTCATTGGGTAGTAGATTAACATATTTCTCGAGCAAAACCATCAATTTTCCGTTCGGTTCTCGGTGATATTCGAACGCGCGGCTTATTTTACCGATTTATTATATCATATATTTCCCATTTATCATATTAATTCCGAGCAATTATTTCCTCCGAAGGCGATGTTCTTTCGTTTCTGCATTTTTAAACGACCATTGTTGCCCATGCGCATTCTTGCGAGCGAACTCTTTTCCAACCAACGATCATTTGCATTATTCTTAATGAATGTATTCTTCTCTCTTTCACTTCGGATTATTCCTATTCATTTTGTTAAAACGCCTGCGATATTGAGGTCACAAATATGGGGATCCTGCGATGGGACCGCACGTTTATTTGAATTGTATTCAGGACTTATATTTTAAAATTATTATTACTACTACCAGAAAGCATCACACATTTTTAAATAAAAACGAGTAGGATAACTAGGTAGCATTTTTAGATAGTCTAACATCTGTTAAATAGTTAATTCTGAAAAAAAAAATGGTAATGCATTTTGAATACGAATTTTTCAAACTTTAATTTATATTAAAAGTTGAGTATAAAAACGTTTAAAATAACGAAGGCGTCTTTCTCGGCAAGATTTATTATTAATTAAGTTTCCCAATTCCTACAACACGGTAAGTTTAAAAGGATAATGAAGTAACTTCTGGTAGAGAATCCATTGTATAGAGCTGATGAATACTTGGTGCTTTTTAAGCAAACAACACCCAATTCTTAATTGACGTAATTGTTTTTCGTCAAACCGCTGGTGATATCTGCTAATTTGATGTTTTGTAAAACTTATCAATGGTTAATAAATAAAGTCCTTCTTAATATAAACAATAAAGAAAATTCTTTAGAAATCATACGAACATGTTGGGTATGTAGAAATAAAAAAAGAAAGATTATATTATCCTGGTTTGATAATATTTTACGTTTTTTTTACAATTCTGCATGCCATTCAAACCATTATAATTTGATATTATCGGAATATGTGGGATTAGAGATCTTCGTTATTGGAAAACCATCAGTACCGTTAATTTTGAAATTTATATAAAATAGAAAGAAAGAAAGAGAGAGAGAGAGATTGCTCATTATTTTCTCTTAAAGATGTGAGTATCAGATCTTTGAAGTTTTTGGGAAAGTCTGAAAAAGCTTCACTTTTGATTTGCTAAAAATTTAATAATATTAATGTTGGAACTTTCAACCAATACCAGCGAATTGCACATCATTTCGTATGCGAATTTGACCTCCATTGTACGGGAGGGCCCAAAATTTTAATTCATTTCGTTTCCGAGTCGATCTGCCTTTGTTTGACGCCGAAGTTTCTAGAATCACGTCACTTCCTGTCGTGATTTGTTTTGCGCGACGAGACGATATTGTTCCCGCGAAAGTCGGGAGATTCTTGTCACATTCTTTGTTCTTATCTAATTGCCTTATTGTGTTTCCAGGTATTATTAGAATTTTCGTGACGCGTGGTGAGTGGTTATTGTTTAAAATTGTAGCGAGGCTGAGGCTCTAATGGAAAAAGAACGGAAAAGAAGAATTAGCCTTATGGAAGAAATGAACTTGACGTCTTTATTTTTTGCGTTCGTGCGTTTACAATTTTGCTAACTTCGCTTTCTAGATATTCTGAGAATTTCGTTAAATATTTGGAATTTTTTCTTGCAAAAATCGCCTCTGCCGCGACAAATAACTAAAACGCATACCAAAATGTTCAAGAAAGGGCTCAAGTATGTGTACTAGAAATTTAAAAGCATATATAGACTATGTTTTCCTCACTCTAGTGGTTAAAACAAGAAAAATGTTCTCTTATATAGCGCAGACAGAAAAGACTAGCAACTTGATACTTAATAGCGTCAGGTCTGGATCTGCCTGAACGGTGACCACATTCTGCCATAATTTTATGGCAAAATTATAACACGGAAATTGAATCCCAATGCAAAATTACTAAGAAACTTTCATGATAAGAAAAGTTACATTAGCAATTTCAATGGACGCTTCTTGCAATAAGTCTCACTGGTAAATATTAATAAATACCGTGTAACCGCCAGGTTTGTCAATAAATAGAATGGTAAACTATTAAAAGCAAAAAACACGTGAAATCAGAATGGGTAACCAAGTCATTAGAAAAATTATGCGATGTGAAACGCTTTAATGTATTTCATTTTACAAACCCAAAAGCTAACCAACAGGCAGACGAGGCTGCCCAATTACAGGATAGGCCATATAAAATATAAGATTAGGTAAACATGGTCGGGAATACAAAAAAATACTTAACTACAATGTTATAAAATTTTGTATACAGATGTAGGTTTAAGTAGAATAAGTCCGTATCTTCGTTGTTCAGAAAAACACAGTTATTGTACGCACGAGTACATCTAATAGTTAGAATCTGATTGTTTCTGTAGAAAAAGTGAGGCTAGTGCGTACTCGATAAGAATTAGCATTAAAAGCTAAGTGACTTGTGCATAAGGTTACTTTATAAGATTGTTGACAATTTTATAAAGAAAAATTACGTCTAAGAAATTTCTGCGTGTTTCTAGCTACCTTAATTTATAAAACTGAAGGTTATTTTCGCCCGAAAACTAGCATCTGTCTCTATATCTAAAATTAAGGCTTCTAAAAAGCTTTTTTTGGACACTCTCTATCCGTTCGATATACTTGCGTTAGATCGGATTCCATACGGTGAATGAGAATTCCAAGATGGTTTTGATCATAAATTATAATGACTGATTTGTGGTTGTGAAAGCCTTTGGTATTACGTAATACAAAACCAAGATTTCTCAAGCCCTTTACAATATTTTCTACATGTGCTTCAAATATTAACTCAGACCAGCACGATGCCTATATCTTTAACTTGAATAACTCTCTTAAGTTTTATATTGTAAAATTTTAAATCATTATTAATAGGTGATTTTTACAGCACATAGTAAACCTATCGAGATCATTCTGGAGTTCTAAAATATCCGAATGGGAATGATTTTTTTTTTACTTTTAAATCATTTGTTTATAACAGCTATTTATCATAACCTAAAAAAAAGTGATACGGGTTCAAATAACGTGAACATTTGTGGAGCAGTATGGCTCAGCGTTAAGTGTCAAGAATGGAGAATTTGTAAATGTCTGCAATGTTCATATAGTTAATCTTCTCTGTGCACTTTAAAAGCAAAAACCTTAACAAGTCCTTTTTGAACGTGCCCAAGAGGTGTAAGTTAAGTAAAGAAGTGACATGCTCCATTCTAAGCCGTTGAAAATAACAAATCGAAGAATATTTCATAGAAGTACTTATTTAATTTGTGCGAAAATAATTTTCATAAAAGCAAATTGGTTTCCCACGAGCCCTTTATTTCCTTTGAGTGTTAACGAAAATCGATAGCAATGGAATCCATCCTTATTTACCGAATGTAACAGTGACGCGGTGATGATATAGTGGCTCATTAAAATTTTTGCTAGGCATAAGCTAATGCGATAGGCAATATTGAAAGAAGATAGAAGCGAAAATTTAAAGTCAATGTATTTTACACGAACCATAAACCTTTAGGAATTTGTTGCTCCAAACCGTGTGCAGTCTCGGCAGTAAGGAGCGTTCACGTTCGACCCGATATAAAGTATCACAAGATCCGATATAAATCAGCGTTTTTCCTCGACTCATTTAACTTTGCCGTATAATCGAAATTCACCTTGCTCACGCTCTAGGAAGTGCCCTGCCCCGACTAAAGATATAATCGCCGGTCTAACGTAATAATAACGATCTCACATGGGGGGTCAAAACCTTTCCGCGGACATTTTTCGTATACGAGACGCATATTTAATCATTTATATGGCGTACCCTATTGGCATAAACAACAACTTAATCGATATAATGATTTTGCTGTATCACATCGCGTGGAATCTCCCTCCGAATATATCTCTGTCATCGTTGGTCAGTATTTGAATTATCGGGCCGATCTCGTCGATGTAGAAAATATTACAATTTCAACATTGAATCGCGCTGCTTGATACGATCGCCATTAATAATTTAATGGAGATTAATCACTTTCTTTTTCAATCCAAGACGTATTTCTATTCCCAAAACAAGAGGAAAACAATATTTTATATTAAACAGTGTCAACTTTTCTTCTTGCGTCTGCAAAATCGGCGACTAATCGATCATTAAAAACCAATTACATAACTAAGGCTATACTACAAATGCTGTTTTCCAGGATTTCCGCAAATTAAATAACTCAAAAGATGCCTTACGCCGAAGGCTTTCCTGCAAGAATATAATTAAAGAGAAAGAGGTACTTTTAATAGAAACATTTTTATTCCTCTTTTCACTTCGTCGATACATTTTCGTAAAACAGCACGATTAAATTGTCAAAGCGACGTGTGACGTGAGCATCAGAACAGACAAACGTCAAAATACCTACGGGGGCTACAATCTACCGAAAATATCCCAACCCGCGATTAAAATATTTGAAATGCCTGCGACAGTGTTTAATGAAACTGGTGTTTTAAAAAGTTGGGAGTGGGGGAATATTTTTCGTTAGAATGAAGGAAAAAAAGAATTCAAATTATATCCGGGAAAAAATTGGTCGGCATTTTGAGAAAAATTAATATTGCTTAGTGATTTCTGCATAAAATCGCAGTTGGTCAAGAAAATCTGGAAAGGCAAGAAATTTAGTGGACACCCGTCAATATATGAAAATTCTAGCTCATAGGATTATAAATATTACCACTTAGTTTGCTAGTTTCATTTTCAATATTTTAATATTGAATTATTAATAAAAATCAATAATTATTACAAAAGTTGTGTAGATGCTTCTATTGGACTCAGATGTCTGCACTGCTTGGCTCTAAATAGGACCTTATTTACATTAGCCTCATTCAAGTAAAATCTAAACAAGGTTTCTACTTTACCAAACTTTGTGGCTCTGTGGTTGTTGTCCGACCTATTACAGAAAATCTCTAAGATCCTCGACTTCAGTTGATTATAGTTTTTGTCCACAGATCGAGCTAATAATAGAACTCCAATCAAAGAAATTGACTCGACATTTATTCCGTTTGGAGCGACTAAACCCGAATTATTGTCTGCAATCCAACCCGAGGCCATAAATTATAATTTGCGTATCAGTTGGCTTTCCCTTTTTGTTTAGAATCCAATTACATTGTTCGACGAAGCAGTATGCGTTCGTACGCTGTATATCGGACAATGGATTTTTTTTTACAAAATGGAAATACAATATAGCAAGCAAATATTCACGAATGTAATCGAAACTTTTCGAGTAATTCCGAACTCCCTTTCGTTTCAGACCCAGCCCAACGGCCATGTAAACACAAATGTGCTGCTGAAACTGTGTGAGGTAAACTTAAAGGTGAGTATTTTCAAACTTTGATTAAACTTAAACTAGTTTTAAATAAGTGTCTGCCGTCGTAAACAAAACAACGCCGCAAAACGAGTGGCTTATTATATTGAAGTAACAGGTCCCTCTTCAACAGTTTGACCCTAGTTAGATGCAAAATTTTTTTTTGGTCATCAGTCTTATATATTAAATTTCAATTTATTATTATATTTTTTAGGGACGTCTTAGTTAGATAGAAGATGGACTGTTTTTACTTAAAAGGATTGAATTTATTAAATAGAAACGGAAACTATAAAGTTTTGAAAAAAATCTTAAAAGAATCTTAGATTGAAAAGGTAATAGTTTTTTGCAACCGGCAGGCATTAGCCATCGGATATAACTAACCAAAACAAACCAAAACTATTTAAAAAGTTACCAACAGATACGGACCTGTGCGTATTGGCTGTGCAATTCTCAAGGTATATTTGTTACCTTGGCTTGCCCAATTAATGTTATTTTTACGAACGGTTATCGTACGCTCGAACTGCGATATGTCGCTGCAATTTGTTGTTTGCCTTATTTACTTTCAAAAAGGTCAATATGGCCGTCGAGGTAGCCCATAAGCAATTAATTGCTATGTAAGTAGCAAAAAAAAAAAAATAACGAAGCGGCGGTTAACGCCAATAAAGGAAAACGGTTGCCTAAAGCCCAAGCTACACTGCAGCAGATCTATTTCAGTTTCATCAAACGGAACGTCGGCATTTGTTTCGGGTGTCATCTCCTTCACGAGCTCGTATCGAGCAGTCTAATGGGAACGTAGCTTAATGTTTTATTAGGCGTTTTATTAATGGTTAAGTTCAAAACCTGTATTCGTAACGTTGGAAGCAGTTATTTTTCATGTTTGACCCCTAATAACGTTATACATGATAAACCTGTTCCGCCAAAAATGGAAATTCCCGACGCAACTGTATCGATTTTGAATACATTCCGTTTTTTCGTAAAGGGACTTTATGTATTCCGTCATCAAAAGGTTTCTCAGCCCTTACCATCAAAGGCCGTTATCGTAATATCGTTATTACAAACAAGTTAACATGGAGCAAAAATTTCAAACAATGCTACTTTCAGATTCAAAATGAATGTGTATTTATTAGCGACATTTTATTATGTTATTGTCCTAAAAAGTGAAAATACTGTGGGCTACAGTTACTAGAATATGTAGCTCAGCTAGCTTTCCACGGACTTTGAGATGATGAATCGATGAATGGTTAAGTGAATCGACGAAATTCAGTGAATTTCATTTTATTTCAATTTGGGTGCAATACACCCTACTAACAATGTGGTTATTCATAGTAGACTAGAGCACACTCATTTCAGAAGAATATCTTGTAAAAGAAAATGGTGTCTCCAACTACGTGGTCAGAAAAATTAATTGACCCACCAGAACCTCCCTGTCAGCCTGCTTCCAGACCACGAGCAATAGTCAAGCTGAGTTTGTATGAGGTCAGAAAGACAAGAAAATGAAGCTAGTTTGGACGAACCTAGGTCAAGGACAAACTCTGGTTGCTCTCATTGAGGAAGGGCTGAATTTTTTCTCTGGGAAAACACAATGCATTAAACATTGATATATATGCAATATTAAATGTATGTATGGAATAAGTTATTATTTTACTTGAATTTTGAACATAAAGGAGCGTCACTATAACGAATATTTGTACTTTATATCGAGATTATAATTCTGAGCAACTGCGTGACATCAACTCATGGCCTTTGATTAGACCGCCGTAGAAATCGTCGAAACGTGAACTGCCCTAAGTACTCGCTTACAACAAATTCCTTTTAAGCACCCATTGAAGCATCGACCTTGAACAAACGTAACAGAGCTCGACATATGGCGTTCAGATCAACTCACTGACTCAGAACCCGCTCCTCATCAATTTCGATAAGTTCACATCGTTATCGACGTTCCTCGTGTTTACCCTAATGATCTAGCTTTTACTCGGTCAGTGAATATTACTGCTAATTAACTTTTTTGCCAAGTATCATCTAAAAATCGACTTCGATTAATGCTAAAGCGCTACCTTCAATCAGCCTTGACGTCATTACAGTTCGATTTTGTTCCGCCACACGCGTCGGTTGAATTTCTCGGAAAATTTTTCTGCACATCACCCTATATGAAGCGAAGTTTAATTGCGTTTCATGTGCTCAAACCGCAGATTAACGCGATAACTTTGGCTGTAGCAAGTGCGCCGACTGCGGAATTGTTGGGGATTTTAAATTTAATCGGAACCGTGCGGCTGCTGCGGCTGCAATTATCCGGGGGAGTACGGGGACTTTAATCCTTTTTTTTTGTTATACAGCTTGCAACATAAGATTAACTGCGTCGAAAATTAAAGTATCTGACTCTGAAAACTTCCAAAGGTCAGTGGATTCAAAGCGACGACTGAAAGCCTTTAAAAATAGGTGACATGAAAACTTTCGAACAAAATTCAAATCGGGAAGTGCTAAATATTCCCAAGTTTCAAAACCAAGTTTTACTGTGTTTGAAAAGTTTAAACGTTTCATCATCCAGTGTGACTTAAACAAAAACAAAATAGGTATAAAATCAATTTCTAGGGAAAATAGTTTTTGTAAAATTTCATGTTACATAAATTTTTAACATCTTACCTATGAATATAGCAAAATACGACAATATTTTTTGTCTCTCTTCCTCCAAAAATACTCTACACACTTTAACTATTGCGAAAATCAGTTAAGCTAGGAAAATTCTTATTCCCCTTGCAAGGAATAAAAAGATGTTTTTTCGAGTTTTGTGAGAGTGAACTTCAACGTTAAGATATTTAGCTCTTAAAATGTCACTGGCATCCAGGAAGCATCGAGAAACAAGAACTCGAAACAGTGGCCAAAACATTGTTAAACAATAAAATGTTGACTCACATTTTATTATTATTATTAAATCACAACTTGTAAGTTATTCGGGAAAGAAAAATATAGTGCATGTAAAACATTGTTTAAAAAAATGTAAATTTGTTTTAAAAGAGGGTAGAAAAAATCTCTCGCAGCAAAGAACTTTTTGCTGTGACCATTATTTCTCGTGGTTCATTACTCTCAATCTACACGCCAATTGCATATTCAAATGACATAACGTGTGCATATGCGATTAATTTTTTAATGGTATTTTATTACTCGCGTTAAGTGGGTCACTTATCGAAGTGAAAATGAAAGTGGTTATGGACACAACAAAAATTTGTCGAGCCGAATTTGGGTTACTCGGTGGAGAACAGAACCGGCAAAACCGACCGCTTTCGATTTCGCTCACAGAACCGATATTTTAAGGTTTATATCTCGTGGCACGGTAAAGGGGGCCTTCCACGAAACGTTATTCCTTCGATTAACTGATATCCTACGAAGTGCTTTGTGAAAGCGCTATTACCCCGTCACTGGTTTAAATAAAAATAAAATTTATTTTTAATTATACATATTAGTTTTAATAATGCGTTAATTGGTTTTGTTTAATTGTATTTTGGTTTGTAATTTAAAAATTTTCGTTACTAAATATTTCGTTATCTAATCATAATATTTTTAATTCAATACGTGCCTGATAGTTTCAGTGCCCATTGCGTCCTCCGGATCTCCACTAAGATTTTTTCCATTATTCAGTAAGAAAATGTAATAATAGGAAGCAAACAAAAAAACTATTTTAGAGGAATTTACCTCAGTTTTACATGAAAATATTTATAGAGCACCAAGTTATTCAAGGAAATTGAACGGGATCGTTAAATATAATAGTATATTATGCAACAAGTGCGGTAAAGGGCATTTGACTCACGAGTGTATTTGACACGAGCGGAGCGCAGCGGAGTGAGTTTTTAATAAACGAGTGAGTTGAAAAGTTTACCGAACGTGTTGCATACTATACTTTTTCTACGACTGTTAGTTTTTGGGTTCATTTTTGCAAAACAACACGAATACATTCACTGACATGGCCGTCAGAATCCGCAAACGTCAAATTCAAGGCGTGGGAAATATCTCCGAAATCATCCGATTGCTCCCAAACCCGTGCGGTAAAATCCCGGAAATGTCCGACGTGGCTCGGATCGGTGGGAAACGTAACTGACGTCGGAAAGCGCGCTCATTGTCATTGCAAAGTTACAGAAAATAATGTATATCAAAATATATAACGAAAATCTAAATAATTGATAGGTAAAATTATTTTCTCAATTCAAATTATTTCAAATTCCGATGTTTTGTGCATAGTTAGAATAAATCAGATAACACTTTGACAACCCTGTTCTTATAAAATTTCTATGTGCAAAGATCCTTTCCCAGTTATGAAAAATTGGTTTCATCCGCTTGTGACAATAAAACTTAAAACAAAAATGACTCGCACAGCAGTGTAGATTCACCTTTACCGCACCGTATGCACCGCTTTCAATTTCACTCGCCGATGATATTTTCGGTAGATACTTAATACCTCTAAGACATGCCACGAACCGTTACGTCATCCGAGCAGATGGGAATTTTCGGTTTGACAGAGTCTCTCGTCTCTATTTCAGAATTTATGAGTCAGATCGCGAAGAAGAAAGTGTGTAATATATTTATTGGCAGGCATAAAAAAGTATGCTCCGCTATGGATGTAGTTTACTGCAGTAAATTAAAATATGCCTTTATCGGTTGTTTATATTGTTCTGCAATCTCTCGAAACCCACGAGCGGGTTTTGGTGGGCGACCTGGCACGATGAATAACAGTCGCTTTCGGATTTTAAAGATGAAGGCCGCCTGGTAAGGTCATGTACATAACTTTTTCGCAACGCTTGTCCCCGTATGTGGAATAACTCGATTAATTCGCCATTTCGGAAGGCGGCAAATATATTTTTTTATTTTATTTAAAAATGTATAAGGCGTTTAATATAAAGTATGTCATAAATAAAAAACATAGCTCTAAATTTATATAAGAAAAAATCTAGAATGTAGGGTTTATAATTGCAAGCAAAAAGAAAATGTTAAACAAAATTGTCACTTAAGTATTTTTTGTGTTTTTAGGCTGGTAAATCCTTCGGACAATTGACTCACCTAAATTATCAGCTCTAAAAACTTTAGGAAAAAATGAATGTAAAATTCACAGTTTTTGTACTTCAATACGCACAAGTGTTCGCAAAGCTGTCAATTTTATTAACTGTATGGGACTGGAGAAAACAAAGCAGCTTTTTTTTTACTTTCAATAAATGCACCGGCATGGACCAATAAGAACGCAACAGCCCTCGTAATGCCTTAGGACCTTTTCATCATGGTTAGAGAGCTTTTATTTTTTCATTTTTTTTAAAGTTACATGTGGGTATACTGAGAAATATTTAGGTATTACTTTTGACATCCCGGGTATCTTTTGAAAGAATAAATAAGCTTTATTTAAATTTACTCATCGATTTATGGTCGGAATGTGGAATGAATTGGCAAGTTCCAGAGGCAAACTTGGAATACTATTATTGACACAAAAAGAAAACAAAACAAGAACCCTATAATTGTAAACAAAAGAAATAAATCCTAAGAGTATTTACTTTCGATTAGTAGGAGTCGAGAGATATTCGTGTGTGTCAACTTTGACGCTGAATTAACAAATTAACAGGATAGCATGAGTATACAGGGTGTTCCTGGAATCTTCCAATAAGAGGACCTATTTCATTTCTTTTTCTGTGATAACATAATTCTGGATCCTGCAAAAGGTCACGAGCCATCGTCCATACGATGTATAGGACACTTATTTACTAGCAACCTGTAAATTTGCTTGTACAAAACTTTTCCTTATATACAACCGTCTTCCAAAGTCAAATTTTGTCAATGTTTATCGCTCCATATGTCAAATTCAAAAATACGACGCTTCCGTTTGTAAAGAGGAGAGGAGGACGCTTCACCTTGGCTTCAAGTTATGCAACATCCTACAGATTTTAGATGTATTATTTGCATATGGTTTAATATAGGCAAGGCCGCGCAATTTCCTGCGGCAATCTGCGCGAAGTCCCGTGCAGATTTGCCGAGCGGAAAGAGAATCTTTCAATGCAAACCTCGCGAGCAATTAAAAAAAACTCCGTACAATATTGATTTCCTATCTGCCGACGAAAGATACTTATCGGCCGTATTGATGGAATAGTATAAACGGCTCCGTATCTCACGAACTCAAAAAGAGCAAAGCCGAAAGATTTCTTCGCCGGACGCAGTTGCAGTTACGCGTTTATCGGAATCGGAATTTGCGTGATTTTATGCAATTCGCGAAATAATCGCGAGGTATTTGAAATGATATATCTCAAGGGTACCAAACAATTTTACAGTTGAATTTACCCGGCCTTTTTCTCCGTATGTTAATGAGGCGCAATGCACACGGGGCAATTTATTTTTTTCGGAAAAAATTACGCTAAATTGATTACGCGAGATGCCTTTGTGGGAACTGCACGCAATGCAATTTGCCAGAAAGGTTCGACTCGCTTTCGATTGCAAAGTTTAGCAATAAAAGCTGCTATAAAAAATTGTGCTAGGTTGTGATGTTATTTGTACCAAGTGAACCTACTAAACCTTCTTTAAGTAATGGTAATGTTTCTGTCTCCATAATTGTAAGTATACCTCAATTTTCTATTCACATTCGATCCATAACACAAATACTAATACAACTATAGTGCGTTGTTATAGTTGATGGCCAGGAGACCGTCCTTTGCATTGTCCGAGGTACATCTATCCATTTTATGGGGCGTTCGTTCCTAGTCGCTAGTTTCGAAATGAATGTTACTGTTTACTGAAAGACCAGATTTGGAATTCCCTTCTTCTTCTTCTTGTATCAGCTTCTCCTTTGGAGGTTGCTGATCATCATGAGTACCTTCACTTTTGATACTGCTGATCTAAATAATACACTTGACGATAGACCAAACCATTCGCGAAGATTGCGCAACCAAGGGATTCTTCGGCGCCCTACAATTTTGCCCTCCATCATGAGTTTTTGCCCTCCAGAACGAGTTTCAGCAGCTTATATCTTGTACCGCGTGATATATGTCTCAGGAACTCAAGTTTTCGTTTTTTAATGGTAAAGACTATTTCGAGTTCTTTGCCCATTCTTCTTAACACTTCCTAGTTTGTAGTTCTACTCACCAACGAGACTCTCAGCATTCGTCTATAAGTCCACATTTCAAAAGCTTCCAACCTCCTTGTGGTTTCTCAATTCAGCGTCCAGCCTTCCAAGCCATAAAGCAACACGGGAAATACACGGGAAGACTTTTCTTGCCTCTTCAAGCGTGCCAGGGTTTCCTGTTTATGTTGAACGTCTTCATTAATTATGGTTCCAAGGTATGTGTACTTCTTCAATTGTTTTCCCGTCTACGGTGAGTTGACCTGCTGCTTGCTTCCTTTTTGTTATCACCATCATTTTACTCTTGTTGATGTTCATGTTGAGACCGTAATCTTTGCTAGCTTTCACTACTTTGTTTAATAGATTCTCGAGAGAATCCGCAACCAAAACAGTGTCGTCAGCGTACCTAATATTATTAAGGATTTTCCCATTTATTGCTATCACAGCGGATTCGTCTTCCAATGCTTTTCTAAAAATGTTCTCTGAGTATATGTTGAATAGCATTGGAGATAAGATACACCCCTGTCGGGGGGCGTTATCTATTCTGACCTTAGCGGCTTGACCCCAATACAGCTTTGATATAATCTGCATGTCGTGATAGTCGATGTTCAGTGTTTGTAGGATTTCCATTAGTTATTCATGCTTGACATTATCAAATGCTTTACTATAATCGACAAAGCACACATAGAGATCCTGATTGACGTCTAGGCATTACTGGGCAAGAACGTTGAAGGCGCAAATGGCTTCCCGAGTTCCAATCCCATTGCGGAATCCAAATTGCGTGTCAGAGGTCTCAGTTTCGTATATGTTGTGTATTCTGGCGTGCTCGATTCTTAAGAGAATTTTCAGAACATGGCTCATTAGACTTATGAGTCGTGGTCATCAATGGCGATAATTTGGGATTGGGACAAAAGTAGACAGAAGTCAATCATGGGGAAAATTACCAGCCTTGTATAGGTCGTTGAACAGATCTAAGAGTACCTGCATCGAATGTTCGTCAAGCAATTTCAAATCTTCACAATGCACATTGTCTGGCCCCACCGCTTTGCCAAATTTTGCTATCCTTATAGCGTGGCCAACTTCTTCTCTTGTTCTCTCTTGGGTTCTTGGTTGTTGTTAGCTCGTGGCCAGTTGCTCGTTGATCATTGAAAAGCTGCTTTGTATAAGATCCAGATCTTCAGCTTATTCTCGATGTCCAAAATTATTGAATTTTGTTCGTTTCTTAAAATACCTGAGTCTCTTTTCGATCCAATGCCACTTCCTTTATCTTTTTGCGCATGGTAAAGCTATCGTATTTGTGTTCCAGGTCCTCTATTTCTCTGCACCTGTCCTTCATCTAGTTCTTCTTCGTTTCGCGGATTTTGTTATGAATAATGTTTTTAATGGACTTGTATTCTGCTTCATTATTGTTTTTTTGTTTTCTGCTCTCTTCCATTAGTGATAAATTTTCTTGTTTTGGCACCCTCCTGACCTTCCCAACTATTTCTTTTTATGTTGTTACTATGCCATCCTTATTTTCTTCCCATTTTGTGTTCTGATCCCAGGTAGCAAATCCTTCTTCATGTAGCCTATGGAATTGTTAATGTGAAAAGTTGGTGGGAGCGTTTTTTACAGTTGGCTCTTTTAACCTATGAATATGTATATGTTCTGTTTTGCTATTTTGTTTGACTCTTTTTAGTTTTAGGTTGATATCCATAATTATAGAGTTGTGGTCGGATCCCACATTTACGCCTGGGTAAGCTTTTACTGCTTTTCATCCATTTCTAAATCTTTTATTCATCAAAATGTAGTCTATCTGTGTGTCTGTTGTTGTCTCCGGGTGCGTTCCAGGTGTACAGCCTCCTTTTCTGAAGTTTGAATAGTGTGTTGCTTCCCACCAAGTCTTGTTCTACGCAGAACTGGAACATGCGATCTCCCTGCTCATTTCTCTCTCCTAAACCGTATGCTCCAATTTCTGCATTGTAGTCGCCCATAATAATGGTTAAGTCACGTTCTTTGCTCAATTTTGGAATATTCCGGAGTTGTTCATAGAATTCTTCAATTTCCTGGTCACTTTTATCTGTTGTAGGGGCGTATACTTGTATCAGGTTTAATTTACCAATGTTCGTTTGGATCTGAATCATAATGACCCTATCGGAGTAGGGTACGAAAATGATCACTGATTTCGCCATGTCTTTCGTTACCATGATTCAGATTCCATTATAGTGGTGATTTCTATCGTTGCCCGAGTAGCACAGTATTCTTCTGTCAGTCGTGCACTTACCAGAACCCTGCCATCGCATCTCACTCACACCCAACACATCAATTCTCAACCTCTCCATTTCTGCCAGAACGTTGTTCATCTTTCCTGCCTGATATAAGCTACTTACATTCCACGTTGTGATTCTGATGTTATTTTTATGCATTTTAAAACACTTCTCTTGATAATTGGCTTACGGGGAGATTCTTAGCACCATCTCTCCACTGAAGGAGTGCCCCGGGCTAACGGCCGTCGATTCTAGGTTTTCAGCAATGTAAGTTATCTTGGGAAAATAATTACTGGGTGGTTTCCCGTTGTCTTCCCCTGTATCTACTGTTTGCAGCGGCCCACTCTGGTTCAGACGCTGCTGTTTTGGACTTCTTTTAGCTTCACCTTCATCCATCGAGACCTTACCGGCAAGGGTGGCCCTACCAGTAGCTACGCTACCGCCGGCATCGTTCCCTGGGTATTGAAGGTTACTGAGCCCTCTCACCAGCAACAAGGTGGAAGTCACTGAGAGGGCTACAAAAAACTAAAACACCAGTAATTCTACATGATCTTGCTCTACCCATCCAGCAATCTCTTAAATTATGGCAAACATTTTATGCTTTCAAATATATTTGCATTTTTATAACAAAAACATTACGCTAGCGAATTTCGTAAAGGATTTAGTTTATTTTCTGCACTAACGGGAGCGTACATGTATTGCTTGACACTTGTTAGTTATCATGGGTTTGAGGAGGAAATATTAAATCTTGTCGAATCTTACTTGTTTGAAATGTCACAAAAGGTATGTTAGATGGTGTACTTTCTATGTTCACCTGAGGTGTCCCAAAGCTCTATGATTGCACATTTAGAAGCCTCGACTGCCTCACTTTCGGTAAACGCTCACTATAAAGAGCCAAATGTCTCTTGAGCTATTAATTAAATAGACTGGTATCCTAACGCACAGCTCCGCATGTAGTGCCAGTCATTGTCCTCCTACATGAGTAGGTACCCAAATGAGATCGATAGCAATTACATTGCTCCAGTCTTGTTAGTGTTTCTATATACTGCAGATTTGACGTGCTTGTCCGAATACCCTTTGTTGAGGTTCTTATAAGCACACTTGAATATAGTATATCTCTCTAATACTAGTACTATCTCTGCTGGTGAGTCTCCGTCGACTTGTCCTGATGTCATAAAGGGAATAGTTTTAATGGCATTGCATGGACTGTGCTGCTACGAACTTTTGCCGACCAACCAACCAAACCAACCAACAAAGCAAAATTAATTTGGAATCTTTTAGCAACGAATTGGAAGCTAGGTTTCCAATATCTCAATAAATGAAACGCTCTGGATCCATGCTTTATTAAATCCTTTTTATCAATTTTTTAAACGAATAAAATCACATAATATATCGACCTTAAAGCAAACTTGAAAAAATTGGTGTAATGAGATGGGTCATTTGCAATTTTGTTTGTAAAGTAGGTAAGTTGCATTATTAACGGGATAGACCCAACCAAAATTTTACAAATATCAATTACACACAAATACCGGTAATAAATATTTTAAGACACAACAGTCATTAAAGTACTATCGACATTCTGACTAAGAATCAAATTTACTTTACATTTTCGATATGTAGTAGACGACAAACATTTGCGATCACCAAAAAAAATCTTCTTGTTTTTGTTATGACATAGAAATTGCAACAATCAGTTGTTGTAGTTTTGATAAATATGAATACACAATCGAAATTAGAAACAATTTTATTAAAAGTAATTCGTAAATAAATAATAGTGAGTTAAACCTTCACGTAAGCTTTGACATTTTGTGACTCTTCGTGCCGTGCTACAAATCAGAATAATCTTACTCGTAGGTCATACACGTTCAATAGGTTATAAGTCTGGCGACATTGCAGGTCATGGGAGAAAGGCGACGTTAGCTTGTCGAAGGAAATTGTAAGTAATTGCAGCGGTATGTGACCTGGTATTGTTTGGCTGAAAAATGGATCTGGTCAAGTTGCTGTCCAGAAAACTGTTATGGCGTATCACAACGCTCCTAATAAACGCAACTTTACTTTCTCATTGTCTTCTGTTACGGCTATGGTGAGTCGAAACAAAAACTTGATTTTTAACTCTTCTGACGCGAATCCTGATTCCAGAGAGCATTTTTGACACGCTTCCAGACGTAGTTGGTTAATAATAATCCATTCCGAGTACGGTGTAACTATAATTTGTAAGCGCTAATTCTATAAATCGATCTCATGGATATCTTTCCAATTTCCCAATAGCACATTCCAGCATCTTGCAGACCTACAATGGTCCCTTGTTCACATTCAGCAATAGAAAAATTAAATAAAAAATAAAAATTGATGAAACGTGAAACGTCGTATGTAAAAACACTGACAAAATATCATAAAAATGTATCTAACTATACATTTGGCACAGGCACTCCTTATCTATGGAGGCAAATGAGACCCCTGTCTCGTTAATGCGTCGAAAACCATCGAAGACAAATTCAAATACGAACCCAAGGTTGAATGTTCCTTTCTAAACCCATTAAAGGTTTACAGTTAGCGTACCCGAAGCGTTTTTCCGGCACTAAAAGCAAATATTGTTATCTGAAAACGAGAAAAAAGAACGAACCGAAACAAAAGAAAGTTAAGCGCTTATGGTAATTGGTAATTAGGCAACAATTTAAAACGGCGTCAGGTCGGTCACGAACACTGACAACGTCGTTCTCATAAAGTTGTGGAAGACAAGGTATATTGTTAGTTCGTTTAGTTTCCGGATATTTTCGAGAGAAAGATCCCGGATAAACTTCGTTAAGGCGTTTTTTCCGAACGAATTGGAAAGGCGTGTGTCGTTAATATTTCCGACGGATTTCGATTTACTTCATCGCCTGAATTTTTTTAGGACTTCAAAACCGGCATTTATTGCCCTGCATGCGCGTGATTTTTTAATAATAGTGTTTCACCGTAAGCTCTACAGGGTCTGCAATTCGGCAAACTGCGACGCTTTCAAAAATCAAATATTGCGAATTGTTTTTGGAAATACATGCAAACCCGTCGGGTAAACCGCAGAGGATTTACAACTAATTATGGAAGAATTCCATAAGGATTCGGGAATTCGGGAATTATGGTGTACAGTAGGAAGGAATTTCATGGGAATTCCATATAGTAACCGTGGAATTGCGGTGTACACTGTTTTCGCTGTTATTTATCCCTTGGCCAAAACTTAAAAAAATACTTGAACCGACAATTTGGTATTTGTGAGTTCATTTTTAGTGTTCATTTTTATTGCTTTTAAGAAAATCGTTTGACATCTGCTAAAGGTTCGTTAATTCTTTCAATAACTTAAATCTCATAGGGAGGACTATCTTCATCTAGCATGTGCTTACTGTCATTGTGATTTTTTTTTAAATTTCCCCACAACATCATAAATTTTACTGTACATGCATATTTTTCGTTCTGGTTATGGGATATTTGTTATTCATATTTATTAATCAACTTTATTTTAAACAGTAACCAATTAGAACCAGTGTAATTATTATACATTTCATAAAGTATAAATTACGACCAGATTTCTTTGACCCTGTATATGAATTTTTTAGGAAATATGTCACGTTAATACATGAAAATTCGTTTCAAATGTCTGTATTATGGGAAAAGTAAAAATAGAGTTATATTATTGTAGTGTTATCTGCCTAAAATATTTGTAAGATAGCAATCGCTCGTAATCACCAGAAATGGGTGGCTTATTGTAAATGGCCCATCCAGACAATCTGGCCACATAGACATAGACATAAACATATTTGTTATATCTATAGACTTTCACAGTAAATGTAAGGTACAAATATATAAAAAAATAAAATACAAATACAAATAAACGAATGAGAAGAAAAACGGAGCAAATAATATTAAGGAACAAATAATAATAATAAATATTACTGCAATCGAGCAAATATTTAGTTAAAAAATTCTAAAGCAGAATAAAAAATATTTGACTGCAAGCCAGAGCTAAAGTTCTATTTGCATAATACTAGTTCTAGTTCTAGTAGTCGCTAATTGAAGACTGGGACATGAATCCTTAGCAAAGACGAAACAGTCGAAGCCTTAAAAGAAAGGGTTTGAACAATCAATTTCTGTTGAATGACTGCTTTATTGACTCTGGTAATTTCCCCAATAGACGATTGCATAAATTATTCAAGTTTGTACGTATGCAAAGTAACACAAAACTAGCACCTCTGTATTTACCCTAGATCTTAATTTCTAAGTAACGTATTTATACATAAATAGTTTTTTTAGAACAGTCTGAGCTTGGTAGCTTCAATTCTGATTTGTTTTTATTTTAAATAGTGTTCTTATGGATCCCAATTATCGACGAAAAGTTCAACATGTCAGTTTTATATTTGTGTTGTATGTATGTCTTGTTTCCCTAAAAGTTGTAATTGTAATAAAAAACCTACACACCTTTACCCCAATACCCAATACCTTACGGGTATTAGGCATGACGCAATTTGTTTTAGTCTATCCGAAGTTACGACCTTAGGGTTGTGCCAAATTTATTCTTATAAACATGTCCATGAATACGAGATAAAAATTAACTGAAAACGGCTACGACTAATCTTGCTGCAGTATCTGAAGAGATGACATCATTTTGCTTTCCAAGCGGCGATTACCGCGAACGACTTCTTGGAATCGCCGAAGTTTATTTTGGTTCTTCAAACATAAAATCCCTGGCCACGGGCATAAAATTTGAGATTATGAGTTGAATTTATGACCGTGGCCAATTTGGTTGTCTTCATTTTGGTTCATTTTTTTAGCAACTCAGTGCTAATATATTAAAATGTTGGTGACCTCTCTTTCGACCATTAATTTCATATAAATTAATTGATTTTAACTTTGATAGCTCTCAACGTGTTCATAGACACGCTGTTAACTTATACAGCGAAAAATGAGAGAATAGGAGTTCGGAAATTTAAGTATAACATTTTCGTCTTAAATTCTGGCGTTTTTATTAGACGGTCAAGGACATTTTGCGCCAAAATTAAATGACTTTTAATCTTAGTGATTCGAAGGAGTCGAATACAAAATATCGATGTTTGCTGTCTTTGGTTATCCAATCAACTTAGTTTCTTTCAATTGCATATTGTTCCCAATGCGTACGTAGTGGATACTTGTCGATTTCATTTGTTCCTTGAATGACATTTGCTCCAGATCAGGTCCGTTTCAGACTTTTTCGTTGAGTTCTTGACCTGTTACGCGCAGCAGTAGACTCAATAGGTCTACATTCATCTCTGGGGGTGGATCATTTATAAGTTTTAAGAAAATCTAAAAAACATATAATTATTGAGTAATGTTGAGCCTTTAGTTTTCGGACACAGACAAGGACCAAAATAATAATCAAAATCAAAAAGCTTTTTTTTAATGTTATATCAAGAGTTTTATCATATTATCCAATCCAAATCCCATAAACCAAAATTCCCTACCTTTTTAACTGGGTGCTAAAGGATATTTAAAGTTTGTTTATCTTTATGTTATTGTTGTTTTTTGTTCGACACTTCAACGGGGTATCCTATTTCTTGAAAATATTCTTCCTTGAGAATAAATATACCGAGTCAGGTCATAGGTTATTGTTGGGTTTTATGAAATTAAAATTAGTATTTGTTTTTATTGAAAATCACGATAGAAAACTATGAGGAGCGTTCATTAAAATTGCGCGTATTTACTTTTTACATAACACGTGAATCGAACAGGTTTGGAGCATACAGTTTTAAGTTTTTATCGATTCTATTTAATTCTAATTCAAATTCTATTTAAATTTGCTAATAAATATCCCTACTTCAGTGTAAATCAGGTGTACCCAAAAGTCTTTTATGGTTTTCTCCCAATTAATTTGACATGTCTGGTTTTGAATAAACGCTCCTTACTTTTTTTAAGAGCAATAAAATTTTTCAATTTTATTGCTCTTACGTTCTAGTCTCATCGAAAATGCACACTGCATATAATTTCTTTTTTTTACTTAACGTTTGGTATTTCCAAAAGACCTACTGAAACAAAATTATATGTACTTTAAAGATTCATTTAACCTACAAACTTAACATTTTTAGATACTAATAAAAAATATGTTTTTACTTAGTTAGAAACAAAAAACAAATTAAAGGGACCACGGATTTTTCAAATACCAGAGTAAATAAAAAACATTTTTGTAACTTATACTTTAGATACAATAAATAAGTATCTGATTTCTCTAATTATTAGTTAGCTTAAACAAAGTGTCGGATGTTAATCGACCGTTCAGAATTTCATTCATACATTACGAACTGTTTTTTTATTCTGTCCCATCAGCTCATTATTGTAGACGCGAAAAATAGAAAACTTTCAAATAACACAACAGAATTGAATAGTAACAGTTGTTATCCTTGGAGGTAAAATGCCTTGCGACATTTTTAAATAGCCGCCGCGGCAGGCCGTGGAACGCGGCCTGACTAGATGCGATGTGTTTTTGTTTCAGCAATGTGCGTCGCACTGTATGCAATTGGGGTCCCACAAGTGAAAAAAAAAACACGTAATATCCCTTTCATGTTTACTTGTATATTGTGGAAAGGCACCCCCTATCTATTTGCTCAAATATTTTCTTTCTATTTCAATTCTCTATATGTAGAAAAACAGAGACTAAAAATATTTTATTTTGTTCTTCTGAACTGCCTCCTCTTCATTATTATTATTATTTCATTGTTGACCATTTTAGGAAGCAGATTTGGAAATTTTAGCAATTAAACGTTTTTTCATTGTAAAAATACTAAAAGGCGTTGATGTTTTGCTATTAGTTGACGGTGGCGACGAAACATGGCAAAAAACAATGGAGCACAGAAACGTCATGTTATTTTTGAAATAAAAAAAATACATCTGGTGTTTATACAACGCTAAGAAACGCTAAAAAAGTTGTTAGGTGACGACGTAACATTATAATACTTTTAAAGCAGAAGTGATTCCAAACAATTCTTGTTTTTACGTGCTTTCAACCCTGAAGAATGTGCCCATATGCCATAATTATTCCAGCTCCACCAAATACGATATGTTTTTTTTTTCAATGAAGGTTACGTGATATTAAGCTGCTAAGTAGATCCTGTATAATAATGTTTTATTAAGTAGTTCGTATGTTAAATAGCCCTCGTTAAATCCGATGCATATTTGCGTGGTAGTCGTTCTACTTGTATTAGTCGCCATTATGCTAATTACATTCATATGTAAGTGTTATTGAGAAATTGATTTAATAGTCATAATATTAAAACTAATTTATTCCTGATACGGCCGCAATATTGTTGTCAGGGATAAGGTGACGGAACTGACTACTAAGCGCGTTCTTTTGTTTCAGAAATGTCTCGCATTTTTGTGCTGTCCATTTGCTGCGTGCTAGCGTCTACGCACGCGCAATCAAATTACGCAGACCAGGCGAACAACATAGAATACCAGGGTGACGGACTGCCTCAGGAAGCAACCCTCGATGGAAAAATTACCAAGCTAGATGACCTCAGCCCCATCATATTCCTGAACAGGACCAAAGCCGCTCTGAATTGCGCTGAAGGATCTATGCAGGTGATGATACATGATAACTGTAAACTATAGGTCACGTGATGATTGATGTGATGTCTTATGCTGGTTCAATAGAAAATAAACCTTGGCGACATATTCCAAAGCCATAGAATGAAACTTACAAAATTACGTTTCTCATGATCAAATTTTAAAATCTAGTATCATTAAAATTTAATGTATTCACTGCCCTCTACAAGCATTGTTAAAAAAGATGACGAGAAATTATTTACGAAATTGGATTTAGTACCATTTAACGGATATTTGAGTTAAATTCGAGACATTCGAGTAATAAGTCACTGTTGATTAATACATTCCACTGTTTTATTCCGTTAAATCTTGCGTTGTTTAATTAACCAGCGACATTTTATCTTGAAGAGCTACGATAAAATATTAATGCGTTTTTATCAATGCTTGTGCATATTCGCCAACTTACGAGGGCAGCTCCAAAATTTCACGGCCTGAATAGGAAACAAACAGAGTAGAGTAACAATATTTTGTTATTTTTCAATATAATCCCCCTTAATTTCAATACATGTATTACATCTCTTTATTAACAATTCAATCCCTTTAAAAATATTTTCTTTTGGTTTGTTCGCAAAATGAGCTAAAACAGCCTCTTTTAACTCAGCTTCGTCGTTAAACCGCCGTCCACGTAAGTCCTTTTTCAAATATCCAAACAAATAGTAGTCGCTGGGGGCCATATCTGGACTACAGGGAGTATTGTTTATCTGTTGGAACCCACACTCTAAAATGACAGCTTGTGCAACACCAGCAGTATGGACAGGTGCATTATCGTGCAAAAGACGCACGCCTCTGGTCAGTTTCTTTTTTTTTTTTCTTTAAAATCTATCAAAAGAATTCCTTCACAATCCCAAAAGTTCGTGGCCATCACTTTTGTTGACTGCCAGACTGAATTTTCTTGGAGATGCTTCACCATTACGAAGCCACTCCATTGATTCTTTTTTCGATAGAGGGTCATAATAGAGAATCATAGTTTCATCTCCGGTCACAATAGTTTCTATCAAAGGCTTCGGTTCCGACCCACAGAGTTCCAACAAAGACCGCGCACACTCTACATGGTGTTGTTTTTGAATAGCCGAAAGGTTTTGCGCTAACCTTATGCAGGGTTCGACGAACACTTGTATCAGAAAGCTTAGTAGTTTCTGAGATTTCCTTGACCTTTAAAAGTCGATTACTCAATACCACTTCTTCTACGATCGCAACAATATCTTCCGTTATGACCTCTACTGGTCGACCAGTTCTTGAATCATCTTCAAGGGACTCCTGCCGCACTACAGAATACGAAGGAGAACTTTGGCCGTACACACCATCCAGCCTTTCTTTAACAATTTTAGGTGCTAACCCTTCTTTTGTCAAAAACTTTATGACTGCTCTATACTCAATTTGCGTTATTTGCGACATTTTTTCGGACACATCTTGTTTAAAATGCTATAAATAAAAAACTATTTGACGCAAGACTTCAGTTTTTTTTTCGCAGCCTACTAAGATATATATTTAAAAGAAGACAAAGTTTTATCGTGATACTGGAGCTGCATCTATGTCAGGCCGGTAAATTTTGGCGCTAACCTCGTAGTTATGAGAATTAAATTAAATTATTAAATTCGCGATAAAATCGATACTAAAACATTATTTAGTTTTCTTAATCGAATAGTATTAAACAGCAACAGATTTAATTAAATTTAAAGTCTCCAATTTGGACTATTTCAAAGAAGGATTAAATGAAGTTTGTTTAACTCGCTAACTAACAGTGCAAAAAATATTACTTACAGAACTAATTGGGGCAACTAAATTTGCATATTAAACTTATGGGCATAGTAAAATCCAGTGCGGATAAACAAACTACTTTTCCCTGTAGATCGAGCTAAAATTCAACGACAAGTTCTACGGAATCGCATATGCCGATTTCGACAGGAATTCGGCATGTCAGGTCGCAGGAAAGGGAGATCTCAGTTACAAGTTGGAGCTTCCTCTGAAAGGTTGCGGGACGAAGCAAGTAAGTTTGATTTATTGTTGCAGCGGGACAAGCCAATAGTAAACTTGGAGTTCGCCCGGCTGCAACAACGTCAATTAATCAAGCGCGCTGCTTCAAAAATTTACGAGTTTTTTACAGGCGAATAAATTTGGAGAAATTTAATGTTGTTGTTTTCGCGAGGTTTCTTAGACACTGTGAAATATGATGTTCGGGATAATGGTCCATCTATCAATGTCAGATTTCGACAATCTCGAATCGTACGGGCTTGGTCAATTTTTAGCCGCAGAAGGATTATATGTTTGAATTTCAAACGATTCAACTATTGTCAAGAAAGATATAAAAGATGAAACCATATTTACACTTCGGTTTGTTCGAGTCAGAACATAACATACTTAACATACTTTTCATCTTTGTAATTGGTGACGAATAAGGATGTTACTGTTATCATTATTATTATTATTATTGTTATTTATTCGCGTTTCTAGTCCAGTTTAAATGTCTCATTATAGGGTAAAGAAATATTTTAAATATTCACTGAATTGTTATACATTTTTGAAAATTTTCGAGACCTATGACTAGGATAACAGCAATTGATGTCTTAGAGTAAACGGTAGCGTCTTGACACCACATCCAAAATGCTATTTCATAGAATATTTAATGTCCTATGTGATAAAAAAGTTAAAACTTACCAATTCCTCCCATGTTTCTCAAGCTTTTGATTGAAACGATCTGTGTTAGTTTTCTTTGAACGTTTTGAAAAAGGACTTGCCTGAAACCTGCTTTTTACCTTACTCTTCATGTAAAGCCAGTAAAACAAACCAAATTACGAAACATTCGTTTTGATCAATTTCCAGTTATTTGTATTGAATTTGAATTAAAGTTCAGTCTACATTAAAATATCTGGGTATGAAATCGATACCCGGACAACATTTTTAATTTTTTTTCTTTTTTTTAATGTGGTTATCTATTTTTCGTTCACCTATTTCCTTCCGTACTTACCCAGATTTGCAAACCACAATATATCCTTTTTCATATTTCGCAAATAAATTTCCAACGACATTCTGGTCTGGTGAAACAGTGAAATGGATGCGTTCGTTTAAAACGTCACCCCTTGAAAAATCGGCTGCCCCTTTCTTCGTTGGACGGAGTAATATGTCAACCCTTGTAGAAGCGAAACAAGCATGATTAAGAAGTTTCAGGGTCTTGTTTTCTTGAAGCTTTCAAATTACTAACACTTGTCGAGGAAGATTGGTCGTTTTATATACGTATTTACAAATTATATATGCAGATACCAATTTTATTTCTTTTATGGAATAATATTGAATATAGACGTTGTTTTCCATAAAATTTAACAAAAAAAATTCTATGAAAGGAATATTAAAATATAAAATTTTAGTTATATAGACTGCAAAATCATATTATGAAAAATTCATAGTTTTTCTTTAAATGGTTTATTTGTAACATTTGTAACTGAACATAAAGTTGTAAGTGGGTAAAAATACGTTTTAATTATATAGGCTGCTAAATCATATTATTAAAATGTCTTAGATTGTCTTTATATGGGGTATATATAATTCACATTTGTAACTGAACATAAGATTGTAAGTTATGCAAAATATGTCCCAGCCCTTTTGGGTAAAAATACAACATTATTATAGGCTGCGAAATCGTAGTGTGAAGAAGTCTTAGATTGTCTTTATTTGGGGTATTTATAAAACACATTTGTAACTGGACATAAAATTGTAAGTTATGCAAGTTATGTCACAACCGTTTTGTGCAAAAATATAAAATTTTAGTTGTATGTACGAAATCATATTATGAAAACGTCTTAGCTTGTCTTTATATGAGGTATTTATAATACACATTTGTAACTGAACATAAAATTGTAAGTTCTGCAAGAATAATTAAAGGAAAAATATGGATTTTATAGAGTCATTAAAAGTAACGAATCATTAACTATCTGGAAGTATTATAGAATAACATACTTATTTTGAAATGTTTCCAACTTAATGGCAAAATACATAAGAAATATAATACCTTTCTTGTTTTCGATAGATAAATCTCAACCCGCGATAAAACTACCGGAAATACGGACGTTTTAAAGTAATATTTTGTGCACGCATATGCGTGATTTTGTATTTTAAAGTCGTTACTTGAAATACAATATTAGAAATAACTATACTGACCTTATTTAATTGCCAATTTAATTAAATTGCATCAAACTGAGAAATTTTGTGACTGTTACTCAGAAATAACTAAGACAAATATACCATCAATCGTTTTAATTGTTGAGGCATAACAAGATGACTTGGTTCCAAAATTTATACAAAGAATTGATATTACCCGCTCTTCTTTTAGGATCCCCAACGTGTGTTCACAAACAACATCGTAGTGAGGTTTCATCCAGGTTTGGAAATGGATGGAGATGAAATTATCACAGTTGTTTGTCGGTACCCGCCACCCATCGCACCAGTTCCACCTTTGCCTCTCCCAATGTAAGTTTGCCACGGAAAAAAGTTTATGCCCCGAATTGTGATGCAAAACTATCGTAACAGTCAAACGCCGTAATGCATGTTAATGTCTCAAATATTCCTGCGATAAACTACCAGGTAGAGCGGAAGGTTATAAACTTTTAGTAGGCATAAAGTTTAGATAACTTTTTGGATCGATCATAAAATCTTCCACCTTAAGTGCATTGGACAATACATTGTATCGACAGAGTTTCATTTCCTTTAACCATAAGAGAGATTTATTGCAACACGTTGTTTTGTATATTTTTTAACTTTGGGGAATGAGCGTCAAATATATGTGTCGCAAATAGCTAAATATATAACCTTTTTTTTTAAAGAAACTTCCACAGGCTACCGTATTACTTTTTATAAAACTTCTGGATTCCTCCTGCGTCGGTTTTTGTTGAGCCAAACTGGCCAACGTTTCGCCAATCATCCTGTTGGCTTCTTCAGAGCTTGACTGAAACTGGCTCGTATTTTACTCTGTACCTGCTTTTATATTGTTTGAGGGGGCGGAGCTAGATGAGGAGCATAAAACCATCTCGGATAACTGAATCACATATTGGTAACAGGTAGAGACCTGAGTCGCGGTTAAAATTGTTAGGTTGCTTATAGATTTCAATAGACTCTCGGATTTTTTATTGGTAGAAGAATTGATTACATACAAGAATTTTAGTTATGTTATGTTATATAAAATATTATGTCTCATTTCGTGATTGAGTTCGGCAACTGCTGATGAGTTTATTGGTCTTAGTCTTAAGGCTCTTTCATGTTCTTCGAGCATAGTTGATATTTTTCGTCCGTTCTCTCCAATGTATTCTTTGCCGCATATGCATGGAATGCTGTAAACTCCTGTTATTTCAAATGAAATGTTGTTTTTGACGGATCGAAGATGTTGAGAGATTTTTGGAAGAGTGGTAAATCTGGTTCTGACGTTATATTTATTTAGAACTTTTGATATGTGGTCAGTGATGTTTTGAATATAAAGAAGGACAACAAGTGCAAGGGTGGGATTACTTTCAAGCCTTTGAGAAGAAAGCTCTCGACACCTTACATCTAAAAACAAAATTATGGAGACCCTACGTCGATGATACCTTTCTTATTTGGCCTCATGGTCAGGAATCCCTAGTAGATTTTAACATTTTAACATTCTTAGATATTCTTATCAATAGAAAATCAGATCTAACGTTGGGTCATTGTGTTTACAGAAAAGCTACACACACAGACCGATCCCTTAATGCATTGTCACATCACCATCCGGCACAAAAATTATCGGTTATCAACTCTCTTGTTTACAGAGCCGTAAAACTATCTCGAGCCCGAGTCATTGAACCCAGAAATAAAACACTTTACCTCCGCTCTTTTCTCAATAATTTCCACATTAAGGATATTAAGCGTTCCATCACAAAATACACTTCACCACAACCTTCCAATAGCAATAAAGCCGAATACAATCCCACACTTGCCACTGTTGTCCTTATAATCAAATCATCGCTGACCACATATCAAAAGTTCTAAAGAAATATAACTTCAAAACCACTTGTCCAAAAATCTCTTAACATCTTCGATCCGTCAAAGACCACATTCTATTTGAGATTCCAGGAGTTTACAGCATTCCATGCATATGCGGCAAGGAAGACATTGGAGAGACAGGACGAAAAATATCAACTAGACTCCAAGAACATGAATGAGCTTTAAGACTAAGACAAATAAACGCAGCAGCAGTTGCCGAACACAGTCACGAAATATGAGAATCAGTCATACGAGACGGTGTTTATGCTCCTCATTTAGCTCCGTCCCTATCAAACAATATAAAAGCAGGTACAGAGTAAAATACGAGCCAGTTTCAGACAAGCTCTGAAGACGGCAACAGGATCATTGGCGAAACGTTAGCTAGTTCGGCTCAACAAAAACCGACGCAGGAGGAATCCAGAAATTTTATATTGAACTTATTGCAACTGTCATATTTTTTTTAGCCAAGAGCCGATAATTCCAGCGTCGCCTCTAGAACCACCGCTAAAAGGTTTCCAGATTTTGCTAATCATATGTGGTATATTGTTCCTTTCGTTGCTTCTTTTGGGATTGGGAGTTTCGTACTACTGTCTCAGAAGGCGACCGGTAACAGTAATACGTCCATTCTCCACTCTTGGCAGTGACTCTGAAATCACCAAACTCTCCGGAAGTTCCCTAGGTAAATTAAATTTCTCTATTTCAAATTGAGACTGCACACCAACATTCGTCCAGGTTCACTGACCATGTTCGAGGGACTGAAAATTCCGCGTGCGCACGCACCGGTGGGAATAACTGGAAGCAGTAGCGGAAGCGACGAGGGACACCTCATTAGCGATACTCTACCATCCGATTATCCATCGGAATCCCACTCTGAAGTTGAAGAAACCCGATCATTGCCTGTCTCTTCCGCAGGCAGTTTCGAGAACCGCGCATTTATCCACGAAACGAGTAGTTTCTACAGCGAAACGTACGGCCACACTCAAGAACAACAGGTGCAGAATGCGGTAGCTACTACAGTACCTAGACTACCTCTTGCTGTCAAAGAGCAAGTTAAAGTTAAGAAACCCCCAGCACCATCTCCTCCTAGTCTCTCAGATACCGAGAGTCTCAGAGGCAGAGATTTGTCTACAATTCCAGAACAGCGCGAGGAGAGCATCAGATCTATATCCCCACCTCCTCCAGAAAGGACACATTTTACTTATGTCCCAGAGCTTCATCCGCCTCCAAAACATATCCAACCAGCCCCTACGTTCAACAGAATTCTTAGAAGGCAGCAGGAGATGGAACCCATACGCGTAGGACCAGCCAGATCCATTGTATCTCTAAACACAGAAATGACCGAGACACGTTCCATTACTGAAACCATAGACGATTCGCATCACATATTTGTTGCGCCTGTGCCTCCTCCGCCTCCGCCGATTGTCCCGAAACAGGAATACCTCCTGGAAATGGACGAGGAACACGTGTCGATCGAACCACCGATTGCGGTAGTCCACAAGAAGCCAGAAATCACTTCCCATGTTGTAGACGACGTATTCCTAAGGACCATTACCGAGAAGAAGACTATCGAAGACATCGAAAGACATAAAAGACTTATTACAGAATATCATACCAGGGCCAAACCGCCCCCGCAGGTGGAAACTCAACCGTGGCACTCGACCACGCTTACAATTCCTGTAAAACCGGATACACCTCAATGGGAGACATTCTCAGAAGCTTCGTCCGCCCCATTACCAGAAAGAATTACTGCCGACTTACTTCCGCAATCTCAAATCGAGGATGACAAGTTACCTCTAAATTCACCCGAGCTGGTAGGAAATATTGGTCAATCACCGCCTAGGCACATCGTGACCACAGATATTACTGCAACCGATAATGCCCGTGACTTAACCCAAAGGAGTTACTATTCATCGTTCACTATTCCCATCAAGAATCCTAGTCCACCACCGAAAACTTACTTATCTACCTTCAATCTGCCGGTTGTAAATCCCGAGGTTCCCAATTGGGACGTACTTACCAAAGTTTTCAAACCCCTTGAACAAGAGGAGGAAGGTCCAGTAATTGAGAGCGCCGAAACTTTCAACGCCCAGCTCACCATGACCGATAAAATCAAGTGGAGACAGATCATAACCACCGAATCGACTCTGAGAACTCTGCTTACCGAAGCCGTAGTCAGAGAAGACTTCGAACGAATTAGACGCGACGTGCGTTACGAAAACATATTCGAACCTCCGAAATGGGATACGATCATAAGAATTCTAAGCCCAGATCCGAAATCGAAGCAGCGATACAAGAAGAAGAGTGACTGGGACACGAGAAGCCGACGTAGCAGTTTGCCAACCTTATACGAATACGACTCCGACGGCGGCAGTAGCGTGAGGACTTTAACCAGAGAACCGATGGTCTACCCATCGATTCCGAGACGATTTTCGAGGAGCAGTTATAGGAGCGAAGCTGATCTCCGATCGATGAGCGAGATGATTGTCGACTTTAGACGGCCCGATCCTGGGGACAGCCAATCCGAGACGTCCAGCTACTACCCCGAAAGGCGGTATTACGACGATTCCGAAATCGATACCAGATCATCTCACAGATCATTGGCTAGATCGTTGAGTCAACCGAGCCTGGCAAGATCAGCTAGTGAATTCACTGAACGGTAAGTTTTGTGAATTTAATTAGGTATTTATTTAATACGACTTTGGTGATTAGGTGGGTGGCTCCCTCTGTACGTTACGATACAGCAAGTGAGTTTACCACTCCGGAAGGTACACCCAAATCGCAACGCAGCTCAAGGATCATGCCGTATAGCTTACCACAGCTCCCTAGGGACGGAGGGGAGCGTAATTCGTCTTGGCAAGCAACGGAATCCAGGAGAATGACCCACGGACCTGGTACGAGCACCCAAGAAGTGACAAGGGAGTACAGGAGCGAAGCCACTACTAGTTTTATGGGTCGCCCTCCTAAAAACTGGTTTACCGACAACGAGAGCGAAGCAAGCTTTAAGTGATTTTTAGAAGAATTGTACAGTTTTCTGTCGCTGGGGTATGTGCGAGCAGGCTGATTTTCGAGAGGACCGTTGGGTCAAATCTAGCAGACGGGAAGAGTTGTGTTGCCTTTTTTTGGCAACAAGCACAGGTACTAGACACAGATAGACATCAAAAACAACAAAGAAACTAACGGCACTATTGAAGAATTTAACATAAGAAAATGATAAGTCCGAGAATATATAAGGATGAGGAATCACAGAAACATGTTGAAAATTAAAGCAATTGTTAAAAAATCAGCCTGCTCTGTATCAACCTCCGCATTTTTTGTTGAATCCACTAATATATATTAAAATGTGTACTTACAAAATTCTCGAAAGGCGGATTATTTCAAATGTTGGTATGAACAACCGAAGCCTAGTTATACCGTCGGAATATCCTGCCAATGCAATTAATCCTTTCTTACTCGTAGAAGTACCATAAGTAATATAATTTTTTAGGTATATATATAAATTTAACATAGTAACTAAATTGCTGTGATAACATTTCTCATTAGATTATTACGGAAATAATATTTTATTATTTTTTGTTTATTCTGCCCGGGCTCATTTACCCGATTTTTCACTTTTCCATTGGCGAAACACCTATGGGGGACTGTAGAATTGGGTCGGAAAGGCTTAATTTCGCTCTTGAGTTTCACAGTTTTCATAAGGGGGCGCTAGTGGCACCGAAGCGGTGCGACTATCGCGCCATGCTCAATCTTTTTCTGTGGGGTGTGGTTTGAGGGACGTCTAATGCTTTTACTATAACTGTTTTTTTATTATTAATAGTGTAGTTATAATATAACTAATATGCTAAGCTGAACGGAGATATATTTTACGAGGTAAAATATTGCCACTTGGTGCTATATTATATAGGAATAATTTTTTAAAAATATTTTATCATTTGTACGACTATGAAATAAATGCTTACTTTACTAAGGCAGTTTTTATATTCAAGACGCGTCACTCGCAATAATTCAAAATAATGTGCGCCTTTTAAAAACCCATAAAAATTTTATGATGGAGTGAAACTTTTCGAGCTGCAAAGTCTAACATATTTATAAAATTACGTCGCTCGCGCGCGCGCCTGCGAACGAAAACTTAAACAGAATTACAAAAGTTGCTTTAAACTCGGCGAAATTTGGAAGGTCAGCTTACGAGGCAAACAAGGGACGTATATTGTGTTTACTAGGATATGTATGTTTGCGAGTTTCAACGTTTAATGATTTAAGACCCGTTGTTTAGAATTTAGTTGCAGCGCCCCCAAAACTTTGATAGCTAACGCAACGTTAAGATGGGGGAAAGCATTACCTTGTATCACGGCATAAGTGTCGATTAACTAAACCACATACAGGGTGCATGACGCATACTTTGTGGGCATTTATGAACATTGAACATTGTATGATCTTTGATGATATATTGTAGATGCTCCATCAAGCTAGGCTAACCGTCCACCAAACACCCTACACATAACAGTGTCCTTGGTTGTAATTCTTGAGTCCTGTGATCCAATTTAGTCCAAATGTTATTCCAAGTATTGTTTGTAAGTAGTCAACAAAGGCATCGACGATGATAAATATCAGTGCTATGTGGGAATAAAGTAAGTTTGATTATAATTTTATGGATTATAATAAATGTATTTTGATTATAATTCATAGGATGAATATGCTTATATACATATTGTACGCAAAAGGTAGTAACGCGTGATTTATATGAGAGATGTAAACCCAGTCGATAAACATATAAAATGTTCGTTATATATTTTTTGTTAGTTGCGGAATTAAAGTTAGACAGCACGATCAACCTAAGCTTATCAGTGTCTTTAATAAGCTCTATTTTTTAAAATGTTTGGTTAAGAAATATAAAATGTTAGAAATAAATCTAAAATTTAAATATCCCGTTGAAACTTTTTGTTCAGGAATACACTTTGAAACTAAGCTCCAAAAAATTGTTAAATTTGGGACCTTATTGGATTATTATAACAACCTTTCGTTTAAAGTAGCCAATTATTGTGACATACATTTAGTATTAAAAAGCCCAAACGTATCGTTCAGAAAAGCCAATATTTTTCACTAAATAATGGTACCACAAAGTTGGATATTCATTGGGTTTTATAGAAATTGTTGATTAATTTCTAACCAAAAAATTAATATTATTGTTTTTACTGTTTCATTACAAAACAGTGTTCTTTAATCGTATATCGAAGAAATGATTATAAACAGAGAGAATAATTACTCCAAGTGCCTGATTCCTCACTAGATACTTATGTTCTAAATCGTTTTTCTAATGTTTCTGGAACGTGAGTCTTGACTTTGAGAGCAATCGGATGTTTTTAATAGATTTTGCCAATGAAAATGTGGCGGTAGTAGAAAAAGTGTCACTCGTTTATTAAACAGCAGCTCTGCTGCGCGCTGTTTGTGCCACATCAAACTGATGACCACCGTGGCGTCTATCGAGAATTTTCCATAATACATTATACACGCCGATAATAATAATGTTTCGGTGGTTTGGTTTAGAAAAATATAGGCAAAGCTCATAGTGATCGATGACTCTAGCTGACTCTAGCAGGAGAAATAAAACATCATGGTGAAACATAGCGCCGACCTGAATTTTGAATGTGTCAGTATAACCCCCTATCTTCCCCTTATAAAAGAAAAGTCTGTACCCCTTCCCTGTTTTGGTTAATTTAGCCAAATAGTAGCTAGAATAGAAATATTTATTGCTTTTATTTCCGAATATGTTCGTAAGAGCTAGCGATTTTCGATTCCCATAAGGTTATAAATTACTACTTCTTTACACGATTGCATATTTCTATCTCAATTTTTATGAAAATGACATGTCCATCACTTCCCAAGCGTTGTCGATCCCGTCACCTGTATTATAAAACTAATCATCAATATCAACATTTACCTTTAAAGTAGAAACGTCAAACTCCGAATCTGACACACACCCCCACACACACAAACAATTTTCAGAAATTGTAAAAAATCTAAAATCCACAGGGACATTCGCCCAAGGTGACACTAACCGTTGCACTGGAAAGTCTTTGTTTTAGAGACCTACACCTATCTCATAAAATCGACACTTTAAATCGAGTTTGTCGATTCCAGATATTTCACCTTGTGAACTTTGTTGGGCGCTGTAACTGAAACATCGTTAAAGTATCTCCATCTGAGCGTAAACAAAAGTCAACTCGATAAAACTAGATAAAACGACTTGCTTTAGTGTCGCTGTACCGAACTGTGTCCACGTGGCCGCGTTTAAATTTAACGATACGAAATATTCCTTTAAAAAGTTAAGTCTGCTAATAATCGGCTATTCATTCCTCGCCACCAACAAGCCACTTATTGTGTTGGTGTCTAAAACTACGCGTACATTAATATCGCTATCACTTTAAGTCGAAAAGCAAAGAGCCTCATTAATCTTCGCTCGCCATCAATTTTAAGTGATATATTAAATATTTTTTCAGGCCGTTCGATTCACTGAAAATTAATTACAGTTTAAAACTAGGATGCCCTTTGAATACGCCCTGATGAATATTAATTGAGGCAAAACTTGGTCACACGGATATGCAGCGGTTAGCTTAACAAATTTGGGGTTAGCCTTGATGCTAAGTAATACCTCAGCAGTATCTCTTAAGTAGCGTTTCAGTTCAGTTAGATTTTTATTTTCTGAAAATATAATGCAACAAAAGTTCAAAAATATCTCCTTCCAATTATAAGATTTCAAAATTTTCGCTGCTCGTTGAACTTACAACAATAATTGTTTATTTTTCGTTTTATATCTGACGAAAAATGAGATAAACTCATCTATATTTTGCGCTGATGTACGCGATTGTTAGTTTCCGAAATGCATCAAATAACGTCAACTCGGGCTAAACAAATGTTTTCATTTAATTTCGGCGGAAAGTGGACCAGGGATTCCACTGAAAACAAAAATAAATAATTTAATTATAACGCTAACCAATCTGCAGCTAAAAGACATCATTGTTGCCTTTTTCCTGTTTTTTTTGTACAAGAACGTATATAGTTCTCACAACGTAACTGGTTTAAATAACCCTGCTAAGTCCATAACCCCTAAAAGATGAGACTTACTGTTAATTTTTCCTTGAATTTCCGTACATGACATGTCCGAAATACTCAAATTGTTGCTTTTTGATGGTATGGAAAAGGTCTGTTTGAGTATTCATCCTGCGAAGAACTTTCTCGTTCCGGATCCTGTAGGTCCCCCATATGCGTAGCATGCACCGATATGCCCACATCTCAAAAATTGTAATTTTTTGGTCAGCGTTTCCGTTAGCGTCCACGCTTCCATTCCATGTAAAACCACTGTGAAGAGGAGCAGAAAGAGGAGCAGAAAGCTTAAAGCTTGATGAATGAAAAATGTATTTTTAGCTTAGCGTACGCCTTTGTAGTATTTTATAGTGAAGCGGTGGTATGTAGGGCATTTGCGCAATCTCTTTACAAATCTGCTGGATTTTATTATCACTGATTCAACGGTGCTCTTAATGAGTGAGTTTCATGAAATCAACAAATCTGTTAGACAGAGCTGAGGGTGTCCCTGTACGCATAATTAATCTTAACTAACCAACTACCCAAACTAACCATGCCTGAATTAAATAATTATGAGCTTTCCGATTAATTTTATACTTATTATTATTAATTTTATACTTATTGTGTATTATAATTAATGTATTTATCAATAATTACGTTGCGTTTCAATTTATGAGCTCTGTATACGTTTAGAATCTCATCAAAGTTATAATTAATTATCATTTTTTTAATTCTGCAGCGCTAAATGACTAGGCCCAGAACCATTAAATGTAAAACGCTTCACATTTTGCAAAATCTATTTTTTATGGTGGTCTAAAATGTTTGTCGGGAATACATCCAGCGTTCCAGAGTTGGATAAAGTAGAGTTTCAATTTTGGACAGCTGGAATAGGTATCAAGAAGACCCTGAAATACTGGAATCGACGATTATTGCATTTGTTTCCCGACGCTATGCCGGCACATCGAGACCAAGTGTTGCACGACCGCCGAATTTCGCGTTGCGTCGCGACGGACCAAAACTCGACGCCACAGGTTATCAAGCGTCGGGGAATGAAATCAGTTGGTGTACCGCGACCGTTCGCGAATGACGTCACCATGTTTCTTGGTTGCTTTATAATTCGAGCGTAACTCATAGTTTGTTATTGTCGTTTTAATTGTCCCACGGTGAAATTCGTTTCCTAGTTTCCGGATGTAGGTAAGATTTTTTCAAATTCTGCAGTATCCAAAAATGTCGCCGTTAGAGAATGACGCACGCGTTTGAAAAATTTTTGCAATTTGACATCGAAAACTCACGAAATGTAGTATCATTCATTGGAAATTTTACATTAGAAGTTAAACAACCCCTTGCCGAGTTTTATATACCATACCATGTCATTTATCATGTACTTACCGGGTGGCGAGTTAACGATACCCCTTTTCCTACGTTTTTAATAAACAAATTTTAAAATGGTTGTTTTGAATGAAGGAAAGGCTAAAGGACATTTCACGAAAGTACGTCAACCAGACATCATTATCCGTATTTTCTGTCTATAATAAAATAATGGAATGCTTGTATATATTGACAAACTTATAAAATCATGTATTAATTATTCTCGAGAGCTAGTCATTATTATGAACTAATTGATTGTGTTTTCGCAATTATACTACTTTTACATGGAATAAAGCCTTTTAAGATAACAACACTCAATACAGGGCAAATTTTTAAAAAATTGCCATTTTCGAAGACTCTACTTTGAAGTAGAGTTAGATGGTAATAGTATATTATGCAACAAGTGTGGTAATAGTATATTATGCAACAAGTGCGGTAAACGGCATTTGACTCACGAGTTTATTTGACACGAGCGGAGCAAGTATTTAATAAACGAGCTCGTTAAAAAGTTTACCGAACGTGTTGCATACTATACTTTTTTTATGACTTTTAGTTTTTGGGTACATTTTCGCACAACAACACGAAGACAGTCACTGACATGACGGTCAGAATTGACAAACGTCAAAATTCAAAGCGTGGGAAATATCTCCGAAAACATCCGATTGCTGCCAAACCCGAGCGGTAATATTCCGGAATTGTTCGAAGTGGCTCCGATCCATGACACTTTCCGCCCGCTAGATCGGTGTATTATTGAGCATTTTACAGAAGGGAGTAGAAAAATTCTTTTATTTAATTATGATATGCTTATAAATTTTTTATGAAATAAATATTATTTTGTAAAGTACGTCATTGATTCGCATTATTTTTAAAAACTTTAAATTTGTGATGATGCCATTTCGCAAAAAATTCAAAAGTCAAACTTGCGGATCGAATAATTTTAGCATGTATCACTTTAGTAATGAGCTTGTTTAATAAACGAGTATCTGAAAAAGTTTATCAACGTGCTGTACTATGGTTTTTCTACGACTATAAAATAATCAGTATATTTTTGCAAAACATCAAAAATACATCAGATCCCACGAGCCGTACCATCAGTATTTAAATCTACTGAAAACACACTGGTAACTAAATTATGGTAAACGTCTGAAGTGGCTGGAGGCAGTATTTGACAAAATTGACATGCTAAAGTGGCACTTTGACCACGACTGATCAGTGCATAATGACAGGGTATACTATAGGAAAAAACAATGAAAGAGAGAAATGAAACGGTTTAGATGGTAGAAAAATAATCGAAAACCCCAAATTTTCATTTTTTCACCATGATTCTGGCAGTACGGAACAATACTATGGTGGATACAATGATGAGTAGGATTGATCGGTGTGCATTAGTCCTTTCTGTCACCTTGCGGGTTGGATTTGGGAAGCGATTGTACAAAAGTTCCACCACTTCTTTTTTTTCTTAATATGTTATTAGTAAGAGCTCTTTTTTTGAATTCTGAATCTTAAAGGCAACTTCAGTTAGATTTTTCTACACACCTAGAATTCAGAATTTGAATTTTTGGCTAATTTTTTAAGATACCAAACACATGTAAAAATTAAAATCTTTCTATTCCCTGCTCTAAAATACCTATTTATACACATCATCAGGTCAGATCAGGTGTACTTTAAGGTGCTTTAAGCTTCGTTAACCGCTGTTTTCGGTGGTAGACACTGGCATAGTATTTTGAAGTTCGTCAGTTCTGGCGTTCATGTCACCCGTTGCTCAGTGAATGTAGTCGTAGCTTTTTGCAAAAATGTGCTAATAAAACATGCTAATAAACTTCTTCCGTCACTCGTTTATTAAATACCCGTTCCACTCCAAAACCAACTAACGACTAAAGCGTCGTATGTCAAAATTACTATACTGTTAACAGTCAAATTAGATTGACTCGAAAAAATCTTACAAGAACCCTTTGGGTTTGAAAGCCGTGGTCACCAAAATCAGCAAAATTATTGTTCGTCTTCACCTTATTCATAATAAATTGCCTAAATTGGGTCCGACGACGGAAATCCTACATCTTAAGATGTGGTTTGGAGTTCAGAACTAGTTTACGTCTACGAACGCAGCTAATGAAAATTTATTGAATGTATAACCATAACAACTCTTGAGTAGGACTCTGTCGACGGATCACAGTCTATTATCAATTTTCGAGATGTGGTTTATTCAATTTTTACCATTATGCCATAATCCAAACTAATTCAACGTAATTAATATTAATATTATTACTGCCGCAAACTAATACCGGTCTATTATAATTGAAAGCACGGATAATATGGTCGTTGATTTTGCGGGGTAGCTATTCTAGGTAGCTCGGGGGGAGAATCGAAAGGTTTGCTTTTGTGCTAACGTATGTTAAACACGATGCTGAATTCAATCAAGGCACATTCACACCGAATGGGTTTGTGGAGCTTAAAAAGATGCCGTTTCTAGATTTGGTACATAACGCGATGTTAATTAAAGTTGAATTCCAGAAAATAATACGCAGTTGTACAACAGAATACGCTAGTTTGTTATTGTTCACGGTAATAGTGTTTAATCCTTATAACAAGAATAATCAGTATAAAGTATACAGTATGAAAAACGAAAAAAATATTTATATAATTATATAACATTAAATAATTATATAACAAAATCGTATCCTGAGAACTGAAATAATATAATATATACATTATAATATTATCTCGTCATATCTCCCTTATTTGCACTTATATTTAACGTTGTATTAAAGTTAACGTATTTTTGCATTTAAATTTCTTTAAATTATCGAGCGTTCAAAAAGCCGTTTAATTAAATAGTTACTTGCGCCTGAGTAAGCGCTTAGTAATGTATTTGACTATATTAAGGTTAAAGGGCGGCAAATTGAAAGATGTAGGTGATCATAGAAGAATATGTTTTTTTTATGTTTTCAATTTTTTCTAATAATATCCCTTTAAATTCAGAATCAATCGTGGTGTCATATAAACTTTTCTTGGATGAAACGTAATGTGCAAAAAACAAGTGCAAGTGCAACTTTCTCAACTAAGACTAAATAAACTCATCAGCAAACTCACTCAATCACGAAAGCGGACATAAAATTTTATTCTAAAAAAAAAGTCTTTACCTGTCACCAATGTGGGAATTCCCTTGAAACAATATGTAACCAGGTACAGAGTAAAATGTTTTGGTTAGTGAAGTTTTGTAAAAAGTATTACAGTAGCCTGGGGAAGTTTCTTTGAAAAATTAGAATGTAGATCTTTACAATACGAACACCACTCCAAATCGCCATTATTTTTCTACTCCTTTCTTTAAAATTCCAAATTATACACCAATCTGGCGTGCGTCACTCTCCAACGTGAGTTTATTAAACACTCGCTTCGCTGGTGCCAAATAAACTGCTAACTCAAACGCCGTTTACCGCACTTGATTCATATTATATTATTTTGTACTCCCTTCTATAACATATCTAATTATACACCGATCTAGCATGCGAAAAGTGTCATTTTACAAGTTTCGTTTCCCAGGGATCCGAGCCACTTCGGGATATTACCGCACGGGTTTGGGAGCAATCGGATGTGTTCGGACATATTACCGCGGTGCTTGAATTTTGAGGTTTGTCAATTCGTGTTGTTTTGGTTAGTTAGTTAGTTTGCTCTTATTTTGAGCTGCTATTAGTAATAAAATAATTTATGTAGAAAATAGCAAACAAAGCTCTATTATATTCCATTATTATAGCGTCAATAATAAATTTAACTCGTTAAAAAATGTGTTTTTATTACCTTTGTTCCTAAATTTTTTATATGTAATTTTGGGTGTTGCTATTTATGGCGCATTGGATAAACTTTTTGCTTTTTTTACATGAAGGAAATATATACGCAAAAATTTAAAATTCATTTTAAAACTGCCTAACAATGCTGATTCGAAATTTTAATTGTTCTTACAATATCAATTGCTTCCCTTATTTCCAAAAACAGCGCACCAGATTTCTCTAAAAATTCAACAATTTTTTTATACATAACGACCACAAGCGTGTTGAGGCACTCTATTATTAAATATTCCAATAAGTCCGCCCCATTCAAGTTTAAGATTTAGATACGGCTTATTTGCATTAAACCAACCATATCGTTTCCATTTAACCTTTAAATTTTTGCATTTTTATAACACGAAAACCGATTCTTTCACATAAACATAACCACAAGCCTGGGGGCGTGAAATTTACATTAACCTTAACGGTCTAGATATAGTTAATTTCGATATTCCTATACGGCCACTAAATTGAAGTGGATAATTGTACCTACATACATCATGATTGAATGATAACGAAACCTGAATGCCAATCGATTTCGTTTCTTTTTATAATAAATCTCTCCATATTTATTTGCCGATATTTGTTTCCAAATTTTGTTTTCATTTCATTTTCGTTGATTTCGCGTTTTAAGTAAGCCTCAATCGATTTTAAATAACACATCTAACTATTCGGTTTTACTTCAAGTTTCGACACTCCATTAGAGAAAATAAAAATAAAGACATCAAACTTAAGCAATAGAAGGGTGGAGAAAATTAGAAACAAAAAAATAAGTTTGGATATAAATTGAAAGTAATATAAAAGTGACGGTTTAAGACATTAATATTAGCTAAGAAAAGAGCTAAGTTTAAAAAATCCCGAAAATATAAAATGGTAAGACAATAATAAAAATCATGAGGATTTTAGGATTTTCTTTCAATCATATTCCTTGGGTGATTTTTTACATTCTAAAATATAGATTGTAAAATATATAAAAAATTAAAATAATTGAATAAACAAATATGCAGTATCTCAACGAGTCGCGAGTCACTTCGGACATTTCGGGCAATTTAGCCGCAGGTCCGGGAATGATCAGATGTAGATGGTATTTAACAATTATCATTTATGATGCTCATGTCATAAGTGAATGCGTCTGTGTTCTTTTGCAAAAATAAACCCAAGAACTAAGGGCCGTGGAAAAGTTCGCAATAACTAGGTAAACTTCTTCAGTCACTTGGCCTTAAAACCTCGCACCGCCCATGCAAAATCGTACATCGTTACGTACTAGGGACTGCAAAGGGCAAATCAATAAAAAGAGTAGTCTCAATCCAATATTCTTAGTAAATTCTTTGAAAAATTTTAATTTTTGTGATTTGTAATATAATGTAGAATCATTACATTGTTTAGCAATACATTTCCATTATTATTTATTAACAGATTATATAAAATGCTTTGATCATTTAAATGTAAATTTTGTTTCTGTTTGCTTCAGTTACCAATTTTAGTAGTTTAATTCAGAATGTGGCTTAAATCAAACAGCATTAATAAAAAAAACTGATGAGATGTAACTACAATTTAACTCAATAAAACTCAAAACTCAATAAAATGGCATTTGAATCACCAATTTATTTGGCACGAGCCGAGTGAGTCTTTAATAAACGCGTGACTTAAAATGTTTTCTAAACATGTTGCATACTATACTTTGTTACGACCGTTAGTTTTTGGATACATTTCTGCAAAAGAACACGAATACATTCACTGACATGATCGTCAGATTTGACAAACGTCAAAATTCAAGCCGTGCGGTTAAATCTCCGAAAATATCCGATTGCTCCCAAACCCGTGCGGTAATATCCTGGAAATGTCCATGGTGGCTCAGATCCGTCAGACAAGAATCTCAAGTGGTAAAGTGATGCTTCGCGCAAGCTAGATCGGTGTATAATTAGGTATTTTACGGAAAAGAGTATAAACACTTCTTTAAAAATAGTTTACTATCGCATCAGTAATAGTTTAAACATTATTTCACTGCACGTTTTAAGTTTTGATATCGTTTTCTTAAAGCCAAAACCTCACAACTTATTATCACTCCGAAGCGGAGGATTTGTTGTACAACTCAAAGACTTCTTTCAAATTAAAATTAAAAGGAATTATCAGTAGGAATAAAGTTTCTCGTTTACGAACCACTTAAATTCAAGGAAAGGTCCTTCGGGAATAACACGCAGATAATCGCCTACAATTATAGAGATAAGGAAAACTTAAAAAGTTCGATTTTCTTGAAGGATTTTCGTCCCAGCTATGAATAAGTGAGATGGAACGAGCAAGATGTTGGAAAAAAATTTTCATACGGTTTCACATTAAAAGCTATCTGCGTGTAACCCACATCAATTCATATTATCCCTGTATAATCTATGGATCACGCGTAACGAATAGTTTCTCAAATTTCAATCACAAATCGCAAATTCCGGGTGCGTCATAATTTTGAATCACCGAACATGCGAATTGCTACATCAACAATTGAGGTTTTGCCGCGTGTTATTGTTTCGAAATGGGCTGGTCCGTGCGAATCCTGGAGAATTAGCGATTGAGGACTATGAGCAATCGATTGAGGTTTCTTTTGACCAATTAAATGATCTACGTGATAAGGGGATATCTTTGTGATGATGTCATGCGATAAATTTTTCAAATAATTTATTGCTTGCTTTAGCACATTGGAAGTATGAGAAAAATTAGAGCTTCATATACACCGAAATTGTTTCCAACATATTTTTTAAGACTAGCTTTTTTAGTTCCGAACAGTCAAAAATATTTGTGGGCCTGTTGGTGTTTGTTATTCTTATTAGTCGATATTACCGTAGATACTTAATTCAAATGGTCTACAAATTTTAATAGTAGTTTATTAAAAATACTGATCCTAGTAATAATTTTTTATGAAAGTTTTATAAACTCATGTGTGGTTTATAATGTTTAAGAACGCGGGGAAATTCTGATTAATAAACGAGTGTCTGAAGAAATTTGCAATTTCTACGAAATTACCATTTAACAAACGCCGTAGTAATAATTCGGGGTCAATATCATCGATTTCAGGTCAGTTTTACTTTACTTAGCCAGCTTTCCTAACATCCAGATCTGATGAAGTGACTTATCAGATTTTCGTAACAAAAGCATTCTCTTTCTTTGTTCTAATTAGTTTAATTTCATTCTTTTTATTTGAGCAGATGTCATTTTAGAAAATATGTCAAGCAAATTTTTTAATCAATTAATTTTTTGAATATAGCAAGGAACGGTGGATCCGTTCTGTTAAAACAGACAAGGGTGCTAACTACTGATCGCTTTTATGGCCGTGGTGAGAAACTTTCCCCTTTTTCTTGCTTATACGATTTTAAAAATTTAATCCTCGTGAAAGCCCTATCGTTGGATAATTTTTCTTCCAATTAAAGTTTTTTTCTTTAAATAAACTACCTAATGATCAGTTGTAAAAGTTAAATAAACAACATAACGTTCTAAAATTGTGTTTATTCCGTTGTATATATGGCATATCTAATCCTATACAATTCCTACGTCCGATCTCACCTTGACTATGGCGGTGTGATATGGAGTCGTCAGTATCATAAATATATAGACAGAATCGAGAGAATACAAAAAAAGTTTGTTTTCCATTTAAATTTTAGATTTTACCGTAACTTACTAACTCATTCGTATGAAGCTAGTCTTAATTTCTACCATATACTGAAGTTATCTGTTAGAAGAATTATCTCCAGTGCTATATTTTTGCATAATATTATTAATAGTAGGATTGACTGTCCTTTACTGTTGGAAAAAGTATCCTTCAATGCCAGAGTCGTTATAACAAGAACTCCTTCATTATTTTACGTGCCTAGATTTAATACAAACTTAGGTAACAATTCCCCAATATCTCTTTTACATAGACATTACAATAATTATTTTTCGCACATTGACATCTTTGCGTTATCAATTAATTCGTTTCGAAATCAAGCAATTAGGGTTTTTCTATAAATTTATTTTAATTTTTGATTTGTTTTCCTTATTTTTTCACATTTGTTTTTTGTAATTCACGCACTTAATATACAGTGTTAGTTTTGGTTTAGTTTGGTAAGTTTGATTGTTATTATTTTTTTTTTATCTTCTGCTTATCGTAGATATAGGTAGGTACTTACTTGTAAGTTTTACTTTGTTAATTAAATAATGGTATAATTGTTAGTGTGTCCTTGTAAATTGTGAAGTTAGTTCTTCATGTTAGGGCACCTTTGTAATAAATAAATAAATAAATAAATAAATAAATAAATTTGTCTTTGAAAATAACTATCCAAAATGCAATACATCTCTCTCTATCCAACGTACACAGTCGGAACGATAAACCAGTAGCTTTAATGGCAACTGATAAATATTTTGTTTCAATGGTACGAAATTTAGTAATCCGATCATCTGTTATTATTTTTAATTTGTCAAATTTTGATTTTCTTGTGACGGTAGTAGAAAAAGTATAATATATAACACGCTTGGTAAACTCTTTATCTCACTCGTTTATTAAGCACTCGCTCCGCTGCGCTCCGCTCGTGCCAAATTAACTAATATACCGTTTACCGCACTTGTTGCATAGTATACTATTTTTTATAATTTGTGGTGCTAGAGATTTGGTGTAGATTTCAAAAACATTGAATCTTTTTTATGTTGCAAATTAACCTAAGACGATCCGGCAGAGGTAAAAGTCAGCGCCACAAGCTAGCTCACCTCTCTGATGAGCCTACGAAGAAGGTGGAAGCCTTTTAATCCCTAACAACGGATTTTCTAAATTATGTTCTGGAAACGTGCTATTCGGCTCTACAAATATTTCATCCAAAGACCGAAAAAAGCGCTACTCAGCTTTTGGCCGGGTACGTGTAAAAGGGTTTTTAACAAGTTGGGTAGCTTTTATTATAATTTCGTCTACGGCGAGAGCTCGCTGAACAAATAATTTGGGCAGCTTCCGTTATCCAGCCGAATACTAGGCAATGTTTAAAAAGAAGATAATTATAATAATTGGTTTGCTCGAAGCTTGCGGCGTTAACAATGCCCTTTGTCCCGAGGGAATGCACTGTGCGGATCTTCATATCGCTTTTGCGTTGATTGAAAAAATGGCGATGTTTCCTTTTTGCTCTCCATGTGTTATTGCATATGACTGTTTTATGCAAAAAACTGAAATTTTAGTAGCAGTGCACATTAATAGTCCAAGAGGAAATGTATTTTTTATTACTAATGTTGTGATTTAGCACAGTTAAAAAATAAAATCTTTTGTAGTAGTAATTCTAAGCAATATCTTATATAGGGAGTTCGGAAACTTGGAGGAAAAGCAGGCCATGTAACAAAAATTCAAAATCGTAATATTTTTCGAGTTACAACATGTCAAAATTCATTTTTTTAAATTTTATTTATAACGCAGCTTAATTCGCAAGGAATAAGCTGTCACTAAAGGGTACTTTACTTAAAACATTTTTGTTATTTTTTCTGTATTTTATTTATTTAGACTGATATTGCAAAATAGAACAGATTTCCCTAAGCAGAATCACAAATCCTCAAAAAGTGTTACTCTTGTTTTCGTTCTATGAGTGTTATCGTTTAGCCACAAATCGACTTTTGTATTCTCAAAAACAGTGCGCTACAAATTAAAAAAGTGAAAAAATGGCACAAGTTAATGCAATAATATGTTTAATTTAAGTAACATAAATACATTTAACACTTAGCAGTATACAATTCATATTCAAAATGCCCATTTCTAAATATTTTCTTTATACATTTTAAAAAATGCTGTCAACACGAAGAAATACGCCTTACCTATTTCCAATGATTTCGCAACCTTTTATTATATTTTGTAGTAGATCATTGATATTTGTTATAGGTGTTTCATATACGAAACATTTAAAGTGCTCCCAAAAAAAGTAGTCCATCGGATTTAGATCTGGTGAGCGAGGCGGCCAAGCTAGAGGTCCGCCCCGACCTATCCATCGATGTTCAGATGCCTGATTTAAATGCGTTCGTACAGCCAATGTAAAATGGAGTGGAGAACCATCTTGCATTAATAACATGTTTTGTCTCCACTGCAAATGTAAAGTCTGTTCATAGATATAGGAAAGTGACTAACTGATACGAATTAAGGAAAGACCCGGACAAGCTGTAAGAATGAAATATGGCCGAACAGGTCCGTACTTTGCTTATAATTTAATTATTTTTGGTTTTCTTAGGAAAGATACTAAACAATATTTATTTATTTATGTATGCATTTATGTTTAAATCTAAAATAAAATTACAAATTATTTTTATCACCTACTTAAATTACTTAAAATTATTCACACAATATATCAGTATCACTATCGCTATCATCGCCTGTTCTAATTATTATTTGTTCTATATTATTTGCAATACGAATATACGATTCTACTGCTTTTTCTATATGTTTAACAGAATTTGCCCAACTTTGTGGAGGGATGTTAAAAAGTTCGGTTTCTATAAGTTTGAGAACATTGTAGTTAACACCAGGAAAAACAGTGTTACGACGAATGGCAGATTTCAGTTGGTGCCAAACATGTTCAATGGGATTAAATATACAGTGGTAAGGTGGAAGCCTTAAAACTGTATGCCCTAGACTTTTTGCATAATTATCACATACGTTATCCTTTTGTAGGTTCAATTGTTTTTTGGTATAATCTTGAAAATAGATGTCGTAATTATACGTGTAGTTTTGAATTGTTGCTTTTGTGTCACATAAGGAAGGGGTTTTAGTCAACTGTCTACTGTGATAACTTGCATTGTCCATTACAATTACGCTATTAGGAGGAATGTTTGGAACTAGTTTGTTTTCAAACCAACTTTCAAATAATTTAGCGGTGGTGTCTTCATGGTAATCCAGAGAAGAATCTTTAATATTTTTAGCAGACAGAGAAAGTCTATTTGGAATCCAACCATCTTTAGAGCCAACACGCAAAATAGTTATTCTTTTACCTCTTTTTGATGGCACGTTTGTTTTACACTTATCAGTTCAACCCTTTTCCGGGGTATCATAAGTGTCGAACCAGGTTTCATCCAAGTAAATAATTTGCCTTTGTTGTTCTCTGTAAATCCTATTTTTTTCTAGATATTCCAGTCTCCATTTCCAAATTCTAAAAGATTCCATTAATACTTTTCTTTTGTATTTTTTTTAAATCTAGACCTATTTGTTGAATATACTTCCATAAGGTAGTTCTGCCACATTTAACACCGGTTTCATCTTTTTCAAGCCTCCTAATTATGATACCTAATGTAGGCACGCTTTGTTCCTCGTATAACTGGAAAATTTTACGCCGTACATCTTGATCACTTTCATTTACACTCGAGAAAATGTCAGCATCGCTTCTTTTTTTCCTCGAAATGGGATTATTCATAATTTTCCATACAGTTGATGTTGGAATTTTCGTCAATGTGCCTGTTTCTTCTAAAGATGCTTCCTTGCTGGCACCACTTTCAATGAGAGTCAAATAAACATTGTTTATAACTTCCTTAGTATCAATAGTGTTTTCTACATTTGGGCGGGAGCATCTCCTGAGATATACTAGACTTACACATATTTTGCATAATTCGCACACGATTCAACACACGCTGTATTGCACACGAAATAAGAATGATTACTAATAAACTTAAACTAAGTAGTATACCAAACCAAAAAATATTAAACACTTGTAGGTATAAAATTATTTTCTATTAAGGACCACAATTTTACCTGGATTTAAATTCCGAAACTTTAGGTAATAATCTTGTTGCACTGTATGTTAATGACCATCCTTGGATAATACCATTCCAAAGCAATTGACCATTTTGTTATCTCTATGACCAGACCATACCTCTTCCAGCAAAGGTGGTAGTACCTCTTGGAGAAATTGCAAATACATTTCCCCATTAAGCGATCCGTTAAAGAAATGAGGTAATATAAAATTATCTCCTATAATCCCTGCCCATACACAAAACCCTCAATGATGTTTTCCTTCAATTTTTGCATGTGGGTTTTGGCAAGGCCATCACTACTGAATGCAGCCTCGTCAGTGAACAAAATGACATTTAAGCATTTTCAAAATTTCTCTGCAGCGCTTCTTTTATGCCTTGTTCTCTCTTTATTCATATTATCAGGTTTGAATGATCCTCTTTTACCAAGTGTTCTGTTTATGTTGATGAATATCTTAGCACATCGAATGTTTCTATTGGGATTAGCCTCGATATAAAACTGTCTTGCTTGATCTGCATTGCCTTTTCCTCTTTCGTAGCAAAAATGCGTATCGCGATATTCAGTATCTGAATATTCCTGAAGGACATAGTAGCAGTTGGTTAACAAGCTCTTTTAATCGAAACTAATTTTTAACGGATTGTGACAATGACTTTTTCAAATTTCATTAAGTCCTGTTGGGTAAAATCACATTTGCAGGTAAAATTCGAGCAGAAAATAATAAATCGACTAGTGGCTAAAAGTTAACACAATTCGGCTTAAAACACGAATAACAATTTTTTAAGGATTTGTGATTCTGCTTAAAGCAATCTGTTCTATTTTGCAGTATCAATCTAATTAAATAAAATCCAGAGAAAATAATAAAAAATGTTTTACGTAAAGTGCTATCTAGTGACAGATTTCTGAAACACTTTTATTTAGTAACGACGACGTTCAGAATTAAGAGCACTGCTTTAAAAATAAATTAAAAAAAAAATTGACAAGCTATAACTTGGAGAACATTACGATTTCGAATTTTTGTTATATGACTTTCTACCTTTATTCTACCACGTTGAATCTTTCCTCCAAGTTACTAAACTCAATTTCCGAACACTGTATATATTCCCATGAGGGACGGAGAGGTACGATAGCTTCAGACGGAAAATGGTACAGAATTATTCCACATTGAAATATCTAATGTAACTGTTTGCTACTTGCCAATTTCTTAAGTGCATAGTTCGGATACGGATGCAGATGACTCGAAAAACTGGTTTAAGTCGTAACGAAAAATGTAAGCGGAATTTCTTAATATTTTAAGGAGATAAAGAGAAACAACATAGAAAACATCAATTTAAAAAGTGTAAAAAATGTTTCTAAGGGAGCAAGGTTATACGAAATTTTCATAAAATATGCATATTATGACTACTAAACTCAATTTAAAAAAACCTAGATGTTAATTTATAATTCATTCAATTCAAAACTATTAGTTAGGACCATGGAACTTCTTGGAGTCAATAATATTCAATATAATGATTGAGTTAAGTTTGGCTTTGTCGGTACCCTTACCCTTAAAAAGAGCCTCCACTCATTGTTCAAGATTTTAAGTTCATATAACATGCCACTGCCAAATAAGAAATAATATATCGAAAAAGACGTGAATCAAATCAAAGATTTTCTACCTATTGCTTTTCGAATGAAAAATGTTACTTTTATGTGACTCGGGAACGGCATCACTCTGCAAATTGCCTTCTAGGCAATCCGGAAAATCCAAAATAACTAGGTAAGCGTATGCCGTGGTGAGAAACTTACAAAATAAATGTTAAAGCTCGTCTTAAAGTTCTGACTGACTGACTGATCTGACTATTTTTTTTTAATAAATGAATTAGGGTCTAGCTTTAATCTTTTGGTGTGTTTTTCTAGGTAAACTGTATTCATAACTACCACCGTTTGGCGGATCTCTATGGCTATCTCATCGGTATGCCCTAATATACACGCCTCTGAATTGTAAGAGGGTTAACAAACGCAGACATTCTAACTCTGCGCTGCCTTGTTACTAATTTAATTCATACAACTTAATATATAAAGACTGTTTGGCTGCTCGGATAGCGCAGTTTTAAAGATTAATGTACATAAGTGGATTTGCGATAACACGGTGAAATGCGATCAAATTTCCTGATATTATAACCAAATCTTAGACAACGGTTTTCCAGTCTCTGTAGTCTTATCTGATCTTTGTTGAAGAGTTCAGGCTAGTATTCTACATTATATTGAGATAAAAAGGAAAGAACAAGAGAGTCGCATAACCTTATTTTGATGTTTGTATTTAAAATATATTTCAATCTATAGAGAGTTAGAAACTAAGAAGTAATGAGTGCGATTAAAAACGAATATTGCTATTAAAAAACACACCCAAATTCTTGCACCCTTAAAACCAATGTTCTTGACGAGCTAGCGTTTTTTCCAAAAAATAATACCTAAATTTTGACATCTTGAAGTAGTATACTCGTTCAAGTATATATTATTCCTTTTATCAATGTCAATATCCGGAACACTTTCAATAAAATAATTATTAAAATCGTTAGCATTGCCTACTTTTTCAGGTTGTTTCTTTTAATTTCGCACGGTCATAGTTACTAAGTTGCTAAGTTGCTTGTATGCATTCCACGCGGCATCAGTTTTAGTTTTTTTATGTGTGCTTTGTCCCTTAATCGCATCATAATTTTAATGTTGTCGGTGATCCACGAAGCCGGAGATTTTGACAGGTGAATGTTTATCGAATAGACTAGTAACTTATCTATATATCAATTTTTACAGTAGTAGAGCCACAATATTATCTATGTAAGTTATCTACGAGTATTTCAGCATCGGAAGTGCGGATAATAACTAACTCAGCACAATTCAGTATGCAGATTCCTAATAACCAAACCAAAAAATGAATTCGACAGTATAGCTATCATAAGACCTATTTCGTTGGCAAACCTTAGAAATTGACTTCCACGCATTTGCCACAGAAACGTGACTGGAATAAACTTCTAAGCATATTGGAGCATGTCGCTTCCTTGATAGTCTTTGAAATATGCATACAACTGGTTCGTAGCATATGGTCGAACAACGTTATCGACAAATTCCGCTAGTTCAAGGCGTAATTCCTCATATCCTATTATTTCTTATACCAATATACAAAGGATTAATTAGAAGCGCCTTAGATCGGGAAACCTTTTGTAATTGATTTATAAAAAAGTGACGCCAGTCAGAAGCGGGTATAAAAAATTGATCGGCTAGCAATTAGATGCACACGGTGAAACCGAAACATCCGTCGCGAAATGGGGTTAATTAAATGAGTTAAGCAACTTTTTAAATACGGAATGGATTTTCCTGATAAAACTAACCAGTTGGAGAGTTGCTAAACCAAAACGGAATTTGTACAAAGTTAGTTAGTAACATTTAATTACTTCGACGGATAAACAAAGTATTTTATACAAGTTCCAACTAGAGGTAGCGGAGATTATAATTATTTGCACGTACAGAGTATAGAAAATACGAAAGTTTCGGAAAGGTGTTAAATACTGAAGATTTTAAGATGAAACCAAATAAGTATTTATATATTTTATATTGTGAGCAATCCACTGACTTTTTCCCCTATTTGATTATACAATATGATTCTTACTAGTTTAAATTAACAAAAGTTGGTATTTTCACTCCGCGTAATACTTAACGTTACTTAAAATTTATTTAGTCCAAAATAACAAAGTCACTAACCATTTACATATTACTAATAATTGATTGGTTATTTATTTTTGCGCGCTCTGACTTTTCTTTTCGACTAACCGAGTAACGGTCGCGCTTTTATAGAACGCAGCGCCAACTCACGATAGAGTTAGAACATTCGAGCCCTCTTCCCGACTGCGATCTCGCTCCGATTTCAGCACGCCAGTTTCAGGAACACAGCCCATTCGACTCGATTGTCATATATATCTATACAGACTTTAAAATCTCATATTTTATTTTTGTCAAAATAAAGTTCTTAAGAAAGCAACTTTGAACTAGGTTAGGTTTAGCTTTAGGTTATTGTGTTATTGGTCGTCTTGTTATCAGCCTTCCGCTGCGATCGATTGATAGAACTATTACGACAGACTCCTCATTTTATAGTTTTGCCATCAAGTTTACTATTTTGTGGAGAGGTATGTCCCTCACATGCTCAAGCACTATCGCGCAGGACATCGGCACAATATATACTCCGCTCCTCATCCTCCATGCACATCCTGAACTTATCATCGTGCAAAAGGCCGATTTTGTTTATGAGGTTGTAGGGTCCGGTGGTGTACGTTCATATCAGGGTGTTTAGGTTTGCCCTGTCCATGCCACAGAGTATGCGTTGTGTGTTTCTTCGTGGGATGTTGCATTAATGTCTTCTAATAAAATAGTACAGGTAATCGTAGCCAGAGCTTCCTCTACAATCGAGATGTCGATTACATTTCTTCCGGATTGGCATCGGCTGTGGTTCTCACGATGATATTTCTGTCCTTCATCGCGCCTTCGTAAAGCCTAATAACACTGAATTTATAGCTCTATTTGTGATTCAATAGAAAAAAATAATAAGTACGTTTTGTCTAAAACAATTTTAATTGCCAGAGTTTTGAAACTAAAGCTATTATGTCCATTGTTTCTCAGAGTTTCTGCCAAGTTTTCGTATTGTTCGCTTTTACTATCCTTCCAGCTTTTCAAACTAAATTGATTTTAATTTTTATAAATACTGGAGAGTTACCGGTAAATTCAAGCATAGCATTTTATCGAGTTTTCGAATTTGAAACATTTTTTCTCATAAATTTAACTGCAGTAATGAAAAATGTCTAAATTAGACTTTTTTAAATGGGGACGTAGTCAATTTATGGCTTATAAGTAAAAGGTACTTTTATTTAGAATTTAAACAAACTCTCTCTGCATCCATATATAACTAGCTAACATATAAAGTTTGTGGGATACCCCACAGTAAGTTTTATAATTAATTATAAAAACAATGAGAAATATTAATCCAATTTTTAATTGTTTAAGATTCGCATGAACTTTATAAAAAATCGTTAAGGGATTTTTATATTTAAATATTGAACTAAACCAATAGCAACATTTGCAAGTATAAGCTTCCAAATATTTTATAAAATTAAAAGCAACTAAAATTCCTTATTTATTTTCTCATCATCTGTGAGCAAGGTATGTATGTATACTACCATCTGGAATAACTTTGCGAAGGGGTCCCACAGTAATAGTGAATTTTAAAAACGAAAATAAGGTGACCGGTAACCACGGAGAAAGTTTTGCATGCCACAACGACCACTGAATTTAATCCACCAGATTTATCGGATAAATTTAAGTCGGACATGGAGATTCCGGCTCCAATTTGGAATTATGGGGTTAAGCGACGAATTTATTACCCTTAAAGTGTTATCGGGGTCCGTGTTGTAGCCGTTTGAACGAACGAGATGCTGGGATTAGCACGGAATCTATATCTGTTATGCTAATGGACCGAACAACGGGCACGTCTATATGATTTAGGTAGTGTGGTTTGATTGATTGACCCCTTGCACATCAAGACCGACCCTTGAAATTTTGGATCTGTAACTGCATTCTATTTTTGTAGCCAAGGCGCTTACCTTAACGCTTATCTTAATCTCACAATTTCACAATATATGGCCGGATATTCTTCCTACCCTTTTACAATCTGCGATAACATTTTTGTTATGTTCTGATCCAGCTTCGTCCTAACCCACTAACAAAGAAGATACCTAAGTATATTACCTACTCGAAAAATGCTACTTGTTTATAATAATATATAGTTCTACAATTTATGGACGTCCTAGTTTGAAGAATTGTGAAGAGATACTATTATACTGGGTATTTCAAAAAACAATATGTTAGTTTGTAGAATAAGTAGAATGGTAAGAAATGACTTTGGTTTGGTTAATAGATTTGGCGTAATTTTAGAATGAGACAGCACGTGGCGATTGCTATTGTTCAACTGCGGTCGGCCGGTTGTCTCCCCACAGTGACCTGTTTCTAGTTTGTGCTCTCATTTGTAGAAATATGGCTCTACAAAAAATTGATATAAAAAGGAAAGTGCTTCATTAAATATTGATTATGCACCACCACTGGCCTCCGCTACAAACGATCAAGAGGCTTCGGGTTCGCGGGCGTCGATAGATAGATAGAAATTACGTTCACTTTACATGTGACCATAAAAAATGTTTTTTTTTTAATTATTTCTGGAACTGGAACCTAAATCAAATTTGGAACACAAATACTTTCGATTGGCCTAAATGCAGATAAATTTTAATATTTTATACAGACCGCCGCTTATTTGGCTCCAAACTCTTTTATTGGGATATTTTTGCCAATAAAAAAAATTTTTGAATAGATTGAGGTTTTAGCAAGCAATTTGAACCGTATTAATACATTATATCCATTTGTTTTCATGGATGAACTATCTCAGGAAAGAATTATTATTGTTTCAAATATGAAATCAGCGGGCTACTTATTGAAACACTCTGTGGAGGGCTTCTTTTAAATATGGTGGGATAATTATCAACTCAAGTAATGAGTCCTTAGTTTGTTATTCGTATAAGACTCGATATTGAGTCAATTTTTATTACTTTAAATTTATGATATTATTCTTAAAGCGGTTTATAGGTAATTTCCAGGTCTCCGTACCCTCATAAACATCGGTTAATTAAACTGACAATCGAGATTTTTTAATACACCCCGTTGCTTTATGGGAAATATTGTTGTTTTCATTTTAATATAAAATTTTAGTAAAATGAAATACAATTCAATTATTTAAATGGTCCGATAGCGAAAAATATCAGTAAATACACTCTAGTTGATCAATTTTTGTGAGTGCTTGTTGATAATATTTGTTAAGAAATTGTGGTTGGTTATTATTTAATAAAAATATACGAGCCATAAAATTTACCCAGAAGTGTTTGGGACATAAGCGGATTGTCCAAAAAACGATGACGAAGGTCTTAAAATGTCGTGGCGCACCTGCCACGGTGTGTATAACAAAAGTTCTAAATTGATTTAGTACCCTCGATTTTTTAAAAGTACACGCAAACTAAAATTAAATTTGCACCTGTTCGGGTATAATTTAAGCAAACAAGGTTGGGGGCTGATGTATCACTGTACCTATAATAGTTCGCGGGCACCTCGACGTTGGACTATAATTTATACGACTATCATTACCTACCAAAGTCTACCAATTTTCAAAAACTTCATTTCATAGTTCCCCATGTAGAGCATTTCACGTGAATGTGCCTGTATCGAATACTCAATTAATTAATAGTTTACGGAAAACGTTTTATTCTGAGAAAGTGTTTATATTGGGGAGAATAGGAGACATCTTTTGAGAAGAAGAGAATTTGTTGCGCATAATTTCTCGTTTTTTTTATATAAAATCACTAATGCTTAGTGAAACAATTGATAAACATATTAGTTAATAATTACTAAATAATTAACAAAAAATAAAAAACCGCAACAAAATATTGAATCATTTGTTGCACTCACTATGATATAAAAAGCATTATCGCCGACTATGTTTTTATTGCATTGGCACAATTAGGAAAATAAAAAATAAACTAACATACAAATGTAGGTACATGTTGCTTGAGGTTAAGTTGTTGTTTATAAAGACATACAAAAAATATTTAATATTAAGACTTTAATGTTCCTAAAAAGCCATAAAACAAAAGTTCTTGTGTCTTACTGAGAAGAATTGGAAGAATTGTCACTATACTGCTGCGGTTTTTAATAATACACTCAGTACACGCTCAACAGAATAAAACGATTAATTTTTCTAAAGCAACTTGATTTACTGGTTTTGACTACATTAACGACATCCAACAATACTCTATTCAGGAATACCTAGAATTTAGACCAACACATCTCCGTCTGTTTTTTCTAGTGTTATGTATACCTTTTTTTACCTGTATCTGTGACATATTTCAAACTTTGTTAATATATGTATGTTTACGAATATGTTTTGAAATAAATTCAGCTCTTCCCCCTTCTCTCTCTCTCCCTCTCTCTCTCTCTCTCTCTCTCTCTCTCTCTCTCTCTCTCTCTCTCTCCCTACCTCCCTGCCTCCCTCCCTCACTCTCTCTCTCTCTACGCTGCTCACCCTCTCCCTCTCTCTCTCCCTCTCCCTCTCCCTCTTTTCTCTCTCTCTTAAATAAATTTATATTTATGAGAATGGAGATCTCTACATTTTTAGTTGAAGGTAAGAATAAAAACTGAGTAGTTTCGAATGCGAATTACAACGAAATATGTAGTTTTCTTTAGTTTTGGTTAGTCAATGCAATTGTTATTAGTCTCCATCTTTTTAGCCGCCCGAAGATAAAAAGTTGAGTAAAACAAATTTCTAATTTTCCTGATAGACCGCATCTCCTTTCTTATTGTCTTTGGAAACCACCATCCCGACGAGAAAACGGCAAATTAAGTCCGACCCCTTTCGTAACATTCTCCACGCAGGTTTGTCCTATTCCCGCGTAATTTATTGCTGCGACACTTGGGAAAGAACGAGAAAATAAATCGGTTGTTTTCAGATACGGGCCTTTGGAAAGCGAAATTATTCTAACACCCAGTTCGTGATATTCATTCCCTTATGTAGTTGGAACGATTTAGTGATTTTTTGTCGAAAGAAACGTGCGAAAGTTTTGAATTTTAATTAAAAGGGTTGAATTGAACTCGAAACGTAAATTATAATTATTTATAATTTCAAAATAAATAAGAACTAAAAGTTCAGATTTTCACGAATGTTGATTTGATAAAGAGGTGTTGTCGAAACAATTGTCATGTAAAAATATATAATTTCGTGAAAATCTGGAACTTTTAGTTCTTATTTATTTTGATTCTCTCCTGGATTTTCATCAAATAAAAACCACCGTTTCAATTTATAATTTCCTTGTCGCATCCCCCAAAATTTAATGCCGTTCTTTCGCAAAACTTTTCAGCCTATAGAGAGTCTAGATCAGTGGTTCTCAATTCATCAGGCGTACTTCCTAAGCTGCAATAATATCATATATACAAAAGCAACCAAATTCAGTCCCACATTTACTTATTAAAGAACGTATCAACATTAAATTAAAACTTATCTGCTAGTTCCATGGTATCCGATAGATAAATTAGGCATACACATATACCGTTCTTATATGAAAAAACTGACCCTTGCCATTCTGTTAATGACACAGAAAAGTTTGAGAAGCTACACAAGAGGCAATAGGAATAAAAAAGAACAGAACCAACAAAAAACATTGGTGGAATGAGGAGATAGAGACAATAGTTCCAGGAAAAAACAAAAATGTCTGAAATGGCTATCTACAAAAAATGAACAAGATCTTGAAGAATATAAATACATAAAGAGGAAACTAAGAGTGCAGATTAGCAAGGCAAAAAACGAATCTTGGGATAGGAAATGTGAATGAGATTAACAACTATATTGGAGGAAGAAAATGCTCAGAAGTGTGGAAATTCATATTTACTGTAAAGAATCCAGGAAACGACAGGGTAGGCATTCAACTTATTAAACCCGAATAATGGTTAAAACACTACAAAGACCTACTTCAGGAATCTAGACAAGAATATTTAACTGAATCTCCAAGACACTTCAATGTACAAGGAGAAGAAGTTGAAATACTTGAGGAAACAATAAGAAAAGCTGTTATGAATCTTAAACCAGGCAAATCTAGTGGCCCAGAAGGAATATACTCTGAAATGTTAAAATATGGAACTCACCAAATTTTCAGAAATCTGACAATTATTATTAATAAATGCTTGAATGGACATCCCTTTTCCAAAAAAGAAAAACTGGACTGCAATAAATATAGGGGCATTTCGGTTACAAGCACAATGAGCTGACTGTACGGCAAAATTTTACGTGATCTCATTGAGGAAGACTATAAAGAGAAAGAGGAAGAAGAACAATGTGGTTTCAGTGCAGGAAGATCATGTACTGATAATGTGTTTACCCTAAAACAAGTTATAGAAAAGAGAAGTGCCAGGAACTTGGAAACGCAACTAACATTTGTTGACTTACAAAAAGCATACGACACAGTCCCAGTAATAAAGCTATGAAGGGTCTTAGAGCAATCCAACATTAATCACACCTACATAGCAGCCCTTAAAGAACTATATAGGGAATCAAAATCTCCGTCAAGGATGCTGTGTCTCCCCCACCCTTTTTAAAATAAATGTGGCAATGGCACTAAAAAAATGGGAAAGAAAGGTCCACGGCATGGGAATAGAAATTGATGGTGGATGCTTGTTTACTCTTCAGTTTGCAGACGACCAAATCATAGTCGCCAATGATAAAGATGATATGCAATATATGATTCGAAAACTAATAGAGGAGTATAAAGAATGGGGCTTGAATGGCGAAATTTCGAAATAGGCAATGGCCAAGAAATCCTTCAATGTCAGGAATATGAATATCTGGGCATCACATTCGACAACACTGGAACAGATGCAAAAGAAATAAGAAAATGAACAGTCAAAGCCAAAAAAGTAATAGGAGCTCTGAATGGTAGCCTATGGAGCAAAGAAATATCCAAGAAACGGAAATTTAATATCTATGAAGCAATGGTAAAAAGTCCCCTTCTATATGGATCAGAGATATGGAGAATTTCCGAGAGACATAAGAAAAGGGTTGAGGCTGTCGAGATGGATGCAATTAGAAGATCAATGCACATTTCACGAAGAGAAAGAATAAGAAATGATACCATCAAACAGCGGATGGGATTAGAAGGCACAATAACGCAGGATATAGAGAAAACCCAACTTACTGGGTACAGACACGTGGAAAGAATGTCAAATACCCGATGGCCGAAAAGAATACTCCACTGGCAACCAACAGGTAGAAGAAAACGAGGCAGGCCAAAACTAGAGTGGCAAAAAGCTATGCATAAATGCATGAGTGAAAGAAATCTGACTCCTGAAGATTGTGAACATCGACAGGGTTGGAGTTTAGGTGTCGGACAACGTCGAAGGACGTTCTAAACCAATATGTATATATAAAAGTTTGAGAAGTGTGCAGAAATAGTCGAAAATGTGTAGTACCTACACGGAAAATCATATCTGAGATTTAGGAAAGTGGTCATTTGGGTTAATATTTGGACTTTTCTCGGATTTCCGCCGACTTCCTTGTCATGGGATTTTGCTGGTCTCTATATTTTCTGAACAACTCAAATCATTGGTGTCTTTGGGTATAGCGTCTGAAACTGTTCGGGTTCGTCAAACGCGGCGCGCGAATTGAAAATTCATTATTATTATAGAACTTATTCACAAGAATATTACGATTGAGCTCCACATGACTCCTACAAATTTCACTGGTTTTGGAAATACGGGGCTATTGGTATTGGTATTGGTATTAAAGAGGGGCGCCCTCGCGGGCGTCCAAGCACTTAGGCCACCAGATGGGCCCGTTGTGCCCCCAGGCCGCTCTAGAGGGCGTCCATGGAAGAGCAGTTTAACTGACCTTGCCGAATATGAATTGCATGTGAATCTTTTTCTTTTGTTATATACTTGTTTCTATATATTGTTGTAAATAATAATAAGTACTACTATTATTTGCCCTTTTCCTTTCTCTTCTCTTGTATTTCTTTACTTTTTAGTGGTAATTTATTTTACGAGCTTAATTAAGCTTAATCCTCCTATTATATCAAATAAATAATAAATGGCAATTGTCTTTAGAGATATGTTTTTGTAATGTATTTACAATACAGTCATATTATTGTTGTAATATTCAGATATTAATTCTATTATTTCAATTTTGACACTATAAAAATACAATTTATTTGATGATATTAGTACTATATACATAGATATAAAATCAAGCTGCATGCCGATTTGTGAATATGGATAGATATGGATGAGCCGGTGACGTATTGGTACTAAAGGGGGGCGCTATCGAGGGTGTCCAAGCACATAGGCCACCAGATGGGCCCGTTGTGCCCCCAGGCCGCTCTAGAGGTCATCCAGAATGCCGCCCCTCCTATAGAAGGTCAGCAACTCCTTTAGCCCAATACCGTGGACTGAGTCCGGATCGATCAGGGCCATTCCAAAGACTCCCAATCTTGCCCATGTCAAGGCAGGACACTCGGTGAGCAGATGATACGGGGTCTCCTCCCCTTCTATGCACCACCTACACTCCGGGTCGTCTCCAATGCCTAGCAAGCAAAGATGCCTCCTAAACCTGCAATGTCCTGTGTAGGCCCCTGTTAGTGCTCTACACTCCCTTCTGGCCAGTCTAAGCAGCTCCCTGGTCCGAGGAAGGGCGGGCCCATCCATCATAAACCTCGCCTGCCTCATTCCCGGAGCAACTCTCCAGCCCACCGCTGCCCGGGGCTCTGGCCCTATATACTTATGCGAGGAGCTCTTCCTGGCTAAGGCGTCCGCTGCCTCATTGCCCCGGATACCGGTGTGACCCGGGACCCAGACCAACGTGACCTTTCTCTCCTCAGCCACCCTCCTCAGTACCCCTTTGCACTCCTTTATCAACAAGGAGCGCGTACGCACTGACTTCAGCGCCATGAGTGCAGCCCTACTATCCGAGCAGAAGAAGACTCTCCTGCTTCCGTAGTTGAGCACCTCTCTGGCCGCCATCAATAAAGCGAAAATTTCCGCCTGAAACACAGTGCAGTACTGACCCAGAGGGACCGACAAGCTTGATCCCGTTGTCTCGCAGTACGCTCCAGCTCCGGCCAGATCTCCCATTCTGGACCCGTCCGTGTACCAGACAAGTCCATCCCAGGAGCCGACTCTGCCCTCTCTCCAATCTTCCCTTGATGGAAAGAGAAAGGTCAATTTATCAAAGAAGGTCATCTCGGGGATCATGACTTCACTCGGCATGCCCATGACCCCGCGATCCCCGCGACAGCCCTCTAAAATGTCGTACGGACCCCGATTGAAGGTTCCCTCCCTCCAGAGCCCGCAGCTCGCCAGCCTCACAGCTGTCCTGGCCGCCTCCATCTGCACCCGATCCGCCAGAGAGGGCAGCCCCACCAGAGCCTCCAGGGCCCTCGTGGGCGCCGTTCTCATGGCGCCTGTTATGCAGAGGCAAGCCAATCTCTGCAGTCTGTCAAGAACTAGCCTTGCTCCCGCTCTTTTGGTCCCCGGAAACCATGCCACTGCCCCATGCGTGAGCATAGGCACCACCATGGTACCGTAGATCCACTGCATGATCTTCGGCCCCAGGCTCCAAGTGCCCCCTACCGCTCTCCGGCACGCCCACAGAGCTCCAAAGGCCGACCTGGTCCTTGATCTTATATGTTGAAATACGGGGCTATCAAATATTAAATTTTATTCTGCATTTTCGCATTAATTGAGAAAGTTTTTTTAAAGTATAATAAGAAAAATTGAGAGTTTTAGGATTTTTTACATGTGAATTACGAATCTCAAACTTTTGCGTTGAGGGAGCGTATTATTTACTTAAACAGAATTTTTTTATCTGTCGAGTTAGAAATGATGTTAAAATTTTTATACAAAAAGGTACTCTTGTTTGGACCGTCTAACTCTGTCGGTTTTTAACTTACATGCATTTAAAAGGTGCAAAGCCGCTGTGAGCAATAGAAAAACAATATTTCAAGAAACACTCAAGTCAAAGGTTGAATTTACTACCACCTACGTCAATACAATTTATAATACTTTTTTTTCCTTCTTCTACAGTAATACTACATACAAATATTCTACTATGGTTTCGACTTTCGCAACCATTTTGACGAATAGGTCTTTGCAGACTGCTGGCCAGCTTCTTGATATTAGAGGTTCTTTTTTATTTTTCTTTACTTTATGCGCCATGAAAATGTGCATGTTGTTAGATTTGGTTTTACATCAATCAATATTACTAACCTGTATTTGATAGATTTCGGTACAAAACTAATTTAATTATATAAAATATTTTTTGAAGGAGGAGCGGGGCGATGACAATTGTGACACAAAAAACTGTCGCAAATACTAAAAGGGTTGGGAAACTCTGGACCGGAGTCCATAAAAAGAAACACCTTCAGTCAACTGCCCCTGCAATTTCGTTGAATTTTATCGAGATGAAATGAATCGCAGTTTTAAATTATGTAGGAAATTTTATTAAGGCGGTCTACGAAATCAAGAAAGCATGAATTAAACTAAAACCACAGAGGTTTCAAATTGTGTCTTTTACCTCTTTCAACCGGATCCAGTGCTGCCTAATAGATTCTCACGCTCTTACAAATCCAAACCCTCGGTGGGCATTGTTCTCAAGTGTTCCCTCGTCTTCCCAATTTGTCGCAATGTCTTTGTCATCCCGTGTTTCCTTTCGTTTTGTTTCGGCCTACTTCGCATCGGGTCCTATCGACTGTTAGTGTCGGCTTTGCACAAGACAAAAAAGTCTAACGAGTCTTTGCTGACAATATAATGTCGCGGATAAGTGCCAAAGTAAATGGCACACATCGAAATTGAATGTTGAGGCCTCGCTTTTCGTCGAACGGGAAAGGGCTCCTACGCGTCAGCATCGTCTGTTTATTTTATTTAGGACAATGCAGTCGCCGAATGGAAAATTGGACAATAACTTGAAGCGACTTTACAAAGATTACTCTCAACGATAAATTGTGACACTTTCTCGTTAAGCAAAAGGTAGACGCTGGTCTTTCATGTCTGTAATTTTCGTATTGGGAAGGAAACACAAACTCTTTTTCTGCTGTAACAACGTGCAACTGCAAATGTAAAGGCTATTATTTAATTAAGAATTTAATAAACTCACCTGAGCAGGATTATTTACAATTTTATCATTATACTTGTAATTTCCATTTTTATTTTCATTATTCGAGATATAATAATAGCATTATTAAGAAAGTAATAATAACGAAATAATAATCCCTTCAAACTTGCTTGCTTGTTGCTGCACGAACTCTACTTTTCATTGCATTTACTTTTACTTGCTGAAATAGAGCTATGTAATAGCTTATACGAGTTATCACAAAGCCAAATTTTAATTTATTTCAATTAATGTTAGAAGACGATAACCATAATCTCCTTTCCTCTAGCTAAGACCCACCTTGATGCAGCTTTAGGTATCGACCTGACAAAAACACTCTCACCTGATACTCCATCTGTATTGAGTACTACGTAGAAGCTGCATGCGATTTTTTTGTGGTGGTAAACTTAGTAAAATTGTCACAAAAACGCAGAGAACATAACCGGCACAAAAGAATTCCAAACAAGCAAAAGGGAAGAAAAGAGGAAACTAACCAAAAATAACCAATACAAAAATACATATCCGGTCATACGGAACAAACAGAAAGAATACTAAGCATAATTCTTTGGGAGTTTGATTTCTCATATAAGAACAACCAGCAAGTTTAATCGTCACTTAACCTACATTTATATTTATAATTATCATCTCTTGCAATAAACACAAAGTCGGAGCTTTTGATGATATATTTTTATTATAGCCTTTATATGCTTGTATCCCCATACCAGCGATTTTACAGACATTACCACCTTTAAATGTTATATATATATATATATATATATATATATATATATATATATATATATATATATATATATATATATATATATATATATATATATATATATATATATATATATATATATATATATATATATATATATATATATATATATATATATATATATATATATATATATATATATATATATATATATATATATATATATATATATATATATATATATATATATATATATATATATATATATATATATATATATATATATATATATATTGTTTTTTTTATTTTTTTAAAGTGGACCAATATGAATTGTTAAAATATTTATAGTGTAGTTTATAGTCCAAAAGCAAATTTTCAGTTAGATTTCTATAATTCTAGATTTAAAGCTGTTTCACAAATTTGTTATAGGAGAAATTTTTATATTGAGGAGCCAGGAACCATTGTAGCCTGAAACTTAACAAATCTAAAAGCACTAATTTTACACTAATTCTATAGCGCTTATTTTGATGTCTTCCATGTTTCTGGGTTCTGGAGTTAATAAAAGGAATTGCACCCATAACAATATGCTTTAATCAAATACCTAATAAGCTCTAGCTAGTTTGTCTGCTCTATTTTTATCATTTCAGTGATAAACGGCAAATTAACTTGAAACTCTTTAATTTAACGGTAATAATGTAATTTAAATCAAAAATAGCTGCTACAAATCTTTCCATAGGTTAAGGAATATATTATCTGTGTTTCGGACGGGTCTTAATAAAACCCAATTGGATCAGATTTGCTGGAATACTTTTGTCGTAATGGGATCGCAAACCAATTTGTAAGTTCCAACAAATCTGAACCAATAACGTTGTGGGTAGTAAATCAATATCACTATATTTTATATAATAGAAAGCAAGATAGTAGCGTATATCGCCAAAAACCAATCACGTTTTTTTGTTATAGTGGTCTCCAAAAAATATAAAAAATCAACTAGCTCCAACTAAAATCAATCAAAAGTTTCCGCAAACTTTTCGAGTTTTTCCATATATTGAATAACGCAATCTGGTACTTGAAAATGCTTTTATGATCCGCCGAAAATGCATAAATACATTAAACCTACAGTTTTGATTGATATCTAAAAATACATTGATGAACTCACTCACAGATGTATAGTCTGCAATTATTTGCGAAAATGTTTATAGCGTAATATAAATTGATATAAAACTCTCAGTTTTCACTCAACAATATCCGCTCCTTTAAAATTGGAATTTAAAACAAACTCTGTATGAGCAAATGTTTGAATCGGTTTGAAAAAAACAGTAAAAAAAACAAATTATAAGAAGGTATGTAAAAGAAATTTTAGTGAAAAATCACTTCTTTAAGATGGAAAATTATTATCTTAAAAGAAAGAAAAAAGTTGTTTAAATATTGTTAACACGCGAATGAGAAACTGCTTCAATTTTTATAAATGCATTTTTTCTGTGAACTTTAGCCATTCTAATTTTATTTTGTATTTTAGTAGATGTATAGTGCCGATATAAGCAACAGAAACCGTACATAACCTCAATTTCCTAACCCCCCCGCAGCGGGGGCCCCCCGCGCGTGGCGTCCTAGTGTCCCCCCTGTCTACCAGAGTGCGCTCCGCCCCCCACCCAGCTTGTGTAGCGTCCTGTTTTGCCCCGGTTCCGCCCGTCGCTGCTAGATGTCGCGCGCTTGTGTAGCGTCCTGTTTTGCCCCGGTTCCGCCCGTCGCTGCTAGATGTCGCGCGCTCCGACCGTCGTAGGCCCCCCCGGTAGAGGGCGGTGACGGTGCGGCGCGGAGACGGTGTGGCGCGGTGACGCGGTGGATCGGGTCGTCGGTAAACAAGTCGAGTGACTTATACAGAGTGTCTCAATAATCACGGTTTAATAAAAGAAAAACTATAGATACAATAGTAAATATTTATTAGCTCATATGTAGACAACGTAATGCTTCGTACAAGCGGTGTTTCTGGTCCATGAGATTTTCTACTTCATCGCGGTCGAGGATAATTTCGTCGCCATGATCCTGTTTCAGTATCAACTCACAGCTCTCTTCTTCGTTCGAATAGGTCACCTCGATACTGCTCCCGATGTAGACTGTTATGTCGTTCCAGAACATGATTTCTCCCACCTCGTCCTCCAGAAAGAACAAAAAATCCCAAAAATCCTGGACTTGAAAATCTATGTGCTTGTTCTTGAAGATGAAACGGACACCTGAATTCTTTATTTCGAAAATCGTGTTTTCATCGATAGTGACCACTTTGTTACACATTGTGACAAACAGACTGACTTCGGTATCAAATTCAAATGTACTTATATATCAACAACCCCCCACTATCGGTGTAATTAAGAGAGATATTTACATTTAGTCAATTTGAATAAGCATTTTGCCAAAAGAAGCAAACAAGCGCACGTAGTTACATATAGCGGGATTAAAATAGTTTTTCGATCTGCCGAGATGTTGTATTCGTTACCGCAATTGTCGTTAACGCCGCCGCTGGTGTTATTGGAATTCTTGATAGCGATCGTTTGCCATTCGCCGTGGTCTTCGTAGCTCCGGTTCGCAAAAACGAAACGTACCTTGTAATTTAAATACGGCTTATCTGCGGTAGTGTTATTCGACAATGTCTCGCTAAAAGTTTGTAGCTTGTCGATTCCGTTGACCTGAGCGAGTTGCATACGCGTCCACGTATCGGGCCAAATGCACCGATTATTATGATTTTTGAAACAAACGAACGCTTCAATCACATCCTTAGGTTTATGTATATAGAAAACGTTTTGTACCACAGCCGACAACAAAACAAAGTGAGCACTTAACAAAACCATGTTTCTAGCCCGAATGAATCTATCCTAGATCTCGGTAACTGCTTTTATAACACTCAAACAATAATGACATTTATTCTGGGGAGGTGCCGGGCCGTCGATATGCATTTTGCTGTCCGGTCTGTTATAGTGAACAAAGCAGGGCAAATGAGTTTGCAATTCAAAATTGTTGCGATGTCGTACTGGTAACTTATGCCACATATTTAACAAATCGTGCGGTCTCACATGCTCCAAGAAATGTTGCACAGGAATCAATTCAAGTTGTTCGGTATCCAAGCTTCTAAAATCGTCGAAGAAAACTAACTTCTTATTCATTGTTGTGAAAGATCGATAACTTTCTTAACAAATCCCTAATTTGTTTAAAGACACTCTCTGTGGGACAATTAATTGCGACAAGACTCAAGTCTATTTCACCGACTCTCGTTAATTTATTCAAAAATTCGTTGTATTCGTAATACGTTTTCTCTTTGAAAAAATACAAATGTCCGTTGGTGTATCGAAACGCGCCCGACAAATCGTCGGGCAGACCCGGAAACAGTTCCGTAGTAAAACCGTGTTCACTCGCACTCAAAGAACACTCGTCTATTTCTGCATAGTAGCGTTTACCGTAAAATATATACGTTCGACCGCCATACGTATTAAAAATAGCGTTCACTGTTTTACCCGCAGGCACACCCAGTCGCTGGACGCTTTGTCGGTCGCCCACTACCGTGAAACTCGGGAAGTGAAGTAAATAAAACGAATCACCGGTGACTACCAAAAGTTGTCCGTTGGGTCTCTGGTAGATATGCGAAATAGGAGCGTAAATAGGGACATAATCTGATATCATTTTAGGTTCCATGTAGACTTTATCACCTAATCTTATTATCCAAACCCATTTGTCGTAAAATAGATACATATGATGGTTAGACGTAACCAAAAATATGGATGGATTTACGTGACACAAATCTGGTACTTTTGTTTCGTTTTTCCCTATCGGAGGTTTCGTAGTTGTGGTAGTAGTGGTAGTTGATGTTGTTGTGGTCGGAGTTGTTACGCGGACGGTGGTTGTGGTTTTTTTACCATATAAACGTTGAAGACCTGCAACATCGTCGTATGACAATGTCTTAGAATTTAAGCTATACCAAGGGTACATAATGGCATTGCGATCGTTACTGTGCGCCAAACCCAACGTATGTCCAATTTCGTGGAACAACACAGTAAACAAGCTCGTTTTTCCTCCGGGCGCAGGCACTTCTAAACCGTAGTACCAATCTTCGGATTTATCCAAATGAACTTCCACGCACTCTTGTTGTTGATTTGGAAAAAATGCATGTCCTAATATGTTACCCCTTCCGTCAAAAGCAAAAGGACAGGATTCGTTCCCTTTACATCTTATGCTTTGTCTGTGGGTAGTATATTTGTCAGACATCAAAATCATTATATCCGGCTCTGAATAATTTAAGAAAAAATTTAAATTTGATTCATCACTCCATATTTTAAAAACCTCGGTTGCCAGCACTTTTAACTCTTGATAGTGACTGGGCGGTACTTGAATATACCAATTTAAATCCGTTTTCTGCCATCGCGAAACAGTCGTGAAGGCATTTTCTATTACACCACATCGGGGTTTATTTATTAGTTCGACGGTTTCGTTATTAAGAGTACCATCCACCGGTAAATTATAGAAATCCTGAAAATCCATTAGGGCACGTTGCAAACTCGACGCATTGATCTGCGTTAAAGATTCGTTGTCGTTAGGTGAAAGGAATCCGAATTTTTGTAAATATTCAATCACACCTTCCTCGGGCAGCGCGGCGACTATCGTCGACACGTCCGAACAGGTAGTAAAGACAGCGTAGCATAGCAACAAGACTCTCATCTCGTTCAAGGTCAGATACTAAAATGTATTCGGTTCCTAGCTAATCTTTTATAGGTAAAATAACAAAGAGAAGTGATGAACCAAACGCTTTTAGTCGCTATTTTGCGTGAGATGACGCAGAATATTACTCGAGAAATGGAACGAAAAAAGAATTATACTTCAATAGATTACAGTTTCGCAGTTTGTATTCATATCATAGCATTAGCGTGCTTTATTTTTACGTGTAAATGTATTATTAATTTTTTTGGATTGAAATAAAAAGTCTTATTTAAATAAAGAAAGTTTTATTTCATACAGGGATCCTTGAATACAACCAATTATATAAAAGGGCAGAATTTCTCAACGCGCACATGCGCAGTCTTCCTCCGGAGTGAAACATGCAATGGGCGTGATCCGGTTGAAATTTCGGCGGATTCAACCAATTATCATCATCGAATTTCTCCACGTTAATGACTCTGCATGCGACATCCTCCTGATCCATTTTCGACATTAAAAATTCCATTTTTGATCTTCCTCTCACGTATATCAAGTCAGCATTTTCTATCAGTAGTCCGATCAACGTATCAATGTCGGAATATTGAACAAAACCAGAACTGTATTTGAGACCGTGATGATATTGTTCGAGCCAGCGTACCGTTCTTTTTTCTGCACCGGTCAACGTGCAATATTCACGCGGCGGTTTCAAAACGTAATGACTAATTTGACATCCATTGTAGACAGCCATTTCTTTAACGACAAATCCATCTTCTAACTGGAAGCCTTGAATATCTACCGCAACGATGCGCATTTTTAATATGACTGGTTAAGATTAGGTTCCTCCGGCGGTATTTATGTTAGATTTCGAACAATCTCGCTGAGCGGTAGTTGTTCCACGATACAATCGTGAATGATGATGCAATAGGCACGTGTATTCGCGGGAAATCCCTTTTTTGCTTCGATGTCTAACTTTACGTCGACAGTGTTGGATTTTACACTGTCGTTTCTTCGAGAACAGTCAATGACGAAAATCGCGCAGTTTTTGAAAGCCATATAGTCAAGCAACGCAGTTTTTTCCTCACATCCCTTATAACTGGGGTAGAAATCCGTGTAATTGTGATGCGCTTCCACGAAGTCATTCTTTTCAAAATCTAATCGTAAACGTTCGTGAGGGTAATATTCTCCGTTTAGTGTTAATCTTATATCCGTTACGTCGACGTGATCGAAAAGCGTCGCATTTTTCGCTTCGTTGTCTTTGCGATTTGTTTGAAAAGCGACTATTACGTATCGGGGGCTTTCGATAGCCGCGCACGTCTTGACAGACCAAATTTCTTTGGTAGAGCCCGCGGTTAGGGCAGGATATTCATGAAGTTCCCATCGTCTATAGGGTATCAATATGGGTTGATCTAATCTAATCGATTTCAGCAGAGCCAATTTGATTTCGTCGTTTGGAAATATGTGCTTGACCCTAAGATCGACACTATCAATTTTTAATTCCGCCGTTGTTTTAATTGCACTGGCCGCAACACCGCCCATTGGTTTAATTATCATACAATTTTTGTCATGTCTGGCTCTTACCAATCTTATGGTTTGTTTTCCACAAGTTATCATATTATAATCATTAAATATGTTTAAAAAGTGTCGTAACGGGATTCGCATGCTAAAATGTCCATTTTCTGTATCGTGAATCGCATTTTCAGGGAAATTCCAGCCGGAAATATCTAGATGCGATGAGTCATCTTTCGAGTAACATAGATAACCTCTAATCGTACTAACTATACCCGGATCACGCACGCTATCCACTTCTTTCCCATTCAGCTCGTACGATATAGTTTCAAAAAAAAATGCTCCTGCATTGTTTACAAATTGCACTTGGTCGGTTCCCGTGAGACGTTTCAGCGATCCCTTAATGCAAATAGCAGCGTCGTACATAAGCAGCCAGGCATCTCCTTGATTGATCGTGATCTCAATGGTGTCGTTGTTCAAAAAAGATTTCACAAAGGGATGATAGGTGCGGGTCTCCACGCGCTGGATAGATTCATCAAATTTTGGCTTTCTGTGTATGTCGAATATTTGATTCGATAACATCGTAGCCCAGTGATCGGAGAAATTGTTTGTTGCTCAATGTAAGACGACCTTTACGGATACGCCTCGGTTTTGTTACTAACCCTACCGTTTGGATGTTCGCTTTTTTATATTCACCAGCGTCTCCGATTGAGTTGAAAATCAACATTACGTTAATTTTTTAAGTTCCAATCTAATGATGATTTCTTCACCTCGGAAATTAACCAACTCAAAGTTTTGATCCAGAACCTGTAGGGTAATGTTGTAGATTTGTCGTTTGTTTACTGGCAAGTACGTTAGATATTTAGGAGTTTCGTCGATGGCGTACCCCGGATCGACGGACAAGGCAAACTCGTAAATTGTGTGCGAAGGTCTGTCGTTGTAGAACGCTCCAGACGTTATGTTACTATCTACATGTATCGTTCGCACTTTTATTATATCCACGGGTAAATCTGAGGAATGCATAATATTGGGCTCCAAAATTTTCTGTGAAAACCCCAATAATTTTCCGATACTGTCCGAGTGTTGTTTAAAGTTTACCCCGTATACGGGGCTGTAGATTTCACACTTTATCGTATTATTGTTGGGTTTGATTGATATCTCCTCTATTAACTTTGGGATCGTATTCTTCTCTTCCTTATTTTTTGGCAGATGTTCGTTAATGTAGGTTTCAATGTCGCTAATTTCATAGGACCCGGTCGGAATTTCAATTACGTTTTCTTTATTGTTACCATCGAAGTAGTAAAATTTATTCGAACCCTTATCTATGTTGGGAATGTTGTTGTAAGAGTGGAATCCAATCAGCGCTAAACCGTACTCTACATCTTCATCCAACTGCAGCGGATTGACAAAGTCGATGGATAATGTCGACGTGTTCCCTTTTAACGTAAATATGATCGACATGTTGACTGCTTATAGGTCCGCGATTTCAGTCCTTTTTATAGAGAAATTGCAAACACAAATGACCGCAATTGTATTGCGTAAACTTTTGATATCTATCGTGATTATAGTAGATATTGGCGCTGTTGCCGAAATATTTAACAAGTTCCGCGGGTGGTTTAAGGTTACCGAAACTGTCAAAATACTCAACATCGTTTCCCTTCCTCTTTTTGTATGCTACCCAGTGGGTTCCTCTATTTCGACGAACATCCAAATTTACGATTCCGCATTCTTGCGATCTGATTCGACGGGGTAAACTATCTCGCATAAAAACACCCCTGAAGTGAGGAATTTTTAATTTGCGCGCCAGAGATATTAAATCGACGTCGTATAGAGCCCTTCTGGGTAGCTTTATTGGGAGTTTTTTTGTTTCTTCAGATAAAGACCGAATCCGCCGCGCGGACTCTTTTTCAAGAATAGACCCGATCCCTTTTTTCCAATCTCTTCCATAGCTCGGTTATGGCGGTTGTCCTCTTCGAGTTTCTTTCGTGCGTTTTTCGCATCGATGACAGTTTTAGCGATAGCAGCGGCTCCGCCCGAGAGCGAACCTAAAGCCCCTAGCGCTCCTAATAACGGTAAAAGTGGTAAAATACCGCCCGATTTTGATTCGAACGGTATAATTCTAGGTACCCTAATTTTTTTACGTCCTCCCGCTTTTCTTACAGCGGCTCTGCCAGCTCGAAGCGCTTCCAGTGCCGATCTTCTAAGCATTTTAGGGTTATCGATATGAAACAATTGTTTCTTCTTTAATGCATTGCGAACCTTTTTCACGACACCCTGTCGAAACGAAACAGAGGGACGCCGTTGTTGACCCATACCGAGCTTACGTTTAGTTTTCATAGTCGCGGTGACAAAGAATGCGGCAGCTTTTTCACCAAACTTTGCGTCTTTAGATTTTACTCGCTGCCACGCACGCGTTTCCAATTCTTTATCCGCTTTATGACGTTCGTCTAACGATTTGTTTTGCGAATAGGCAATGTCGTGTACCTTACACGCAGCGTCCAAAGGATTCACCGCGCTATCGCCTCGGTTCAAGCGTTTTTCCAATTTTGTACCGGGACCGCAAAACTGGTAACCCGGAATGTGTACTTCAAAAGGTAACTTGTTAATAAGCGTGTTAACGAGACCACTTCCGGACGCGAAGCATAACATACTAATTAAAGGAAATTGCTTGTGTCGTATATATATACGAGGTGTCTCGAATAAACATTGTAGTCATGCGGGTGGTGCAGCAGAAACTCAAGCTCCCCATCGATAATTTAGATTTGGTTTGCGGAGATGGTTTCTTTAACAAAAGCAAACACGGTCAACTGCTACCCAATTCATTTAGGGCGGTGTTTTGCGGACCTAGCGGTTGCGGCAAAACCAACACCATGTTAGCGCTACTCTTTAACCCCAACGGGGCAAGTTTCGAAAATGTTTACGTCTACTCAAAGTCGTTGTATCAACCAAAATATCAACTGTTATCTCGCGTATTGAGCAATGTCAAAGGAGTTGGATATTATCCTTACAGTGAAAGAGACTCGATAATCGACCCCAGCGACGCGAAAGAGAATTCTCTGTTTATTTTCGACGACGTGGCGTGCGACAAGCAAGATAAAATTCGCGAGTATTTTTCGATGTGCCGACACAAGGCCATCGACGCTATTTATCTCTGTCAGACATACTCCAAGGTACCCAAGCAATTGATACGTGACAATTGCAATATTGTCGCGTTGTTTAAACAGGATGACATGAATTTACGTCACGTTTATGATGAACATGTCTCACCCGACGTTTCATACGACACGTTTAAACAAATTTGTTCCGAGTGCTGGAAAGAAAAGTACGGCTGTTTGATAATTGTCAAAGATTTCGACGTAAAAAACGGACGCTACCGCAAGGGTTTCGACAAATATATAAAAGTCGATATTTAATTGTCGATAGAAACAGTCATGAAGGCGACGTCCGCCGACATCGCCGACGCGGCGCTAAAAAAAAAAGTAAACGAGTTGTCTAGATCTATTCGAAAGAAGTATTTAACATTAAAATTGGGTAAGAGCGAAGAGGATGCGTCAATTCGGAAGCTTTTCAAACCCGTCAGCGAGCCGCTAGAACGTATAGCAAAAATAAAGCTATCACCGTCACCGGCAGAAATAAAAACTGAACGTCGAGGTGTCAAGCGGGAACACAAAAAGGAACCGAACGAAGAAACAAAAAATAAGGTTAACGTATCATTTTTGCCTATGGAAGAAATTCAGGAAACGCCGGATCCCAATAAGAGCGTTGAGATGCAAAATATCGATGAGGAGGAAGATGATGTGTTTGACACATCGAGCGTGGCCAACGCATCCCTTCAATCATACCTGGAACAATATCCAGAAATTTCCCATTCATATATTCAAAATTTATGGGTAAAATCGCCCGACACCGATATTGTTTACGGACCCGTTTACGACAAAATATCATCCAAATGGTTTCTCGGCAATAAATCGCTGGATTTTCATCAAGGATCTGGCGATATTATTGTAGACGGCGAGAGATATTCCGGTACCCGCGGCTTGTATAATTTGGTGTTTTTGAAAGATCCCATAGCATACACAAAAGACGATTTGGCACAATATAAAAAAATAATGGAGGCTACCCAGGTGCACAGGGACGCGATCGGACGTCTGAAAGGCGCATCGACTGTACCAAAATATACCAAGGTCATCCGACCCTTAATAAAATCTCAGTCGCGTTCGTACTCGTACAGCGGTCAAGGTTATAATATGCGTTATAATGACGCTCCTACTGAATATGTATACTGGGACGACGTCAATGAACTCGTAGAGCGTCTGAAATTACTAATCGCGTCGAAACACGCAGGCAACACGTCTCATGATAACGAAATAGTTTCAATCGTTGAAGAGCTAAAAGAATCAGGTTTTATACGTTAGTTTAACGATGAGTCTGGACAAGTTTGGACGTTCTAGCGCGCTGCGACGACCCTTCACTAATACTGTGATTAGAAGCGCCCTCGACTATATGCCAGACGGAAACGTCAATATGAACAATTTAAAAATTTGCAATGTCCAAACGCCTAGCGACGACGGTGACGTGGCTAACAAAAAATATGTGGATGAGACAAGTAATTTATTAAAAATTGCATTGAGAAAGATTATTGGACAGAAACTCGAAGCGTACACGAAAAGATTACAAATTGAAGACAAAACTAAGTTCTCGCGTCTTGAAGAACAACTGAAAATGAGTAGCACTACACTCGAAAATGAAATTATGCAGTTTCGCGAAGTTTTCCACCAAAAGCTAAGCGAAATGAGCGCAAAGAAAGATTTGGAAAAGCACATGACAAAAGTCGCCGTTTTGTCACAGCAATTTCATGATATTGTAACCAAAATGGAGCGACTTACGAACGAAAATGAGAATATAATGAAGGTATTGAAACAAAGGGTTTTAAATCCTCCATCGCAACCGAACACACATTATGAATAAAGAGAAGGTACAACTGGTTCGAGAACTGCACAAGCCGGCACGCAGAAATTATGCTCGCCGCCGGACTATAATACGAGGGATGGACGACCTGTGGCAAGCGGATCTGGCCCAATTAGATCGCTACAGCAAACAAAACAGAAATTTTAAATTCGTGCTGGTTGTGATAGACTGTTTCTCAAAATATGTATGGTGTCGCCCGTTGAAAACCAAAACCGGGGTCGAAGTCGCCAAGGCGTTTTCCAAAATTCTCAAGGACGGACGGCACCCTCAAAACTTGCAAACGGATCTCGGTAAAGAATTTTACAACGACACGTTTCTGAAACTTGTGGATAAGCATAAAATTAACCACTATAGTACGTATAACATAAAAAAGGCCTCAATTGTCGAACGGGTGATACGTACCCTCAAAGAGAAATTGTTTCGACATTTTTCTTTACGCGGGACGTACAAATGGATCGATGTGCTCGCCTCTATCGTTGATGAATACAATAACACAAAACATAGAACGACGGGTACGAAACCCATCGATGTGAGTAAGAGCAATGAAAAGAGAATTTTGAAAACCGCGTATAGTAGCATAAAAATATTCGGTCCTCGTAAACTTAAAGTCGGCGACATCGTTAGAATCAGCAAAGTCAAGCACGTGTTTAACAAAGGTTATACACCGAATTGGACCACGGAATTGTTTAAAATTGTTAAAGTACGGGTTACTAACCCCGTAACGTATTTGCTTCAAGATATGCAGGGTAAACCCATAATGGGCGGATTTTATGAAGAAGAATTGCAGAAGACAGTTAACCCGGACTTATATCTCGTCGAAAAGGTGTTGCGCAGACGAGGCAATATGGTTCTCGTGCGCTGGTTGGGATTGGATAAGTCGCACGATTCGTGGGTAGACAACGTAGACGTTTTGAAATAAATTTAGTCTCGATTTAGAAGTTCTGACATAAATACGTGTATATGATGGCTCAAGAGCAAATTGTGACATCCAACGAATTGTATAATTTATTGGAAAATTTCGAGTTGCAATTTCCTTCATCAGAAGTGCTCCCGTCCAGCTTCGTTCCTGTAGAGCAACAAACCAAAAAATCTGCGACAAAACGAAAACAAAGTGCGTCGGTCGTATCCCGCAAGAAGAAGAAGAAAACTACCACAAGTGAAGCGTTTGCAGCTCCAACGTCATCCGCTGATTGGCTCGAAGTGTTCACGGACGGTAGAGAAAAAAGTGTCATTTGTGAGGCATTCAATTTAAAAAGAAACTTGGCGTCTCAGTTGTCGGGATTAGAGTGCAATATCAACGAAATTGAAACACAAATTGCGCTTTTTAATACAGACTTGCAAGTGGCGCGGATGCAAGCTCAAGAGTGCAAAAGAAAACTAGAACAATTTAATAATTTAGCATTTAACGAAATTGTAAAATAGTAATAATGTATATAATAAATAAATTATACAATTACAAACTTCTGTGTAATTATTATGCGGTGTTGTGGTGGTGGTAAAAAAGAAAATAGCGTCTAAATATATACATGTTTATTCTTGTTGCAATACAATGGAATACAATCAATACATAAAAGCCTTATCTACAGTTACATATTTTATAATAAAACCACAGTATTAATAGTTCAATGGACTATCAGAAAAGCGTAACTTTTTTCCATATTTCCTCTCATTGTGAAGCATTAGATTACATTCATCTTCAGTTTCTACAGTGAACAAAACTTCTTCAAAGCAGCTTTGACACCAAAATTGTTTATCGTGATATACATCATTCAAATTATTTATATCCAGCTGTAAATGATAGTGATCCAATAAAAGTCTAAAATTTTTCTTTTTAAATTTTTTAACTACTTGAAATATAAAGTGACAAGATTTACAAACTAAAATTTCCGAATATTTTATCCTGTAATAACTGACCCATAAACAGTAAGCGGATTCTCCGTCAAAATCAATGGTTGGAGTTGCCAAAATGCTATTTCTGTAAGACGATCCAAATCTCTTATTCAACAGAATGAATTCTAAATTTAATAAAGAATTGCCATCAGACTGGAGCGCTAATTGTTTAAGGTACCTCCATCTATATTTCGAATAATATTTAAATATTAGTATCGTTAGTTTCCAAGGCAAAGGTGACTCAAGCAAAAAATCAGCACTACACCTAATATTTTCGCAAATTGTTATAATACAAAGGCTTTCTAATGTAAGTTGTTTGACCATAATCTGTAACAAAAATATATTAAAAAATAATTAGGGCACTTTATAATGTCCCCACGGAAGCGTTTCATATGAATTCGGCAAAAGATAACGTTTATCGTCTAAAGGACTCAAGGCAACTTTTGTTTGTTCGATGCTAAATACATTGTGAGTGTATGAACGAATGGTTCGTTGAGTGGCGTACTTTTCCCTAAAATTTGTTAAGCATTCTACGTAGTCATCAAATGAAATTTTATTTTTTACAATATTGTACTGAATACCCTTTGACTTTTTAACTACCGAACCCGTTAAAATTTTGAAAGTATACATTTTCGACCTTAACCCAGCATAATGACTAATGATGGTGCCATTAGTCTCATCCTTCATCAACCCCAAAACCTTTTTGTTGATTTGCGGTATATTATAGGGATTGTCATTAGGATAATCAGACGTGTCAAATTTTGTTAAATCGGCCTTAATAACGCTTTCATATGCGTCATAACATTTGATATTATAAATGAAACTGTCCGTATCCATGTATTGAATTTTACATTTTTCGGGACCCAAATTTGGAAGCATGTAATTATAATGAAACTCGTACATGGTCGTTTTCGACAAATCCAATATGGACATTCCAATATAAAGTGGCTTATTAAAGCAAAGTTCCGTTTTTTTTTAATTCTATAAGCAACAAATTGTTATCAAGTATGGTTCTACTGTGAAATCTAGGACTAGAAATTAAATTTTTCGCACCGTAGCGACCATCCCACGCTTTAACAAATTTAACAATACGATGCTTGCGAATGTTTTCCATTGTTTTACCGTAAGCGGCATTATTAAACAATTTGTATAAATTTATACCAAATTTTGTTTTTGCTTGGGTTCTTAATTTATTATTATGATCGATATAACATTTCAACCAACGAGATTGGTTAAATTTTAATATTTTGTGAATTTTCTTTAGTACGAGGCCGTTTTTGAGAGCCTGTTTTAAATTGCGATAGTGTATGACGTATTTTTCTTTATTATACAAAGTAGTCATTAGTTTTGGTAACTTTGAATTGGGGGGCACTCGATGTTCGGCACAAAATGGAAAATCTCTATGTGTGTCATGTAATTTCTGCGGGTATTCCAGGTCTACCTCTAGGATATATCCTTGGGAAGATTCATCTGGAATGTTCATGACATTAAATGAATCAATCTCTTGATGAGACATCCAGTCGAATCCTCCGTAAGGAAGAGGCTCGCACATGGCCTTGCCATAGAGGTTATTGACGTCAAAGTACATGATATAGGAATCATCCCTGGATGAATCGTAATTTTGAACGAACAAATTTTGATAAATTAGATATTTCCTCCACGAACCAATCAATACAATCTAGACCACGATAACTTTTGAAAAATGATATTGAATCATCATAAGAACATTTAAAGTAATATGCAGCACTGTAAGCTTCGTGCTTTTGGTATTTCGAGGTTTTATCTGAAATTTTCAAATTTACTTTTCTCAATTGACTCTCAAAATCGGCGTAAATTACAAACGGAGTCCTTTGTTTATATATATGGTTTCGAAATTCAACGTAATCATATTTGGGAAAAGACACTTTATACTCATTGAAACTGGAACATATTGTTTCGTGGTCATGTAGACGAGTTTCGTTATTGAAATAATTCAAACACCTATCGCAAATGTATTTCTTGTGATTATATTTACTGAGCTGTGAGGAAACTAATCGAGACAAATTTTTAATGTAACAATAGTGATATTTTATTTCTTCATAATCATTATCTTGCGGATCAGGATCAAAATCATTAACTTTTGGATAATATTTATTTTGTATTAACAACAAATTTGAATGTTTTTCGCGTTTTTCTTTTGTTAATCGTGCAGGTAACACGGAATAAAAACTAGTTTTTTCATTTTTATTAAACTCTAAGATATAAACATTGATGGAAATATCATTGTCTTTTTCAAATTTGCTTATTTTATTCATTTCCATAGGTGTTTGTAAATTTTCAGTTTTCAAAACACTTTTGTAGTATGGATATGAAGAGGGTAAATACTGACGAAAACGTGCTGGAAAGAGTCCGCATACAACTGACCAATAAAAACACGCTTGATCGTCATTTCTAATGTTAATACAAGCCCTTTTATTCGCAATTTCTTTAGGCAACTCAACGAAGGATGACCCGTTACCCATTTCAAATTTATTAATGTTAATCTCTAAATAAATAATATTATTTAAAGCCCACCCGGAATCACGTTCCTGAAACTCTGACATTTGATTTAAAATTTTATCTTGCACATTTTCAACAAACCAATCATTCAATTCTGTTCCTAAATCAACTACAGCATTTCCGGTAGTCAGATATTTAACATCAACTTCGCCTTGGACATCATTTTTTGCCTTAATAAATTCACCGCAAAATGTGGTATTTACTTTCAGCAATAAAAATTTCTTTAAAATTTGACTAATTTTTTGTTGAAATATTGGACGACAATCGTTTAAAAATTGAATTAAATCTTTATGAAGTAAATTAATTATGACACCGGTCTGAACTCTTCCCTGGAAACACGACGCTACCGATTCCCATACAACCATTTCATTTGTGTTTGTCTCACGGCTACTACTTTGTAATCCCAATCCAAAATGCTTATGTTGATAATTAAGAATAATTTTTCTAATAGCTTTCAGATGTTGAATTGTAGTTTGTAATTTTCTTTTTAACCCAATAGATAAATCCTTTTCGTTAGAAACGATTTGGTTGCAAGATTCAATATTTTTATTTAGTCTCCTAAGCCACACATCACTATCTCTAAGAGTGAACTTGTCGGAAATATGCTTTTTTAATTTTTGTAAGGTTAAAATTAAGATTTGCGCTCTATGAATGATCTGCTTTACGCGCATCGTGGTTTATTAAATATATAACAGTAAATAAGACTTACCCTGTATAATATGTTGATTAATTTTGAATTATTTTGAATTTCTTTAAAGAGTTGGGCTTTCCAATATCTTTGGATCCCTCGTAGACCAGTTTGTACTGCCCCGACGCAAAGTGTTCTAGTCTCGGACGGAAAGCTTCTGTCACGCGAGTAGGAAGAAATACTACGGAATTTTCTAATTGCAGCAACACGGAATTGCCAAATTTTGTATTAACAATTTTGGCTCTAGTAATTTTAAACGGAACGCCTATCGGCAATTCATGCAGTTTGACAATCGGCTGCTCAAAATCACCTTCTGCAAGACAGGTTTGATTCAGTTGACTTAAGTCCATCTATAAATTATTATTAATTATTTTATCTCAAAATAAAAAAAATAAAAAAAACTTACGCTTAAGATTGCTGCTATTCTATTTGCGGTTACGGGTTGAGAGTACTAAGATGATCTTTAAGACCTTTATAAAATAATAACAAATGTTAAAGAATTAAAATAAAACAATAAAAAAGGTACTTACTGCTTTTTTGTACGAACACCAAACCACTAAGTTAGCTTCCACGTTGCACGAATAATACCAAAAACAACTACTGACAAAACAGAGAAAAATGAGATGTATTTATACGGTGCGAGAATACTTTCTAAAAGTTAACAAACGAAGACACCTCCACATGCGTTGCAACAAATTTTTCCCATTACGTTAATCCCACGGAGCAAATATAAAGGGGGCAATTAATTATTATTCTCAACAAGCAAAACAACTTGACATTTAGACTCGGCGCGTTTTGAAATTCCACATCCCATACGGAGATTGTAAAAAATGAAAGCAAGTTGGCCTTGATCTTTTGCGGCAACATACGTTCGTCCAACGTCCGAAGCGGTTGCGTTCCCGTGTGAAAGCGTGTTGACCTTGAGACTTCTACCTGCACGGTTGTCTGGCGACAACATCGCGTCTATTCAAATCGGCGTTGGTGCTTGTGGGTAGAAGACCTTTCGACTTTTAATTCAACCATGGAAGGGAGTGCATGTGTATAAATACGTTGCATGTGTATTATAGACTATATTCAGTGCAATGAATACAGAAGTGCGATGTCCATTTCCCTACGACCCTACAACTGGTAAGTTTTATATTTTAATTACCTTTATACAGTGCGCGTCTTTTCTTGTGGGTTTCAGTTTGGGTTATCACTTTTTTGGTTAGTTTCTACCTGTTTTTAAAATATGATACTCATCTTTTTTACGTTGCATAATAACCGATTTAAATTGAGTGTTTTTAATAGCTTTTAAATGACAGTGAATGGAAAAGGGAATTTTGGCTTTTAAAAAATAAACAATTTTTAAATTTGTTTCAAAAATGTGCGTTTTATGGGGAAAACGCGAAATATGTTTTATTTTTTGTACTAAAAAATTGCAGTTTGCCTTTTTGACAATAATAATCGAATTAAATTGAGCGTTTTTAATATCTTTTAAATGACAGTGAATAGGGAATTTTGGCTTTTAAAAAATAAACAATTTTTTAAAAATTATTTGATGACCCCCCACTTACTGAAAGTTTTGTTTCAAAAATGTGCGTTTTATGGGGAAAACGCGAAATATATACATATTTTTGTTTATTTTTTGTACTAAAAAATTACAGTTTGCCCTTTTGACAATAATACACGTACATTTAAATGACAGTGAATTGAAACGTGAATTTTGGTATGCGCGTATAACTTAAAAAACAATTTTTAAAATTATTTGATAACCCCCCTTTTTGGAAGTTTTGTTTAAAAAAAATGTGTGTTTTATAGGAAACGCTACATATCATACTTTGTTTTGTTCTAGAAAAAATCGCGGTTTGTCCGTATGACAAGTCGCATATTATGTTGGCGCATCGCTTAGGGCGTCACATATTCAAATCACACAAAGAGTACCGGGGGTTAGAATTCCCGGTACGACATGCAACGACAAGGGAACATCACCAGCAGCAGGAGCAACCCGGTGGATCAAAAGAAACAAAGGAGCAGCAGGAGTACCCGGGTGGGTGGTCGACGGAGTGGGACGGCGAGGAGTGCACTTCGTATTTAGATTTCCTCCGGGAACGGGAAGAAGAACAACGCAAGGAACAGGAACAATGGGATGGTCGACTGAATCGACATAAAAAGAAGAAGAAACTCCTCGCCAGACCAATTTTATAAATAAAATAAAATAAAATGTATTAAAATTCAAGTTTATTTAATTATCCTCCCGATCCACCGCGTCACCGCCCTCTACCGGGGGGGCCTACGACGGTCGGAGCGCGCGACATCTAGCAGCGACGGGCGGAACCGGGGCAAAACAGGACGCTACACAAGCTGGCGACATCTAGCAGCGACGGGCGGAACCGGGGCAAAACAGGACACTACACAAGCTGGGTGGGGGGCGGAGCGCACTCTGGTAGACAGGGGGGACACTAGGACGCCACGCGCGGGGGGCCCCCGCTGCGGGGGGGTTAGGAAATTGAGGTTATGTACGGTTTCTGTTGCTTATATCGGCACTATACATCTACTTATTTTAAATGATAGGTGAATTAATACCTGCATTTGAAATGAACATGGGAGGGAATTATATAGAACAATGCAAGTGATTCAAAAGAGTTTTCAACATTTTTTTAATAATGTCTTGTTCCATTTAGCGACGGAAATTTTCGAAAGGAACTTTTGTGTTTCTATATTAATGTGCGTTGAGTTGACCTCCTGGATATAACGTGGTACGTGTTAAGCGGCAAAATGCGGAACATACAAGAATTTCCAATTTAATATCAAACTTAAACACGTTTCCGCAGCATGGTGGTTTTATATTGTCACCGTCAATATTTACTAAATAAACCGGAGGACAAAATTGACACCCACAGAAAACAAGCACTAGGTTTAAGTTTAACACAAGTACATATTTTTTATTTCGTAGGTTAATTGTTTTTAATATCACGGTAATCATTGTTTACCTAGTTTCCCTTAATCACGGTGTGCTTATTGACACATTAAATTAGCAGATCGAAATGAAAAATTTTAATTGCGAAAAATATTAGACTGTATATACTGTACACGGGGACGAATTCGGCTTGTTACACCATTCTATGTCCCAGCCCGAGAGGATCAATCAATGCCCAGTTTTATACGAAAAATGTCTTTACAGAACACGCAATTCCTTTTTCCCGTTTTTATGAAATTCTTTTACGAAGGACCATGGACTGTCCGATATTGAAAAATCATTTTTCAAAGGGTACATACTAAAGTCAAGTAGTCAGATAGTTTTGAGATGCTCTCAAAAGCGTCATACCCATTAACATTAAATTTTACATCAGTAATGCTTCTTTCATTTTTTGTCAGTCGTCAGTATATATTTATAGCTATCTATCCAAAGCACTTGCTCTATTATGTTAATATCCATCTATACTTTAACATACCATTCCTTGCGAAGTCGCATTAGTCACAAATTTCAATTAGGGAACAACGTTTATATGGTATATGTTTTTGGTAAAATAGGGGGTGTTTTTTTTTCGATGTATAGAACTTTAAGTTGCAATAAAACAATGATGATAATCTTGTGGCATTACATTTTAAATATGATTTCTGGCATATGACCCCCAAGGCTGGCGCGGATGTAGTCCAATCTGGACGTCCAATTTTCGATGACTTTTTCCAACATTTGTGGCTGTATATCGACAATACCACGGCGAATGTTGTCTTCCAAATGATCAAGCGTTTGTGACTTATCCGCATAGACCAATAACTTTACATAGTCCCACAGAAAGTAGTCTAGCGGTGTTAAATCACAAGATCTTGGAGGCCAATTCACAGGTCCGTGAAATTAAGCGGTCACCAAACGTGTCTTTCAATAAATCGATTGTGGCACGAGCTGTGTGAAATGTTGCGCCGTCTTGTTGAAACCACATCTCCTGGACATCATGGTTATTCAATTCAGGAATGAAAGAGTTAGTAATCATAGCTCTATACCGATCACCATTGACTGTAACGTTCTGGCCATCATCGTTTTTGAAGAAGTACGGACCAATGATTGCACCAGCAAATAAAGCGCACCAAACAGTCCGTTTTTCTGGATGTAACGGTGTTTCGACATACACATGAGGATTAGCTTCGCTCCAAATGCGGCAGTTTTGTTTGTTGACGTAGCCATAAAACCAGAAGTGAGCTTCATCGCTAAACAAAATTCGCTTATGAAAATCGGGAACAACGGCAATCTCGTTTTGGGCCCATTCGACGAATCTACGCCTTACTTGATGGTCGTTTGGCTTCAATTTTTGCACCAGTTGGATTTTGTAAGCAAGTGAACCAAGATCCTTCCGCAAAATCTTCCATAAAGTGGATGGACACAGCTCCAATTCCTGTGCTCGATGGCGAATGGACTCATTCGGGTCTTCGTCAATGCTACGCTCTACAGCGGCAATAGCTTCTTCTGTACGCACCGTACGGCGTCTCTGGGGATGCGAGTTATCAATAAGAGTAAACGTGGTGCGAAAACGTTCCATGGTTAATAATTTTGTCGACGATAAAATGGACGTAGTGCGCGATACGTATTCCGCACAGAACCATTATTTTCGAAATAAAATTGCACTATTTGCAAGCGTTGTTCAGGCGTGCGTCTATTCATGATGAATTGCCAAACCAAACTGAGAATAAATCACTTGGCAGCTATTTAATCGGTCGCCATCTTGAACAGAAGTGCCAACTTAAAGTTCTATACATCGAAAAAAACACCCATTATAAACTTATTTTAGTATAAAAAAAGAGAGAGTTATTAGGTTAAATAGTCCACTCTGCATATACTAGAACCGTTACATTATTATTATTATTATTAAAAAAGGGCGGGGTTTTAGATATCCATGATTTTGCTGAATAAAATCCGGACACATTTTTTTGGATCTAATTTATTTTTGTTTATTCTGGGTATGGATGTCGATTTAGATGTAAGTTCTTTAATCTTGTGGACGTTTTTCGCAAATCACCCTGCATTTCATAGAAATACAGCTTTGGATTTATTTTATCATTTAAGTAATGCATAGGACCATAAAGATCGAAAAGTTTTAAAACTTTATTATATAAAGAAAACAAAATTAGCACGGCCCAGGAAACGACACAAACTTATTAATCACAGGAAAAAATACTACGGAACTTTTAGACAACGCAAACCGCACTTTTCATAATACAAACAATTAGTCCAATCAAATTAGGGTTTTATTAAATAAGGATAAAACTAGAGTTTTTTTTTAAACATAGTCAAATATCATATTATCATTAATGTGTATAAACTTTGTCGTTATCGGCTGTAGTATCAGAGTGGTTCTTAAATACTTAAATGTTAGGTCTATGGTAGTTCCATATTTTACAAATTTTGAATCCGTGATGAAATATGGAATAATGTTCTGTTCTGACTGTTTTTTAAAGTTAGATTAATCGTTTTAGTTTTGCACATATTTCAGTTGCTACTATTCATTTACAGAAACAATGACAAATATAGTGTATTATTCACGTGGTTGCAGTACCAGAAGTGTAAACTTTTGTTATCCTTATTCTTAACTTTAATAAACTACCACTTTCCATGAAACGAATATCCGGCTTAAAATTTTTCAAAAAGAAAATAAACAGGATATTGGTTATTCTTGAACCGTATAACATCAATAATTTTTTTATTGTCGATTTAAACATTTTAGCTTAGTTTTATTTTGAAACGTTATTATATATTTATAACGAATCAAATTTAGTTTGTATGTTTACCCAGATAGCACACAATATCCTCAGTATATCCGGCCAATATCCCATTTAAGTTGCATGTCCCTGGACATGTGGAGGATAGTCTTAGGATATACCATGGATATCCTCTGAATGGATAGCTTGCGGATTTACTATACACGATATACCACAGATATCCGCTAAATTAAATAGATGGTTTGAGGATATCCCCTTGCAACATAATGGGAACATAGAAAAAAGGAAAACAAGTGAAAAAAATATAAGCAAGTTTTGTTCAAAACAGTGTTTCAGACTTTTGCAATTCTCTTAAAGTTAATTATGTTATTGATACTTTTATTTCATTTTTTGAACAAAAATATATAGATCGTGAAACAGAATGAAGCCTGAAAAGTTAAATTTTAAAAAATTGAGAGAGAAAATACTTAGTTTTTTCGATTTGTAGTGTTTTGGGAGACATTGGCAACGTTTTTGTGTACGTCTACATCGACGTCAGTGTTGCCAAGTCCTAAAAAAAACCGGAATAAAACCGTTAAAATCAACTTGTTTTTGTTATTTTTGGACACGAATGAGACAAGGAACCCTTTTTCATTTAAAATACCACTGAAAATACGGATTCAAGTGAGTAAAAAAGGTACACAGTACACGGTCCTTCACTTTTACCATCAAAAGCAAAATTAAAGATTAAATATTAATTGGAAAAAAATAGGTTAATTCTATCACGCGCGAGTACCGAATATTGGGATAGAATTTTTGTAGTCAATTGGACTACCTTTCCAGTATTTCTCATAAGCTGTTAAATAAGTAAGAACCCATATCCTCACAGTCGGATATACTAACAACGTCTCAACTAGTATAACTGGATATCCTTAGTATGTTTTAAGAAACATCCTATGGACATATGTATCGGGTATACTGTGCACGTTTCAATTGGTATGGTCTGTTCATAGATTTAAGAAAGTGACCAATTTTTTGAACGGATTATCCAAGGGTGGTCATAGCAAGGTAATTATAATTAATTAATTATTAATTGTTAATTAATAATAATAATCTTCTTGCATTGTATGTTAATGACCACCCTTGGATAATCCGTTCAAAAGCAATTGGTCACTTTCTTATATCTATGAACAGACCATAACACCGTATATCCTTGAGACGTCTTAAGGATGTCCCTTAGCTGATATACGCTATGTCTCGTCAGATACCCCGGGAATGTTTTATGGACGTCCTTGTACTATTTGGGTACACGTATCAAATCAAGGAAGTATTTAAAACGAAGATAAATATTGCGTCTCTCTCTAGAACAGGTTCCTTAATTCTCATACACCCAAAAAAGCACTTGAAGTGCAGCATTCCCACTAAGAGAAAAAGAAAATAATAAAACGAAATATCTAGTCTTCCATTGTCTTTAGTATTTACTTTCGCAACGTGTCAATCTCCAATACCAAACGCACATACTAAAAGTTTATTTAGTGTTCGCCAAAAGATGACTGGAGAGACTTAATCAGTTGAAAAGTTTTGGAAGTAAATAATAAATAATAAAAACATTTTTACAGTTTATGATCACAAGGATATTGACTGTCGATGGACTTTAACAGTCAACTAAAGCTGGCAGTTCTACCGATCCCATGCTAACGGTTCGCGGGCTATTTGATGTCCTGTACTAACTCAAGCGCTAATTACAAATTAATCTCTAGAGTCAATTTAATATCGTCTATTATCGCCAGCGTTTTAATGCCTTTGCAGGGCTCCGTCGATAAATAGTCGGACCATACGTCGACCCGACGATAACTCGGATTTGCGAAATGTCCGAAAACCGTGGCAGAGTCGGTCGACCACGGTTGCAGCGCTCGGAACGCGTCTTCAGCGAGTCGCACTTGACCTCCTGGGAATTGTTCGTCAGGGATTCCCTGCTGACCTTGGCCTGGCCCGAACTTCTGAACAGCGTTTCCAGGTGAGATATTTTCAATCCGTTCCCGATTTCGTTCGCAAATATGGAAAACAAATCGAATCATGCCGTTTGACGACGGCCGTTAGTATACAAGGCGCGTCAATAATACGAAGATATGAAGAAATTTTGAAGCAAAGTTTCAAGGTTGATAACTGTTTAGCAGTCAAAAATAGCCCGTTAAAATGTAGTAAATCTCTGAGATCGAGATCTCGTATAATACACGAAAAAAGTTTCTAAAAGTATTCTTTAAGGCAAATTTCCTGGTTGTAAGTCGTTCGAAACAAGTCTGATATTGTCTAGGTATATCCGGGACTTGGGTTATGTAGAAATATATCGGTCAATACAGTAGAAAAATAATAATCAAATATGGCTTTTTAAGTCAACAGTCTGATATGTTTAATTGACCTTAAAAATGGTATGGTTAAAGTAAATAACGAGTATCTTTTTCATGGACCCTTTAATTTAATTCAAAGGGTTGTTATTAAGCGTTATTAAGCATAAAAAACTTCTGAAAGAATAGTTTTAAAAAATTAGTGTTTTATTTATACAAAAATATTTTTTTTAAATAATTTAATTTAAAAAGTTACATTTTGGTAGAGATTTTTAATGTTTAGTTTGTTTTCTGCCTTGTGTCTCCCGACTGTCGTACTCCTAGTCCTAGTTACTTACCTACCTATGAGATTTATTTATCTTGTGACATATATTATTAAAACTGAATATTCATTACAATTTTTTGGAATTTAGGTTAATAAATTATATTTTAAGTGGTAATTTAAGTGATATGAAGTGATGATTCTTATGTTTATTGGGGGTAATTTTTGAAGTACACCGTACCTTTTTTAATTGAACGCTCAAAATGCCCAAAAAGAATCATTTTTCTTAGTAACCCTGCGTTACATGTTTTTTTAATTTTAAAATTATTTATTTTATTTAATTTATAAATATTTTTGTAGATTAGGTGCGAACTTTCAGCCTTTTAAAAATTGTTTTCAAATAAAAAAAATAAATTGACTAACTCTTAATTGTTAATATTTTTCAACGAAAAAAGTTTTGATTTTTGATCTAGGCCGCGAAATTACCTTGCTTGACTAATGTTGTAAATAGTTGTATATATGAATTGTTATTCAGACGATAAAGTTTCCATCCCTCTTCAGGATCATTAGTCCTATACTAAGTTGAGCGTCGTCTGTCCAACCTCAAACGATGAAAAGCCTTTGAGAAACTTGCACCTACATTAAATTAGTTTACCCTATATGTCTGTCAGGGTACTGGTGGCCATTTTCCATAATGGGCGAATTTGGGGGAGTTGTTGACAATATGACGCGGAAATCTGACCTCAATTCAATACCAACGTGTAACTAAATTATTGTTGTCCCGCTGACATGAAAGCACAGATGTAAATTAGTATATTACAATTTGTGTACAGGGGTGATCAAATGTAAATGTTACCCCTCTGTTTTTTTTAGTTTACATTTAAATAAAAAAGTTTAACACAAAGGTTGTAGGGTCTAATGTGTAGATTTAGTGTTACAAACTTATTAATGTACAAGGTCTGCCAAAAAAGCATTACAAAAATGTATTATACCATGTAATAGTTATTTTTTGTATTAATGCTAAAATTAGTCACTTAGTTCGCCATGCATCATGACGGCGTCATACCAGCCCCAAGGCTTTTGTTTAATTACGACAGTTGTGGCATATATTGCATATCACTATTGTTTAAAATTCGATAAGACAATAATGTTTCCACTTGACGAAATTTTCGTCATATTGACATTGTATATAAGAGATGATAAAAATCCAAATAGAGCCAAACGCGAATGTATAGAAATACACAGAGACGCTGGGCACATACCATGTAAAATGACATTCATCACAACATATGATTTTCGCAAATTAAATATAATAAACGAGTGGTAATCAATTCAAACTCATCAAACATCAAACTCGCGCATTTCTAAAATTAAATTAATGGCATAAATTTACTTGCTTTGAGTAATACTACCATTCTCCTTTCGGTGTAATTTCGGAGTGTCAATTTCGTTTTTAATGAGAAAATTTTGATGTGGTAGCATTTACCTGACGCAATATATGTGATGAGCTCTCTTGATAGATTGAAATTTAAGTTCGTAGTAGCTGAGTATTGGCAAAAACATTCTCTGGACACTTTTTTAAACGCATTTTAACGTTACTGGGGACAACGTAAAGATAATTGACCATTATAGCAGTTAAAATTTAAGATAGATAGCGATTTGAAATTTGGCAGGGTTAATATAGGCTGAATGTCCAACTTTTTGGCAATATGTAGTCAATGGTTGCACTTCCGGTTTGAGCGGAAACGACAGTAACTTTCAAATTTTAAAGGGCAAAAACTATATTTTTTTGCATTTTTGGAGATTATTCTACGTAGGGTAGGATGGTTTTTCTCTTTTTTTTTTCTAATTTTTATTTAATTTTTGAAAATTGTGTCTAGGAGGTTGACCATTGTAAATACTATTTACCGGATCACCTGAACATGGGAAAAATTGTAAATGATACTTTTCTTTACTTGACTGATAGCTAACTAATGTAATGAACTATTAATTTTTTTGGATAACTAAGTTTTTCAATTAGCACCCCAGTGTGAACAAAAACTATTTAAAACCGGTACTTTTTTTGCAACATTTTGACAGCAAAATTTTCAAAATCTGTTAAAAAATAAGCTCACAGGAAGGAAAAAAATAGATAAGTAAATACATTTTTTTGAAAATAAAATATTACTTAGGTGGTCTTGCTTCTATTCATTATTAATTGTCAAGTCAGTAATACTAAAAGTGCAGAAGGAACTCTTGATAAGCTCATGCAATGGAAGAAAAAAAACAGATTAGTATTTTGAAAAAAAAGTAATATTCAAGGGAGACTTTCTTCTGAGATTCAACGATTAGAATTTTTTGTTGTAAAAAATTGATATGCTTTTGGAATACGGGGATACAGTCAAAAACTAACGTAAGTATTGTATATATACGTACGTCATAAGCTTCAAGTTAGTTTCTAACTAAAGTTCCTATTCCTGAAACTCTCACCATCATTTCAGATATATTAAAGTCCGAGAATCTTATAACGGTCAAATTTTTGAACAAACGTAGGGAACAGCTATGGATTCTCCACTATCACCAGTCATCCCGAATATGTTTATGGAAGCCTTGGAGAAAAAAGCTCTCGACATTCTTACATCTAAAACCAAAATTATGGAAATGCTACGTCGATATTTTTTTTTATTTGGCCTCATGGTCAGAAATCCCTAGTAGATTTTTTTAGTCATTTAAACTCTATACGTCCCAACATACGTTTTATTCTTATCAATAGAACATCATTGGGTTGTGTTTAACAGAAAACCTACGCACACAGACCGATACCTTAATGCATTGTCACATCACCATCCGTCCCAAAAATGCTCGGTTATCAACTCTCTTGTTTACAGAGTCGTAAAACTATCTCAGTTCGAGTAATTGAACCCAGATATAAAAAACTCTTTCACAATCACCAAACCGGACATAAAATTTTATTCCATAAAAATAAAATTCTTGCATGTGATCAATTCTTCTACCAACGAAAAATCCGAGAGTCTATTGAAATTTATAAGCAACCAACTAACCAGGTCTTTACCTGTTTCCAATATGGGAATCAGTCATCCGAGACGGTGTTTTTAGCTACTCATTTAGCTCCGTCCCCCTCAAACAATATAAAAGCAGGTACAGAGTAAAATGCGAGCCAGTTTCAGTCAAGCTTTGGAGAAGCCAACAGGATGATTGGCGAAACGTTAGCTAGTTCACTCAACAAAAACCGACGCAGGAGGAATCCAGAAGTTTTATAAAAAGCTTCAAGCACTTTTTACCGGAAGAATAAGAGAATAGAATTATATATTTTTTTTCGAATCTGTCACTGTTTTTTTAAAAATATTGTTAGAAGATGAAACCTCAACAATGTCGGCAGAATCGATTTGAAAGTGGTATATCAACGTGTGTTACTATAAGACAAGTTTTACGTTGACCCAGCACATCACATTCATTTGTTTTGGAACTGGAGTTTTGTATTTATTTGAATTCAATAAGTGCGATAGATGTTTTCAAAATGTCCTTCTTTTTGTATACGACATTCCCTGGCTCTTGAAATTACATTCGCTGTAACTCTTTGTGGAGTTAAACTATCAAATGCAGCCGATATTCTCCGCTGTAATTCTCGTAGGTCGAACACTAGACTTACAAAAACACAGTCTTTAACGTACCTCCAAACAAAAAAATCTAACGGTGTCAAGTCCGGTGACCGTGGGGGCTATTTCACTGGACTGTGTGTTGAGATTAGTCTATCCCGATAAACATTACGTAGGTGTTTAGTGACATCTCTAAAATTATGGGGAGGCGCGCCATTCTGCTGCAAATACATATTTAATGTCACGGCAAGAGGCAAATCATCTGACGAGTCGTCAATTTCAGTTCTCAGGAATTGCAAATATCGTGCACCAGTTAAAGCACTATTAAAAAAAACAGGTCCAATAATTTGCCTTGCTATTACTCCTGCCCAAACAGTGATTCCGAATCGTTCTTGAATCTGAAAGAGACGAGTAATTCCTTGAGTATTTAAAGACTCATCAGTGCACAAAATTAAATTGAGGAAATTATTATACTCATCGTGTTTATCTAACAGTCAATTACAATATCGAAGTCTTCTTATCAAGTCAGCTTCATAAAGAAGTTGATGAAGGTTACACTTGTTTTTTTTTAATTCTCTCACATTTTCAATTTTCAACTTTCTAAAGAAAGAATGTGCAGGAAGTCGAAGTCCCGGACAGCGGGCTGCATACAATGCACGGGTCTGTCTAGGGTTTTTGCATTCCCCGTATTTCAGAAACATATCAACTTCATTTGTAAATTGGTCATTGTTTTCCATGATAATCCAAATCGATAACACGACAAAATCGATAATCAGATAGAAATGTACAAACTGTCAGAATTTTCAATCATGCCGACTTGATGATGAATAGAAGCCAAGCCCCCTAAGTAACATTTTGTTTTTAGAAAATTGAATTTACTTATCTGGCATTTTCCTTCCCGTGAGCTTATTTTTTAAAGGGTTATGAAAATTTTGGTGTCAAAATGTTGCAAAAAGCATCGGTTTTAAAAAGTTTTTGTTCCCAATAAGGTGCTATTTGAAAAACTAGGTTATCCTAAAAAATTAATGGTTCATTAAATGCTATTTGCCATTAGACAAGTAAAGAAAAGTTTCATTTACAATTTTCCCATGATCAGGTGACCCGGTCAATAGTATTTATGATGGTCAGAGCCTCCTAGACACAATTTTCAAAAATTGAATAAAAATTAAAAAAAAAACAAAAAAGAAAGAGAAAAACTATCCCATCCTTCGCAGAATGATCTCCTGAATCCAAAAATTCAAAAAAATATAGGTTCTTTCCTTAAGTGCATATTACATATTGTCAAAAAATTGGACATTCAGCCTATATTAACCCTTCCAAATTTCAAATCGCTATCTTAAGCGGTTTAAAATTTATAGAGTGTTCCCAATTTCTTGTGTCACTCGGGATACAGTGCGTTTTATATCCTGATGAAGGATTAAATATTCTTTTATATTACTTAGGTAGGTTTCTTAAACAGTTGGTTTAGCGGAATAGATTAATATGTGAAGTTGTTATCGATTTGCAGAAGAGATTTGGTTAGTTCTGGATAGTTAAAAGTTTAGAAAAATTCCACAGTTTTTTTCATCAAATTTTATGAATTGACGAATTGACCTTCACTTATGGTACTGCTCGCTAGAAAATTCAGAAAAATATTTGGAAGTTAAACGACCTCTTTTATGAAATAATATAGAGCGCTTCCAAGTTAAAAAAATATATAATTCGGTTATAAATAAGTATAAATATGTATTACATCTACCCATATAGCTATATGCATCTACCCATGAAACGTAACAATTCTTGTATTAACCTTTTTTTGCTAAAATGTAAAATAAAAAAGTTACATAGTGGATCAAATATAGGGTGAGGCTTTTACATCAAAATTAAATTTCAAATTCATTTTTGTCTTATTAGAAGGGTTTTATTTTGGAAGTTGGCATACAAATAATTACTGAAAATGTATTTTAGGATTTTACAGAAATTTTATTATCCTCCATAACTTTTAATTTAAAATCCCAGTTCCGTATATAGAAGCAGCAAATTACATTAGACGAAGTACAAATAAACTAAAAAGAGAAATTCAAATCTGTGCTGCATGTTTCATCCCCGGGGCGTCACATTTCAGGCGACAACGCAAAACAGTGGCACTAATTTATGCAAGTTTAAATTTTCCGTTGTAGCGGCTACTTCGAAATTGAAAAATATATGGCACACTGCATTCTTCGCTTCCTAACAAACCAGTTCTATTCATTACGACTGCGGCCCAGTTAAGGAAATTGTGTGACGCAACCTTTGGGAAATATCGAAACTCGTCGCGGAATGCATTCCGTGTAATCCCAGAGGACATAACAATGGCACTTTCACGAATTACATACTCACATATTGCGCCCAAGCTCAAAATAACTTTAATTGGAATTAATGGAATTTTATTTTGAAGAAATTAATAGGGCAATGAGACTGGACAAGAGTTATTTGTCGCACCTGAAGATCAGATATGCAGCGCCATTCGAAGACGCAATGTCGGTCTAGCAAAACAGTGTCAAGCAATTCTACAACAGCCATTGCAAACGAACAAAAGTGCCATCTTTATAATAGACATTTGCGTAATATCGATGAATTAAGGAAATGTATTGGTTTTCTTATTATTGTTAAATATGTTTTAATACACTGTACTTCATGGATTGATAGGTATATATAATTAATGCTTAATATATAGCCCTGAATGCATTACAGGGCTGCATGTAATTATTCTTCATTTGTCAATTATACCCAATCAACAATAAATAATACCTCGACAAAGATTATTTATATAAATGAAAAGACATCGTCTAATCAGAATCATTCATCAGATAGCTGCAATTTGCATTTAACTAAAAAGCTCTTATCAAAACAATTCGTCAACTATGAGTAATAAAAAGAAACATCTGTAAATCTAAAAAAAAAAGAAAATATTCTTTCTAAACTCTAGATAATTCATATTGTTTCTATCAATTCAGGATGTTGGCAACAATGTTTGCTAATGTCACTTTTTCAACTATAGCTCTGAATAATTTTGTGGTGGCTAACCATGAAATTCTCTCTTTTCATAAACTATCCCTCATGATGTGTCCCAGATATCGTAATATTTTTGTTTTGATTGTACTAATAATTTCATTTCGTTTCATTCGTAATGCGAAAATCTCTAGTATTTTGTTTCATTGGGTTCACGCTGAGACCGCATAAAATAGGGTAGAAAACATGTAATAATGTGCAGTTCAATCTAAAAAAAGCTGAGATCTCACTAACGATGTTTCAATTAAAGATCGCTATCACGAAGAAATGCACTAATGAGGAGGGAACAAAAAGAAAAAAAAATTAAAAGATAAATACGTATCCACGTTGAAGAATGAATAATATCCGTAACTGAGTTGATATCTTTTTCCAAATGGCAGTATTGTTTCGAAAATCATTTTTTACAAAACCCATTGTCTCATAATGGGACGTCCATTACGTACATTTATCGCGCCATCTGCTTATTCGATAGAAGATAGAAAACGGCTCGTTTCAATATTATGCACGGCTTTTAATGCTGTGTGTTATTAAACATGAAATTCACATCACAAAGCGTGCCCGTATTGTTAATATTTTAGTTAAATGCTTTTTGTGGGAACCTTCCATGTTTAATTAAAAATTCATTATAACACCCATCCCAGCCTCGCTGGACTGTATATATCGATAGCCGCGGGCTTTATAAGCACTGGAAATTCGGGCTCCAATTAAGCTAAGTACCTCGACGAATAAATAAATATAATAAATAAAATAATAAACCATTTTTAAGTGATTGCAATTTTCTAAATTTTTAGAGAATAATGGTCCAAGTGCAATTGTCGTTTGATATACGATGGTTGTAGTACATTATGGAACATAATAATAATAATCTATTTTCCAACAGATTAACATCCATATAGAAGCCAACATCTTAAGAACTATAAACAACAACTATAATGAGTATTCAACTATATTCATTCCAGAAAAGTATAGTATTTCAAATTTACGTTTAATTAATGCGGAAAACTGTGAGCGACTAAAACAAAATACGTCAATGTCATTACAGAAGTCATTCAATATTTTCATTAAGTGACAGAGAGGACCTTTGATCAAAAAATTGGTTCTTGGAGTGAGTAGGTGAAATACACCCCTTACAGTCCTTAAAGGAACATGAAAGTTCAGTTGGCTAAGCAACTCCTGCGATTCAGGAGGGAGGGAAACTTAAGCATTAGTAATAAATCACTCTGTAGCAGTCCCCTTGCTGGATAGAAACCATTTACATGAAAGTGAAGAAATTTCAGAATATTTCTCTGTATGTTTTCAATTTGATATACTTGCCAAATATTGGTTGGCACACTGTTGAACCCTACTTTCGAACGCACATAACTATTGTATAACAGTTTTTTCCCAAATCTCCAGAATTTCTCACTATGAATCCCAGTTATTTTGAGTGCACCTCTACAGGCTTCATCGACGCACACCCAGGTCTTTCAAATTATCACATTTTCTTAATAATACGTGATCCAGATGGTAATTAAAAGTTACAGTATCAGTTTGGTCGCGAGATTGATTTGATAAGAACGGAGCTATGTTAAATAAAAATAATTGGGTATTTTAGGGTATGAAAAAAGTATAAATAAGAACTTCAATTTCGTGTGAAGGACTAAGACAAACAATTACTATACAAACTATTTCGCTACAGAAACAATTCCTAAAATTAAAAAGATAAAATCCGTTTCCATGATGTAAAATTTAAGCAAAATCAATAATCCAATCAGTCTAAGCTCAATAACATTCAATTTATATCTGAGTAGTCCGATGCGACCACATTTAAAATACAAGAGATGGAGCTCTTGTTTGAACAGGTCAATAGTTGGCGAACAAAAAGAAAAAGAAGTGGAATTTTGATAACATAATCGATAGATCAATACTGTTTAGTCAAGAAAAGATTGTTCTGACCTCATTTGATATTGGAACATTTTATTACAACACAAAACGTCAAAAGCAGTAGTCTGCTCTTCATTGCCGTACAGGCTGAACTACACATCGTCGCATCACAACGACAATACATCAGAGCAATTACTCAGATGATTTCATGGTTTAATTATGAATAAATTTTCTTCTTTTATTAAAATGGTAGTATTTACAAATCTTCTGGATCCCTTCTGCTCCGGTTGTTGACGAATCGAAAACCCTAAAGATTTGTGAATAGTATTATAGTAGCCCGTTGAAGTTTCTTTGAAAAATTAATGGAATGGTGGTTTTGGTTAGTTTTATTTTCGGGGCACACTACACGACACTCGGGATGCTTGGTCATATATTCATATTTTCCTATCAATTAAAAAAATACATTCATCATAATAAGAAGCCAGAACATAATTTGTTATAAACCGTACATACCCCGTACCGTATTTAGTTATTATGTTCGGTCTGAGACGCTTTGCAAGTTTGGCAACTTCACCTAATTATGTTATCCCTCGCACTTACGGTCTCTTTGAAGAAGCTTTTTTACATTCGATCGGGTAAGAATGAGTTTTCTATTTCGTTTGCCGCAAAATGAAGCCAAGTGGATGCACATTTCATAATAGAGTCTAAAGGCTTTGATGATTTCTCTCGTCTATCCGGTACCGATGGCGGGCACATGCGCTTCCGTTCTACCTTTTTATATTTTTAATCAAACCTAACCGAAGGAGATTTTGACATAGATCAGTTAGCAGCCACAATGCCCGGGCATCGAGCAGACTTTGGGTCATTGTTTACGCGAAAACTCCCGCGTGCGTTGAGTTTTGTATCGGAATATTAAAAAGTGCGGCTGGATGTACACGTGTAATGAAAAAGTATCGAAAGTAATATCGGAAAGGTTAGAAAGATCACTGGAGTCAAGTTGATTTTTTAATAGCCACCCACAAAGCTGTATTAATAAGTGGCACTAAAACCCGCAACAATAGAAGTCGCTGCTTACTGCACAGACTGTCACACGGTGACAACCATAACTAACTAAACTTTGGTGTAGGACTAATGTCATTCGGATTGATTTTCTAATCGCGCATTATTAAAAATTAGGGAAACGTTTGATAAAGCTGTTTAATGTCGAATATTTTTAGTTTTCGAACTAAAGTCATTAAAGTCTTTGTCGTTGAAAGTAAACCTTTGTATTAACAATATTGAACCACGATGCTAGTTAGTTATTCTATTCAGATCACCTTGGACACTAATTTTCCCAAAAATACAACTAAGCGCAGAGAAGACTTAAAAAATATATATTTGTCATCTAAGCATAATGTACAGTTAATAAAGGGCAATCAATATTATACCAAATATATTTTATGGTTATGTATTTTGTATTGCAATATGCCTACATGCTGGACAGATACATCTCTGATTTAATTTGTACTTATATATCATCGAATTATCCGAATAAAACGTTATGCTTCAAAACTTGTCCGAATTTGGTGGTTTTGCCTGCAGATTTATTATTTCTAAAAAATTTCTGTCTCCTTTATCAATGAAATATAATTTTTATAACCCAAAAGAAGGAAACTGCACCCTATAATCACTTTATTTGTTTTATTCATTTCGTAATTAGTCGTAGTAATTGTTTCGCGAATGGCTAATACCCCACCCATATTCACCGGCATACGATGAGGTCATCAAGTATTCACCAGTGAATATTTACATACCTAACTAACCAAAATCAATCAATCAATCAATCAAACCTGAACAAGCTAAAAAAGAACTCTCTATAGCGAGTTATTCTGAGAATTGGTAGTGTTGGTGGAGTTTCCAGTTAATTTGGAGCACGTGCGTAACCCCAACATCTGCCACCAACTAAAATCGCTTTTTGTTGTCTGGCCGCGTTTGCCGATGAATTATGCAATTTAAGAGACTTTGCATATTATCCATGTTACTATAAAAGCGCAATTTCGAAACATTATCAAATCGCAAACGGTTTCTAAAGTTCAAACTGCAACTACCTAAATGTGATCCATTTTGCCATTTGATTTTACGGAAAAACATCGGATTTAATGTCCCTTTTTACGTAAATGAAACGAACTTCTGTTATCCTACACAAAATGGATTCGTATTCCGCCCCAACAGCGTGCCTTCGATTGAAATTTTTATTGTTAACAAGTCGGAAAATGAAGCATGTTTATTGTACAAATCGATAGGCGGCACTACCTACATTTTCAGATTTCTCTTTGTGGTATTGCGGTCGTTATGGTTAATGTTAGATTTTGGTTAGATTTAATATATTCATATTTACATTATTTGCATACTTGGGTGTCCCAGTAAGGGCAAGGAGATCCGGACTTGGGTATCGTCGTAGGAAATTATTATTTTTTGCGATTATGTCAGAAAATGCCATCTGGTGGCAAGGTAACATCGCAATCGCCTCACTCATAGAACGATTGATAGACTAGGAAAAACGTGTTAAACATTTTTGGAGTTATCGGCCTTTATTTCCAAAAATGTTCGAACAATCAAACCATGGTCAATATAACAAAATTTTTCAGAAGCCCAGTTTGATTCAAAGTGGCTTCTACGCCGACTGATGACCATTTCAGAAACTCGAAAATATTTTTCATTTATTTACTTTATAGAATTCTTTTTAAAATTTCTATAGCCATCCGTTTTGCTACTATCGTACCTCGTTGCCTTTATTCTCCGAGACCCGGTATAATAAAAATTTTACAGTTCAATTTTTTAAATATTCAATATCCTGTCCGCCAATCGATTCCATTTTTTCCAATTTTGTCAAATATTGGAAAATCAATTCGTCCAACAATCAAATAATCCATAAATCAATATTTTTATTTTAATTTAGAATCACCCTATGAGAATATAATCTCCTAATCTACAACAGCAGGAAGTAGCTTAATTTTAGTTCCATTTAAAAAAACCCACAGAATATCCTAATTTTCCACTCGTAAAAACCCTTTTGAAACAAAACAAAACACAGTAACTTATAACTTGTAAAATCACTGGGAACTAATTTCGTTGCAAAGGATATTTTTTTGTGGTCTCAATGAAAATGTAAGCCACATTTTTTTTCTTTTTCCAAACTTAGCAACTGAAACTACATTTTTACACATGAAGACCTTTTTTCCATTAACTTTCAATGAAACATACTTAAAATTGATTTAAAATTTATCCATTTCATTTCAAACACCCCGTCTTTGGACGCACCATCCACAACTACTAGTGAAGGGTCTGCAGCCGTGACATATCTTTCCGTTTCGTTGGAATTTCATCGCTTAAGCTGACAAACATGCTATTTCGCACCGCCATCCTAAACTCTCCCTATTGCCCCTATTGCCCTCTCGGATATATCTTCCGGTCAAGAATATTTCTGTCAGCCGTTTCTCTCACCCTATCAAAGCTTTATATGCATCATTTTTTTAGGCCTTCCCAGTTGTAATTGATGGAGATGTCTAAGGAAAAGCCTGGCGTGTTATGTCCGTACAGATTTATTGAAATTAAATTACATAAAAACTAGTGGAAGATTCAACTTACCTTATTTTGCCCAAGAGATTTGTCTAATCACATTTATTAAACAAAGAAAAATTACATCAAGCATTCAAAAACCCTTTATAAAGCTAAAGCGGAGTTAAGCAATTCTCTTTCGTTTTACTCTGGGTTGAGCGCCAGCGTAATTATGATAAGATTCTGTGATATCATAACCAATTTTTTTACAAATTTCACTTTACTAGTAAGCTAAATCAAAAAATTAAGAATTCATTTGAATTCCGTGAGTGTATGGTTGCATGTTCGTCAGAGTTTAAGTTTCTACATAATTTAGGTTGCACGTAATTTTCTGTCCATCAATTCTTTTGTTTGAGAAATTTTCCGATTACTGTGGCAAACAAAAAGCGGTCATTTGTTTCGAAAAAACAAATATTTCCACATTGACATTGTGCGTTATATTTGATTTCAACGAATCCATCCCGACCACTGTCACCTTATTTTATTCATATTACCAATACTTAGTTAGTTCTTTACTGTTATTAAACGTAGCAAACTGAAAATACCCAATAAATCAAATTCAACTATTTCCAACTTGCAAATATATAGTAATAAACTAAATCTCGCCATTTTTCTATAGACCGTCAAAGGTTTTTTCGTATGGAGTTATTGTGCCAAGCTACAATAAGGATTTTTGTTGATCTTTGGAAATCCAAACAGCTCTGATATACCATAACCTTAAATATATGTCGAGCTGAAACATAAATTTTCGGACATGTTACCGACTGTGCTCTTCTTTGACGTGTAACAAATATTTTTCCATTCCGAAATAATAACGTACCCAACCATCAATAAATCCGACGGTTTCTGTCCATTATTTTCTTTCTAATCGGCACCGTTGCCACGCTGCCGACATCAAGTCCAAATCAATTCAGTTGTGGCAGCAGAATGTTTGTTAATAATTCTTCGACTAACGAAACTTCTTGATTGTTAGAAATTTTCGAAAATTTCTTATGTGCAGTAGAATGACAGATAGCTATTTGAATAACCTTTAAGAGCAGCGGTTTTGTATTTAGACTATTGAAGTATATTAAGTTTCATTTCACTATTTCTAAGGCAAGCTAACCTAATCAAGAGCTTAACATTTTTTTTTTAATTTTTGTTGAATCGCTTCATACTTTAACTGCTCGTTAGGATATGGAAATGGATTTCCTGTTTACCTTACGGAATTTAAATAATCCTAGCTCTTTACTTTTAATCATTGAAATTCAAGTAATTCAAGATTGGAAATATACCTCGGATGAACTGCTTTTCAAACTAACTCTTTATCAGCTTCTTTAATACTTTTATAACTAAATTTCTCGGATAATAAGTAGAGAACTTAACTGAAGATTCTCTACACGAAACGCATGCTGCTGCAGTCTCTAGAGAACTCCAAGGTCTGAGTGACTCGCAGACTTTTCTTCACAAGACGAACTCATGGATAATATTAGCATCTAATTTAAACTAATGGGTGTTTTTTTTCGATGTATAGAACTTTAAATTGGCATTACTGTTCAAGATGACGGCCAATTTAACAGCTGTCAAGTGATTTATTCTCAGTTTGGTTTGGCAATTCATCATGAATAGACTCACGCCTGAACAACGCTTGCAAATAGTGCAATTTTATTTCGAAAATAATGATTATGTGCGGAACACTTATCGCGCACTACGTTCATTTTATCGTCGACAAAATCGTCCATCAGAGCAGTTAATTCGATTAACCATGAAACGTTTTCGCACCACGTTTACTCTTATTGATAACTCGCATCCCCAGAGAGATGGGTACAGAAGAAGCAATTGCCGCTGTAGAGCGTAGCATTGAGGAAGACCCGAATGAGTCTATCCGCCATCGAGCACAGGAATTGGAGCTGTGTCCATCCACTTTATGGAAGATTTTGCGTTACCTTGGTTTACGTGCTTACAAAATCCAACTCGTGCAAGAATTGAAGCCAAACAATCATCAAGTAAGGCGTAGATTCGTCGAATGGGCCCAAAACGAGATTGCCGTTGCTCCCGATTTTCATAAACGAATTTTGTTTAGCGATGAAGCTCATTTCTGGTTGAATGGCTACGTCAACAAACAAAACTGCCGCATTTGGAGCGAAGCTCAAGCTCAAGCTCAAGTGCATGTAGAAACCCCGTTACATCCAGAAAAACTGACTGTTTGGTGCGCTTTTTTGGTCCGTACTTCTTCAAAAACGATGATGGCCAGAACGTTACAGTCAATGGTGATCGGTATAGAACTATGATTACTAACTCTTTCGTTCCTGAATTGAATAACCATGATGTCCAGGAGATGTGGTTTCAACAAGACGCCGCAACATGTCACACAGCTCATGCCACAATCGATTTATTGCAAGACACGTTTGGTGACCGCCTAATTTCAAGTTTTGGACCTGTGAATTTGCCTCCAAAATCTTGTGATTCAACACCGCTAGACTACTTTCTGTGGGGCTATGTAAAGTCATTGGTCTATGCGGATAAGTCACAAACGCTTGACCATTTGGAAGACAACATTCGCCGTGTTATTGCCGATATACGGCCACAAATGTTGAAAAAAGTCATCGAAAATTGGACGTCCAGATTGGACTACATCCGCGCCAGCCGTGGCGGTCATATGCCAGAAATCATATTTAAAATGTAATGCTACAAGGTTATCTTTCGGATAAATAAAATTCATGTCAATCGAATAATCCATCCTTGTTTTATTGCAACTTAAAATTCTATACATCGAAAAAAAACCCTTATTTATTTTCGATTCTCGAAAAAGTTTTCCATGAAGTTTGATTAGTGAGCTGGATTTAATGGACAAAATTCTTTGCCACACAGCGTATAGAGACCGTACGTGGTCCACAAAAAATTAATAATAATGTGAGGTTACTTAATAATATAAAAATAATAAACGCATCGCTCTCCAGTGATCTTAAATAGCGGAAATATGAAAAGGAACAGTGAAAAGTTCGCATCGATGAGTGTCAAGTGCTCTTCGAAGGCTCAAAGCGGGGTTGAAAGAGACCGACCGACAAGAAGGACGATAGTGTGGGGCGGGAGGGGTGGTACGTTGTGCCGCAAACTGGAAAAGAGGAGCACGAGTCTATTAAGCTGGACGTACGAGGGACGTAGGTAAGGTTATCACGAAAATGTAATTTTGATTGCGATATAATTAACAATGATCTTTAAAAAGCTACACGAATGAGGTAGAAATTAAACTAAACAAATAAAACTGTAGCGAGCCACTTCGATTTTCGATAGATTTTAACAGCTGATAGTATCTTCACGCTTATAAGTTCTGATGATCACGTCACTCAATTCACGTATTCGTGCTGTTTTCGAAAAATATATTCAAAAACGAGTGGTCAAAGAAAAAGTATAGTATGCGCTCCTCCGCACTCCGGTCGTGCCAAATCAAACTCGTGAATAAGGTGGTCTTTATCACACTTGTTGCACAGTGGGCCAGTACACTTTATTACTTTCTGGACTATTTATGTATTTCTTGCCTGAGTGAACCAGTTCCATTAAAATTTTTTAGCAGATTTCTGCCTCAGACTTTCGGGGCATTGTAAGTTACAGTTGTTAATAATAGCATGATATTTAACAAAGGCAAAATTTTAATTATGATATCATAAACAAACAAAAGAAAATCTGTAAAATGGGCTCTGCCTGTGAATTTAAAGATCCGCTAATTATTATTCTAAATTAATAAAAATTTAATTTCAATAGGGATGCAAGCCAATATTTACATGCCTAAGTAAATTCTAAATTCGTTGGTGAATTTTTGTTCGCATAATTGTTTTGTAACTAAATTTTGTTGGCGATTTAATCACGATTATTTATGTTGTCTAATACAGACGTCTACCATATTGCTCAAGAAAAATGAAGCTAAAGTTCGGTTTAAGCTCTAAAAACTTTTCGTGAACTTACTAGACATTATCAACTACTCAGCGATCTTTAAAGTTTGCTAAAATTTAAAATAGAAATGTTTTACGGTAGTCTAAATATCTGAAATTAATAAACAAAAATTGTGAATTGTTTTCGGAGGTATTTTGTGTTATACGGCTGCTAAATATTTTGCTAAGTTATTGTAAAGCTTAATCTATAATCAAATATGTATAAAAAAAGGTGGTAAAAAAATCAAAAACCATCCGAAAATTGTATACTTGGATACTTGGTTGGTTATCGGGAAAGTGTGCTACTGTTTTGTTTTGATGATATGAGCATTTTAAGACATCGCCATATCTCTGTTTTCCTTAAACTTATCGAACAGGTAAAATAACATAACCGGAACTTTTTATCTATAAATGGAAATACAAGAATACCCAAAATGGACCCTGTACTTAAGGCCGGGAAGAAAATATTATCCAGTTGAAATTATTACATTATATTTTAAAATGTATGCACCTCTCTATACAGTATGTTCCAAGTTTTAATGGGACAACTTATGCGCCCAAAATTCATGAAAATAATGCAATAATAACATATTGAAAATAATTTATTCGAGATTTTACATTAAATTGTTGTTGTGTTTAATTGTTGCAGATATAAACCTGTGAACCTTGTCCAAAACTTTTGTTTACCCGTTTCTAGTGTCCAGGAGTTTATTACAATGTAATTAATGCCGGTGGGAGAAGCAATTAATATTCAAATTAAAGTTTCGTTTTGTCCGGGGAAAATTCGAGAATCTGTCTCAATCTAAAGAGGGAGTAAATTCGATTTACTGATTTCGAATTAGTTATTTGAAAGCCTGTGGTGCTTTGGGATATTTGCCTTCGCAGAAAACTCCGTCATTGAACGGAATAAAGTCCTACAGAGGCACTGCCCAAGGACATTTGATTTAACTAAACGCTAATTTGTTTTATTTAACTAGACGTGATTCGTCGCTTGAAGGACTCGTAAAAAAAGCAAATACCGTCCCACTGAAACTACTCGTTGTTTTGCGATGATTGCGTTCCGGATCGCATGAAGCATTGTAAATTAAGGAAACGAAGTTTGCCAACAGCCGAACTGAAAAAGATAATTATTAATGAAATTAGTAGTAATTTTAGTTGAATTGAGGGGAAACTACGGCTAATTAGTGCAGTTATGTTGGTAAAATTAAGTATTTTAAAGAAATTTTGGAAGTTTGAGGGGAAACTTTCTGGTTCGATAGATACGTCGAGATATACCCAGAACTCTTCGAGGAATATAAAAATATGCCGTTCTATTAGAGGGTAGATACATCGGAAAAGTGCATAAGAAATCTAATAATGACATATCTTTTTTGAGTCAATTGATATGTTTAACAAAATAAATAAGAACTAAAAGTTCAGATTTTCACGAAATTATATATTTTGATATGACAATTGTTTCGACAACACCGTGTCTTTATCAAATATAATATTTATAAACTACGTGCTACTATATATACCGAAAAATGACCATAAAATCTTAATTCATGTTGTTGCCAGAATTTAAGTTCATCTAATTGATCGTAATACATTTGAATGTCTCATTTTGTTAATCTCCATAGCTTCCAATAAATTTAATTTTATACTTTTTGTGGCTCTATGTAATATATCAAAATTGACGTCAAAAATGTGTTTTTCTGTATTTAAGTGTGTAGCATAATTAGAATCTAGACTATTGTTTTTAAACGCTGTTTTATGTTCGTTAATGCGTTTCTTGAAGGATCTAACTGTTTGCCCAATATGAATTTTAGGACAAGATCCGCATTTCAACCTGTAGACACCTGATTTTTGGGATTTTTGACATTTCGATTTATTGTTTTTTAAATATTTTCCTACTGTGCTGTTAGTTCTGACAGCTATTTTTAAACCACATTTTGACAAATGTTTTAAAACTTTTTCACTAAGTATTCCTATGTATGTAATTGTTTTAAATTGTTCGTCTTCTGTATTAGGTTTCGGATAAATAGAGTTTACTGTTGTATGTATTTGTTTTTTATTTATAATTTTATCTATAATGGACGGATTGTAGCCGTTGTCCAGTGCAATGTGTTTAATGATATTAAGTTCTTTGTTGTAATATTCTGTTGAGAGTGGCGTATTAAGAAGTCTGTGTATAAAAGAGTTAAATGCAGTCATTTTGTGTGTGTAAGGGTAATTTGAGCTGTTATGTATGACTGTGTCCGTATGTGAAGGTTTATGATATATTGAAAAATCTAATTTGTTTTGCGCTTTCGTAATAGTTAATCTAAAAAAATTAATAGAGTTGTCCTGTTCAATCTCAATAGTGAATTTTATACGATTATGTATTGAGTTAATGTAATTTAAAAAAGAATTCAATTGTCTGTCCGTTCCAACAAAGCAAGCAAAGATATTATCCACATATCTATACCACCATAAAAAACTTTTACTTAAACAATTGTCATGTCAAAATATATAATTCCGTGAAAATCTGAATTTTAGTTCTTATTTATTTTGATAAATGGATTTTCATCAAGTAAAAGTCACCTCAGTTCAATTTTTGATATGTTTAATTGGATAGGAGATGAGGTTTTCACTTCAAAGGGTTATAAAGTTATAAAGAAAAAAATCCTAAAAATGTGTTACCTATTTTGCGATTTACTTGTGTAAAAATATACAACTTTTATTTCAAAAAATTACTTAAATAAGTTACATTTTGTTGGGTTTTCAATATCACATTTCAGGATCAGTTCAGATTTGGAGTTGGACTTCTTTACATATTGTGCTAATTTATTGACATAATATGTAATAGGTTGCTGATTTCTATGTTTTTATTAGATTAGGTGTTTTAAAATATATGTTTTATCATATCCTGAATAAGTTCTATAATTATAATTTTTTTAAAATTTTTATTCGTTATTCGTTTTTCAAGAAACAAATATGAAGTTTGCTTGAACTTTGGTGTAATTTTTCCTCTTGTTGATAAATTATAATAAATATTATATTTAAAGAGGTTTTCTTACTTACTTATGTAGTAGTAATTCTTGAATTACGGGTAAATTCTGACAGAGGTGATCATAAAACAAGTTGAATTAAGAAATATTCCTCAGGTGAATTTTGTCAATGAATTAATTACAATTTATTGGCACATTTCGGTTAATCTTAAAAATCCGTCACTTTAAAATTAAATTAAACGATAAATCATAAATTTGAACTTTTTTATACCCTTAAATTCAAAATTGTAGGGGATTAACAAAAGGGAACAAACCCACATTTTTACTTTGTTGTTATTTTCTTATAGAAACTCATTAAATCACCTTCATGATGAATTCGTGCTTTATAAAACCGGCTGTCCAATTTCAAGCTTCGTGTCGCCTGCAGTCAACTGGTCGCTGCCGAATCCAGCGAAAATTTTCGCGTCTAATTTTATTATATTCCCCAATTTCAATTAATAACCGAGAAAACGCCGGAATTTCCTCAAAGAGTGATTAATTAAATTTTGCCTGCGGCAATCAAGGCGATCTTATTTACGATTAGGGACGAATCATCGTGAAAGGGAGACGAACATTAAAACCGATATTAGTGCTCTCAAACATCCTTGATGTACGCGAAATGAAATCGTTTTAATTCAAAGTTTTATATGAGTCTTATTTGGTATTACATTACATTAAATCTCTAATTCTGTTCCGACAAAAACCAGAACTCGATTGTAGATTTCCTCTTTATAGAAATTTCCGTTTAAACAATGCGTTCCGTGCGGTATCCTCTAATTAATTGCATCGTCCAAATTAAATCATCTCTAAATTTAGCAAAGTTGCAGCGATCTATCCCCGATCGTCTCGTCGATATCGTGGATTTAATTTATCTGAAAAACTCACGTTTCACAATTAAATTGAGATGTTCTTTCTAATACCCCTTAATTCAATATTGAAAAGTTTCCAAACTATAAACCGGGCATGCTCTGAATTATTTATAATAATAGTAATAATCTCTATTGTCTAACAGATTAACATCCATTTAGAAGGCAATTTGATCTTAAGAACTATAACTATAACTATAATAAGTAGTCAACTATATTCACTCCAGTAAAGTAATAGTGAAACACAAATCCATCATAATATTTGAAATTACGTTTAATTAATGTGGTAAACTATGAGCGACTAAGACAAACATTAAATAATTTCATCAACAGATATTAATCAAAAAATTGGTTCTTTAAGTTGCAAGGTGAAATACAAGTGATGCCCTTATAATCCTTGAAAGAACATGAAAGTTCAGCTGATTCAGCAACTCAGGGCAATCCACTAATGAATTGCAAAGTTTATATACAAACTGAAATGAAAGGCATGATCTGTTCATAGATATAAGGAAAGTGACCAATAACAATGCAATGCAATGCAACAAGATTATTATTATTATTATTGTTATTAATTTTGGTTAATATAAATTAATTAATTATTAATTATGGTAATAATCTTGTTGCATTATATGTTAATGACCACCCTTGGATAATCCATTCAAAAGAATTGGACACTTTCTTATATCTATGAACAGACCATACCACCTACGATTCAACATTGGGGGAACATCACTAATAGATCTCTCTGTGACAGTCTTTTAGCCGGGTAGAAACCATTTACATGAAAGTGATGTAGTTTCAGAATATTTCTCTGTACGTTTTCAATTGGATATACTTGCCAAATATTGGTTGCCACATGTCTGAAGGAGAGTTTTGTGTCAAACGTTACACCCAATATTTATTTGCATTCAGGTTATAAGAAACACACCAAGCAACACACAAAGAGTTCAAAAATTAAAATTTTATAATACTGTAGTCCCATTCCGTTCCATTCCACAATAGTATCTACATAAAAGCTAGAGCCCATTAGCAAGTTTTGGGCGCTTTTGAAGGAATTTTTGTACCTTAATAGTCCATTAGCAACTTTTGGTCCCTTTTCAGGAATGCTGAAATAATTTTAGTACCTTAATTGTGCCCGTAACATATTAATGTGTATCTTGAGATGTGAGCACGAGTTCTTAGTCGTATGACTTATTTTATGCTCCTCTTGTTCTAATAGTTAATGTTACGTAAAACTCTTAATGCAGAAGTTACTTTCCATTTGGACTCAACTTATTGCTGGTCACTTCGTTGTAAAATCAAACAGAATTTATCAAGCTTTTGTCAAGTATGTCTAACAAGGGATATTCATGTAATGTATTGAATAATGTGAAGGGGAAGAATATAGTAGAAATTAACAAAATTCTATGCATAGCATATTAAATTAAATGGCTTCAAATCAACTATAGTACTTTTCAGCCAGTACTGACGAAATGATTAATGCCCTCCCTATTTATTATTTAAAAATTTAAACGTACTTATAATAACACCATTTGTAAATTCGTCTCAATTGATCAAACTCATGGAACTTCTATAGTGATTACGCCATCAACCAAAAAATGTTTGGTATCAATTTGACTTCATATACAAATATTAGTATCGCCTGTTCTTTTAAAAGGACGATGATACCCAGATGTGTAATCAGTTTTCTCCAACTTACAAATGTTAATAAATAAACTAAACTTTTTTTTCAATTTAACAACCTGTATATCTTTTAATAATTTCATTAGGTTTGTTATTAACATTCCAAAAATATATAACACATGTTAGAGCTACTTCGAGTACAGGGCATATATCTTTAATTTTTTTTATTAGTATGCCATAGAAAATACGAGTCATTTTAAATTAAGCTTTAGTCAAAATAAACTTGTGTTTGTGCAATATTAAATTGATATATCGTGGCTTGGCATAACAGCAGGAAAAGGGGGCAGAGAAAAAAATAATTGAAAAATGTCACAACTGTTTGATAAGTAAAGTATGTTAGAAAAACGAACACCTTTTTACATGATCTATTTACAACTTTTTTTTTTAAATTAAATGTTTATGCCACCTTTGATTTCACGAAAAAGTAGCCTTGGGATTGCGTAAATCACAAGACTCTTCCTTTTGCTAATAAGAGACTTACGCATTGATAAGATAAAAAATTGGACACACTGTGCAATTCATTTTTTTCCGGCATTCCTAGACGACATCCCTTTTCGTATTCCTTTCTATGCATTTCAACTATCCAAACAGCTTTTGAAAAGCCCAACATCGCCCTTGTATCCAATGGATTCGTCGCTCCCGAGGGAGTTTAGTCCGCGGGTATCTCAGTGTCACATTCCTTTTTTGTGTCCCTTTTATCTTGAAATATGATATCGGTCAGATTATAACCGCCATTGCAATAAAAAGAATGCCCGGACACTACTTAAGTTATAGCATTTTCGACCCGTTAAAAATATTGTACGATCATAAATGTATATCAATTTAGAATAATAAACCGCCCTTGTCATGAGACAAAAACCCAAGAAAGGTTGCGGAACCTCCTTAACCTACCTACTATCACTGCCACAAGAAATCACTGAGTGATGCAGATACTAAAATGTGTATTGTATTACACATATGGGTTAGTTATAACTTGGTTATAACTAATATTAAAACGAGTAATTGTAGGGCATCAAACTACAACATTCCAATATATAGAGACATCTATCGCATACTCTCAAAAGCTCGCAGTGAAATATCGATTGCAGACAGTCATGCTGATACTGCCCTCTGTGAAGCGAAGTCTGGATTAACATTTTATTTTGAAACTGTTATCGAACGTTGATGTGTAAAGTTTTCTATAGTAAAACTAGTGGCTTGCACTACTGCATGTTAAGCTATATTATAAGAGATGTCGCCATTATAATAATAAAATGAAAGCTCTAATTGAAAACTAAATTTAAATAAAAAATCTACTCTCACAGATGTACATAAATGAATGTCATAATAGTTATGAGACCTTTTTGTTGATTTTTCCTTATTAATTTCAAGTTCAATAAATAAACGATAATGTCCATATTCACCATCAATATTTAGGAGAATCATAGATAAACATATACTTTTCATCAATATACATAATTATATATATACATACATATATAATTCCTGTTAGCTATTTGTATTGTCTAATATCAGTACTTTTGGATTAGATGACTATTAGTTTCATCTGGGTTCTTTAACATTTCAAAATTTTTAATAACTTTCAATTAGGTTAAACTTCTTTGCATATCATCAAGGATTTTTGCTGGCGCGCCACTAATATATTATCACTATGGAAAACTAAAGAACATTACAGCAGAATAGTGAATATGTAATTGTAACAAATGCATACTTAACACATAAACGCAGTTTTTGTTGTGACGTTAATCTGTTAGCGGGAAAGTTATATTTTTTGCAACACGGAGATAATATTATGTATCTAAATTTAGATGTAATGTTTTGGTTGTGACATATGTTTAACGTTAGCACTCGACATCACTCGTATTACTAATTAAATTTAGTGGAATTGGTAGTTAAAACGGAAACATTTTCTACTTATCGAGTAATACAAATCGATAAGGTCTCGTTAATGGTGCGTCTATAAAAAATACTACAAATTATCAACTATGAAATAAGCAATTCCCCTATTGGTTTTGAAAAATTAGTTAACAATTAAATGAGTCGTTTTTAGTAAATTTGGATCTTGTGTACGAGGATTTTTAATTATTGATCATTTGTCATTTAGTTTATTAGTAAGTTAGCAAGTAAATTATTGTTAATTGATTTTTATAGGTTCACCCATTCCTTTCCATTGCATTGAATAAAAAAAATTCTTAATTGTTAGTTTATATAAGAATAATTTAAATTGACTTATAAAAAAAACTGACGCAGCAGACTAGCACGTAACGGGTTATCTATTTCTGTGGGATTTTCCGAGAAGCCCTATATTTGTAAGTCTACAAAGCAATTTATTTTCGTATTTCTATATAAATATGGAACGCAAAAGGCTAATTGATAGAAAAAGCTCGATTAGTCTTGCTTTGTTCCAGATGTCCCACATTGCCGAGCATAAGCGTAGAATAGAATTCCTCCTCTAACACTAGCAAAATTATTTAAAAAATATTTGATAAATTCAAAAAAAATGTTTACTACCGTATAATATTTGATTCTTTAACCTTACATTTTTAGGACGATTTTTCAATTAACTTTAGTTTTATACCCATATAGCGCCTTATGCCAATAGTCAGATTTTAGTAATTCTCAAAGCAATGTATTTTTACCCGTTCTATTTTTTAATGACTACCTTTTGCTAACGCATTTATGTCATGTCTTTATAAATTAATTTTGAGAAATAGTAAAAATTATTGGATATGTCTGATTTTGACACCACTATGCATATTTCCTGCTAATTTTGAAGGATTCTGGTATAACGATTCGAAAAAACTTAATAGCATACTTTAAATCTATTCGATTCACATTTTATGTAAAAAGTGAAAATGTCTGGATTTGATTGAACGCTACTCATTGATCCGTGTAGTGCGTTTGTGCTTTGTTCGATATCCATCGGAGTCCCCTCGATCAAACCAAACATAACACGAAATCCAAAAATGAGAATTGTGCGAACTTGGAGTAACTGGTAGTTGCTAAATACAAAATTCTTCAGTGGAGCGAATAAATACGTTATCTACAAATACTGAGTGACAGTCAAAATGTGTGAAGTCTCTTGGATCTATATGGAACACAAACAAAAAGATCCAGCAAATTCTGCCTAGGAAGCCGCTGGAAATTGCTGGAAACCTGTGCCCACGTAGGCTCGCAACAATTCAATGATTTATGTATTCAATATACTTAATACTAATTTAGTGTTAAAATAGCATTTTCTAGTAGAAATTCGTAAAAAAATGCTTAAAATTTTTTTTAGGTCTCTATCGGGTTTGCCGCGAAAAGAACTAAACGAGTTAAATTCGTTCAAGTTCAAATGATATTCTTTTAAAATTTAAAATAGGAACTTGTCATGTTCTTTTTGTGTATTCTATTTGAATAGCAGTGATTGACCACATTTTTTCTGACACCCTATATAATTTTAATCTTTTCTATAGGTAGTTTGAGCATTTTCGGGAAAAAGTGATCAAACGTCATTGTTCGTTACTGCTCCTGATGGTGAACGAGTTGACAAAGTTAACTTCACCTGCCCCTCCTTTAAACAGATCCATTTTGCATAATGATTATCTTGGTTTCAATTTACATGCCCCAACTAAACCAAATTTTCGAAAGGGTTCATTAACATGAAATTTACTATCCCCCAGTCTGAAAGGTTCATAATTTTTACTCTTATAAATTTACGCCGAATAAATATATGCCCAAATTTTGTACACCATTACTTTCGACCATAAATCTTTAGGAACCACACGAATTTCCTTAAGTCATCAATAGTTTCATATAAATCACCACTGGAACAAAGAAAGACGAAAAAAATATATATATATATATGTATATATATATATATATATATATATATATATATATATATATATATATATATATATATATATATATATATATATATTCTCACGTATTGATTCACGGATGGAAAAATGTGATGACACTATACTCCGGGATATCATCCGTTCGCTCGTTGAACTCCGACTGGAATCCTGCAAATCCTGCATCCGACTGGAATCCTGCAGACGTTTCGCCAAAATCTCACTTGGCATCTTCAATGCTCGCTCCGAAAACACTTCGAAGTGTAATGTAATATTAGTATTTTAAATGTATTTGAAATTGGTATTAGAAAATATATTTTTTTTACTAAACAATTTGATATAATTTATAGAGGTATTTTATTTCCATAGGGAAATGTAATCTAGTGCGCTTCATTTACTTTTATCCTTTTCTATAGCGTGCAAAATTAATTTAGGCATGAAAAAGTTACAATTCTTCAATAGAAGTGAACTTCGTGGAAGTGACTTCGTAAATCACTGCAATTATTTGAAATTGCATCCCTTAAAGCTAATATTTGTTTGGTAATGAATATCTCTCAGAAGAACTCCAAAATGATGAGCGTACGACGATATCTCTCGCGGATCACCAATTCTTGTGACATTTTGCCACTATCGCATTTTCGCAACAAAAACAACTCATATTATCTTCTGCAAAACAGCATCCGCGCTAATTAATATTTATCGAGCAAACTTAGTTGACTCCGATTTCGAAGTGGGTTTCAATCAGCGATGTCATCCGAACAAACACCTGCTGTATTCATTATAGCAAATTTGCGTAATTTAAAATTCAGCCGTTAGTTCCCAAACATGTGCCGTTATCAAAACGGGCTCATCCGCAAACATGGGAACTTTGCTTTTTGCGGCTGCCGGATCATAATTTCAATTTGTTATTATTTATTTGACCATAAACAAGATTAATGAAGCCTACCGGGTTTTTATAATGGTAAACTGGTATACATAGTAAACAGCGACAGAAAAATAAAACACGAACTATAAAGGCAAAAACCGTGCTAAACAAATAGACAATATAATTTTATGCGATTATCTTTACAAGCAGTAAAACATACTACACTACGTCAAATGTTATGAATAAAGTAAAATAGTAAATTCGTAACCATATACGAAAAGTGTTATACTTTCCCTACTCGCACAAATCAATGCTCATTTTCCAGCCAGATGAAGGTTTTAACATAAGGCACTCATGATTGAACTAGATATATGAAAATGAAAATTTTTATTACTGGGACAACAAATATTAGTACTACTATAAATTCTAATTAATAGCTAGTAGGAGCAGATCTTCAAAAAAACCTGAACGGCTACAGTAGTATTGATTTGATTTGAAATGTATGTTTGATAACACTACAGACAGACAAAAATGTTTTTGCAATTTTTAAGGTATTCCTTCCCATTTTATATACTGGATTTTTTTGTCCCAGTGGCTAACCTATAAACCTATTGATTATTTTCAAATTCACCCCAACAATTTCTTCATTATCCATTTTTGGCCTTTATTTTCAATATTTTTACGCTATAGGAGGGATCTCGTGCCAATGAACAGAGCAAAATTCGGAATATATAATTTTGCTTCCAATTGAGATCCCTGCTATCTCACCCTTTTTGGACCCTATCTTTCTTAATTATAATCATCCTATTATTAAAGTACCTATAGTCTCAACTCCCCTTTTAAATTACTTCCCTGTTAACAAAGGAGATTTTCTGTCTAGTTTGATTGACTTTTCGAGGACCTTTTGCAGCTTTTAAAATTAAAAATAGATTTAAATTTACTTGAAGAAAGGTAATTTCTTGATTACAAATAATTTTACATATAGAGATGTTCTTTCTTCACTATATTTTCTTTTGAGAATTTTTGTCCAAAATGTTTTCATTAAAAAAAACTCGGCTCAATTGGTGTGGCATGGCAAGATTGAGCCTTCCACGAAATTCCCAGAGACAGTCAATTGTTCGTGAAATAAAAGCATCCAACTATATAAATTTTCTCAAAGTTCTAAATTTCTTAAAAATGAACGAAATTAATTTCGGTTAAGAAAAAATTTAGATTTATTGGGAAATCTGAAAAAAAAACATAATATCTTCATTACTGCAAAATATTTTGGGGAGCTGGCAGGGCCACAGAATACGTCACTAAATCGCGCGCAAATAACTAATTATTTTACTTTTCTAGCGCAAAACCTTTAATGTGCTTGGAACATTATTTAGTTCTTGCCTTAAAAAATAGTGATGTGCTACCCCTATATCATCAATTCTGTAAATAATTTAACTTAACTCTAGTTTAACCCAATTTTTTCTTGAAGATTCTGCTCCACGAAGCGTTTTTATCCGGATCTTAGTTTTAGATGTTTCATTTTTCTGATATATATCATTTTGATTTTCTTTTTCAAAAAATCCATGATGCATAGTACTTACACCCATAGAATTAATACGAACTGGTTGTTATTCATTGAACACAGCATTGTCCAAGGGACTAACACCACAATCGATTCCCTAATCAAATATTGTTTATAGACCCGTCGCTTGGTATTAATAATTCATTCGATCTAATCGCCGCGTAATGGCGAGGCTTGCACCGAATAAATTCGGATCTATCGGCCAAAATTAATTAGAGCGGCTTCTTGAAAATCCCACCTCTGATTTCTATCAGCGGTGAAGGTAAATTAGTTGGGGCTGGATGAAAAATTGAGTTTACTCACGGTTTTTAGTTGTCACGTTCGAACAAAGTGAATTCTCGAACCCGCTTAGAAATAGTCGAATTTTGAATTCTAAATTCACATTGATTTAGGCTACAAAACTACCAAACTCTATGACGTAATCCTCGAAATGTCAAATTATCCACTAGGTAAAAACATGTAAGGTAAAAAGAGTTATCTCTTAACGTAAAATAAAAATATTTTGGTTAGTTTAATTCTTTTTTTTTTCTAATTTTACCGTTAGTTCATTGCAATCTAAACGTTAAAAAATTTAATTTGTTTATTTCATTAATTTATTAGCTCTTACTCTCATAAAAAACATACGTTACTTATGGCACATAATGAAATGAATAAAGATAATCGAAAACAATCAAAATAGAACAGCAGACACAAAAATAACTTCAAAATAACAAAAAATGTTTACGAATTTATTGGACATAGCATATTGATATAAGAAAAAAAAAGGTAAAATTTTATACACAATTCACACACAATTCAAAAAATGCAACAAAGGAGTAAAAACATACATTTTTTATTTATTTACCCCCACTAGCTTTTGTTACTCGCTTACCGTTTTTGTCGATCTTAAAATAATGATTGTTCAGTCCTCATTAAGTACCCAAACTAGTCATATGCTCTTCTATTATTGCATTTTCTTATCTGTCCCTTAATATGAATGTGCTTTATGTTTGAGTCCTTAGAGAGTTCCGATATTTTCTGTCCAGGATTCTGATCCACAAATAGTGATCGACTTCGTTTTTCCAGCTCTTCGAGATACTTTAAATATTGTTTTTTTTTGTTTGGAGATTTTTAAACGTGAGGCCTTATAAGGTTTATTTCTACCGCTTTAATATGGTTTCGGATAATTTGCGTAACTATCCAGCATTCTGGACCACAAATGACAATTGTCTACACACTTTCACTACACACTAGATAAAATTTATACTTTATATAACGTGATGGATAAACAACGCCATTGCATCAATCCTTTGTTTACTTGGAGATGATGGTTTCTACCCTTATTTTGCTATATACCTCTAACATATTAAAAACATCTCTTAGAAATAAAGAGTCAATGGGATACAATTCTAGTTCTGCGCACAGCAGAAAATGAATTAACGCAAGATCAAACACATTCTAATAACATTCATAGAGAGCAACATAATTATTACTACAAAAATTTTAGTGTCATGGAAACACTAATGACGCAACACGGATGTGCTCATCTGCAGTATAGAATGCATTCTCCAATAGAAATTGTTTCATTATTTTACAAAATTTAGTGCATGATAGGTCCTTGATAACAATTTTTAGAACATTTTAATAATTAATGTACAATTCATTTAACTCGGATGAGTGCCGCCTAGAATGTCTTTTGACAATTAATTCAGATTCCCTCCTGTAGTGTTTGTGGCGATCACACCGCTTAGGCATATATTTCTTTAAATAAATAGTGATGGTAAGGTCAAAATATCAAGTTTTGAGAAGAGCGCACGACAGTGATCACGAGGTTTTGCATTCGCAATCACGCGTATCGCTTTTTTTGCATAAGAAAAGCCTTGCGGGCATGCACCCAATCACCCTCCGAAACAATAGCGTACGTTAAGTGGGAATGAAACAATCCGAAATAAGCAAGTCTTGACATGACAGGAATGAGTGACTTGTTTAAGTGTATAATTAAAAACAATTGAATTGACAGTTTGTGAAAAAGGTGTTCAATGTGATCTTTCCAAGAATGAGAACGATCGATCCAGATTGAAAACACCTTAACCGAAGCATTATTTAATTAGTGGACGTTGCTACAAGAGAAAATAAGATGGTTAGTTTTATTTTGGTTGAACTGTATGAGTTGGATCCGAACCATCCAAGCGCACGAGTCTAGTTAATCACACTACCAATACTAAGTTCATGTGGGTTTCTAGCTCGGGATAAGAGAATTGGATCATCCGCGTAAAGCGTAGTACACATAGTATATGAGAAAGCAAATCGTTGATGTAAACTCATAAACAGCAGGGGCCCGAGGACCGAGCCCTGCGGCACTCCAGACGATACCGGCAAGCTAGAACTACTGAATCTTCCTTTCTCTTCGACACACTGAAGTCTGCCCCTCAGGTATGAGCGCAATAATCTGTGAGGCATGCCCCGGATGCCATACCACTCGAGCTTCTGCATTAGCACTCTATGATCCACACAATCAAAGCCATTTCACCAGAGTCAAAACCCTCGACAATGCTTCCGACAAGACTTAGCAGAGCATGCGTGGTGAACCTTCCGCCCCTAGACTGTTCTTTGCAAGAGTTTGTGCTTTGCAAAATAGTTCAGTAAACGATCTTTTATGTTTTTTTCGGCGATTATAGGGATGATTGCAATAGGTCTATAATTTGAGGGGACGTTGGTATCTCCCTTCTTGTGTAGTGGCACAATCCCGCATATTTATAACTGTTCTGTATATTTCTGTATTTTTGGATTTAGGTTGTCAGCGTCTAGAGAATTAGAATTACTCAAATGTAAAATCACACTCACACAATCACACTAATTCACTGGAAACCGGATCCAGGAAAAACGGCCGCGTGGGGCTTGATAACCTTTTCACAAAGAGCATTGGATAATTTATTTTCTTTATTTAGGCAGTAATGTTCGATTCCACCTGAGAAAAATATAAGTTGAAATGATTGCGAGTAATACTAAAATTCGTATAATTGCGGTTAAGGTTTTTCTCACTGTTTATAAGTTTCCAGCAGCTCCGACCAAGATTGTCAGAGTTGTTAACAAATTGACCGTAAGCTGCAGCTTTTGTCGACTGAACTTCTATTCTATAGCGTCGCGCTTGGCCATGGCCTTTACGTGTACGAGCTTATCATGCAGGCAACTTGGATCGTTGTTGTACCAGTGAATTAGCCTCGAATTTGTGTATTTAATTTGTTTTGTTTTAATAATCTGATGATGATTTACATTGCTTAACAAATTATTAAATAATAATAAAAAAAAATGGGTTAGCATTCAGACATCACTTTGGGGATTAATTTCATAGGCGTTTTAAATTTCGATCGCGGAGACGCGTTATTGCGAAAAACCGCGTAGAAAAGCGCGCGCAAATCCCGTCGAGTTTGGCGGCAAAGCTCAAGCTCCACGCACCTATGAAATGGCGCGAAAGCTCTTGCGGCGCTCAGTCGAATCCGACACATTGGGGTTAAAGGTCATCGAACGTAGACCCGTAAAGGTATTTCGAGCACGACGTCGCGTCACTTTAACCGTGTCAAATAGTTTGGCTTACTTTCCGCGGGGCTCCGGTTTCGCGAACGGTGTTTCGTAAGTTTTTATTAAAATTTTACCGGAAATCTTGAAGGGGGGTGAATATTGGTTTGAAATTACTCGATTTTCTTGTTATTCTTAAACTGTAACTTGTCCCTACCATAATTTGAAAAATCAATTAACAGTTATCTGAAAATTATATACAGGGTGTCTTCAATCCATCACCCTATATATTTTCGCGGTTTTTATTTATTCATTAAAGTTTTATCTCCAAATTTCTGAATATATTTCACGTTTGGCGATCAATATTTCTAATTTCAAACTATGGTCAGGCTTATTCAGAGTGTCCCATATATTACAAAATTATAAGTAGCGAAAATTTGAAAATTTAGGGATAATAATAAATAATAAATAAGAATAATGAACTTAAATGCTCGGAGTTCTTTCAACTAAAGTAATATCAACTTGCATTATTTCAAATCTTATATATTATTGATATATATACACTTCACATATTTGATGTATGCGTTATTGAAATATTAAAATTTTTCTCCCAAAAAATAAGGTTTCCACACCAATGAATATTTGTAAATATTTCTTCCAAGGAATAATTTCTAATTTGGCTTGATGTTATTAGTAATTTAAAAAAAATGACAATTAAGAATCCGATTTTTATCATCTTATTGAAAATTAAATATTAAGTTGTTTTTGTATAAGATAGTATATTCCTAATATTCGAACAAATTATGTTGGTCCGTTGTTTAGTTTCATTTTTTTTAAGATGCATTTTTTTAGAAAAAGCTTCACTTAATTGAAATCTCTATGGACAAAATGTTCAAATCATTTTCCGTCTATAAACCAAATAATTTTTAATTTTCCTAAAATTAAGTGGGAACAATTTCTTCAAATGATTTTTTTTATAATTTGTGATTTGTAGATTGAATATAGATTCCTGATCTACGCTAATAACACTTCTACTTCAGTACTTAACATAAAAAATTTCTAAGATGGATATTTAAGCGCCAGCATCGTGAGCACAAAAATTTTCAATTTAGCTGTGGTATTTTCTTACAATTTTACCCTATCTACCACTTCCAATAAATATTCTCCACAAAAAGAGCGTCATATATGTAGTTCAGAAACGAAATTGAAAATTGAAATTTAAGACTGAAAACTTTTCCAAAATCCAAGCAGCGAATTTATACAATTAATTACAATATCCACTAGCCCGGTAATAAATAGTCCAGGCCTTTGTCGTGAAAGCAAAAAGACCCTGAAATGTCATCCGCCTCAAATTTCGTGACGTTTTAAAAAACGTTTGTCGCGTTCCTCTCTGAAATTATTATTGAAAAGCTTTTATTTCTCATGTTGAATGTTCCAAGTGTTTTTATTTCCTGATACTTTTTCTTTTAGGTAATTATATTTTTCTTTAGTACTCGCCATTTATGAGCGTTTTCCGTCTGTTCGCGAGTAAAAAATTAAATGTTTCGTTTGATTCTTTTTACCCAATTTATGCGATATTAGGTTTCAATATTTTGCTTCAGACATCAAATATAAACCGGTAAATATTTTTCTCCCCGGGAGAATAAAAATCGAACGAGATAAATAGGTAACTGTTTCTATACGGGTAATAAAGCATATTTTTTTGTTTTTCTACTGTCTGTAAAATACCTAATTACCCACCGATCTAGCGTGCGGGAAGCGTCACTTTACCACGTCAGTTTCGTTTCCCACGAATCCGAGCCACTTCGGACATTTCCGGGATTTTACCGCACGGATTTGGGAGCGATCGGATGTTTTCGTAGATATTTCCCACGCTTTGAATTTTGACGTTTGTCAATTCTGACGGTCATGTCAGTGAATGTTTTCGTATTGTTTTGCGAAAATGTACCCAAACACTAACGGTCGTAGAAAAAGTATAGTATGCAACACGTTCGGTAAATTTTTTAACTCGCTTATTAAAAACTCGCTCCGCTCGTGTCAAATAAACTCGTGAGTCAAATGACGTTTACCGCACTTGTATAATATACTATTGTACTTATTTTAAAATGTATCTTCAATCTTCTTCTTCAAAGGACTACTCGGCAAAATCGCAATAGCTAATTGGTTTTGAAAAATAAGTATTTTAATATTTTAACAAATGTTCCATAAAATCTGTCTTCCATACCCATCAGCTGACCAGCTATACAGGGATCTTTGCTTTATGAAACTCAATTGATTTAAACAGTGTAAATTAATATGCAACGTAGTAATAAAAAACTAAAATGTAATACTAATATTATTTTTTTTGTAAATTTTCTATTTGGCAACGACGCATTGCAATCAACATTGAAAAAAAAAATCACCGTGGCATTTAAACATTTCTTCAAGAAATCTTAATATACAAAAATATACAAGGTAGTCCATAATGGTTGCGCCAAAAAGCAGTCTTAAATTTACCTCGTCAAAATAATATTGAGCCAAATATGCCTTAATAAAATATCCCTCATTAGTGAGATACAGAGCGTTAAAATTTATTTATTGTTTTTCTCTATATTCGTTTGATTTCAATGATTAATTTTACCTATTTTATTTTATTTTTATTCCGTTTTAAAATAACGTTAAAATTTTTTTTATTTTGACTAATGAATATTAACGTTAATGTCAACGTAAATGTGTTCACTTCTAGTCCATAGTCCTAAATAACCCTAATGACTACTGAACTACTACTATTTGTAATCCGAATTCAAGTTTTCATGGTTCATGTTTCAAGTTTTCATAAAGCAATAACAATTTCGAGAACTAAAATTTAATGCCATATTTCACTAACTAGCAAAATGTTGCTAAAGCATATTTGGCTTAATATTAATATTTTCAAGAATTTAATCTAGAATAGTATTTCACGGACTACCCTGTGCAACGTGTTCCATTAAAAAATATATCTATTTGAATTTTTTGTTCTCACTGGTGATTAATTAATCTAATAACGAAATTTCAGTGTTACTTAGAATCATTAACATATTTTATCATATCTTTTATATAGTATAATTTGTCATTCAGAGAGAACCTACAACATATCAGCTAATTTCCAGTACCGTGTCATGTCCATTTATAAAATTTATCTATAAATTCTTAATATTTTTTGCCGCAATAAATGCTTTAAACTAATTACCTCATAAATTCTTATTTCTATGACCAAACGAAAGAAAATTGACACTTTTTTGATTAATGTCTTATGTTAACACTGAATTCCATTTCCATAACTTTTGTCTTTAAAATTTAACGAATTTCTAAAATTGGCACCTTGAGACTTATGAAACGTCTAGCAAAACTTGTACTGTTTGCAAACACGGAGTTGATGCAAAGAATTTCTATGATTTTAGTACTAACATTTATTTTATGTCAGTACCATGGATAAATGAGTACCGTGGAAGGGAAACTTTGACATTTGATTCTCGTTCTTGACGCTTTGAAGTACGTTTACAGTAAAACAGGTAAATACTATGCTTAATAAAATTAAAAAGTCTAGTTTTCAAATCTTAGAAATTTTAAGTAAAATTTAACAGAACGGAATCGTCCATATAGTACTTTGCCACAATATCTGGCGATCCTATATGCACGAAAAAAAAATCAGATTTTAAATCCTGCCATCGAATTGGAAGAAATATTTGGGTTGTGGCAACCACACGGATGACCCGACCTATAGAAATTTTATGTCGAAAAGAAAATATCTTCGTGTATCCCACAACAAAAACCGCAATACATATGTCACTGTAATCCAACCAACTAAATTGACGTGGACTGGAGACGAAAAAATGATTATTTACTCAATCACTCACGTTTCCGTACAGCTCACACAACAAGCACCATCTCTCGTTTGCCGTTTGCAGAGATCCTGTAATCCCGAAACTCCCGTCGCTCTAGAATTATGACAGATTTAAGGTCCCAGTTTAGCAATTTTATCTGTTGCCTGTTAATTCATTAAATGATGATCTTGTTAAACGAATTGCCCGGGTTTATTAATATCTCGCGTTTATAGGTCGACTTCAAATAGCGTTGCTGCATTTGAATACACTACGGCGCTAGCGTTAATTAAATTCCGAAACTTTTAATACCAATCGTTTTTTAATTTGACAGTTTGCGTTAACTTTATATTCCTATCTGCTTTGAATCTGCATGAAAAAAGGGGAGATTTCCCAGGCGAACAGCTATTCCGTATACTGTAGAAGGGCTATGATTAGACCATTACATTTACCGCTACTACTGTCGGCACGGCGTTGAATGTTCAATGTTAAAAGTCTTATTGATTGATTTGTTGATTGATTATCAAAGGTGGTTGAAGATAATCTTAAAACTTCATTTTCGCTTTTCCGGTTTGTTATGAATGACCCGAGCTTAGGACCATTTGATGTTTTTTTATCCATACATGTTTCGCAATTCCCGATTTTTGAGTTTCACCCTTCAACGTACGTTTCCTATGTTTTTCTATTGTTATATTTAAAGGCCGTTTAGTTTTTCCAATATACGACTCTCCTCATTCACAGGGTATCCAGTAAATACACTTTGTTTTTTGAGTCCATGTCTCTGGCTTTATTTTTGTAATCCCGCTTCTCAATTTCAGTGCATATTGTGGAGAGCGATATTTTAAATTTTCCCAGTTTCGTTGCCTAGAATGATTTTACTTATAGGTCAGGTACTGGCCGGTTTGTATAGATTTTCTATGTACAGAAATACTAATGAAGCTATTATTTACACTTACTAGAACTTTCGGAAACGGTAGACAGTCCTGCTTCTCTTTCTCAAGGAAAAATTTAATGAATGGCCGTAATGCATTAAGCTGATTGAAAAAGGCTGGCTCTATATTGGTTCCATTCCAAACAACGAAAGAATCGTCACCATAGCGAAGCGGTTTAACAGTTCAATTCATTCCATGTATATATTCTATCACTGGAAAGAGAAAGGAACCCATTGGTAGGCCATCATCTTGTGCATAATAGTTATCTTCCACACCAGTAGCTTCATTACTCCTTCTAGTGGTAACGAAAAATTAATCTACACTTGATAATGGGTAGCCTGAAACGTTGTGCAATTTAAAATGAAATGAGGACAATGAATGTTCGACAATCTCTTAGTATTTTCGCTGGCGGTTTTTTGTCACACAAAAATCTCTATTGACTGTCCTAGAGGAAGTCCAGTCGTGTGTATTCGTTCGAATAATAAACACGTATATAAAATTGATAGTATATTATGCAACAAATGCGGTAAAAGGCATTTGACTCACGAGTAAAATCTCCGAAAACATCCAATTGCTTCCGAACTGGTGCGGTAATATCCCGGCAATATCCGAAGCGACTTGGATCTGTAGGAACCGAAGATCGGTGTGTAATTAGGTATTTTACAGACAGGAGTAGAAAAATACTTAAGTAGTATATTTGTAGTTGTCCTTCAAGTTTCAAAATTACCTTGGATGAAATTCATTTGGTCTGCTTAATAAATGCACTTATACGGATTTTCTATTCGCACTCTTTCGGAATGCCGCTGGGTGCTGAATCCTGGCGAATATACTACTTATAGGGAGAGGCGCTGATTTCAGATGAATTGAACTAAGGTGGCTTTTACTTAATGAAAATCAATTTAACACAATTAAATTGCAACATAAAATTTTCAGACTTCCACAGTTATTTATTACTTTATGACAGCTGTTTCGACAACATCGTGCCTTTATCAAATACAAAATATTTGGTACTTTAAAATTACTGTGATGTCGGATATATACTCAAAACATTTGGTTTTTCAACTTACTTTGCTTACAAAACAAAGTAAATCCAAAATTTATGAACCTACGAACCAACCACAACAGCCCCGCTGCAAGAAAAACAGCCCAACTCAACAGACAAAATGGTTTTGTTAATTATTCATTATCTCATAGACCTAATCCCATAAAATTTGATTTATTAGATCTTAGAATGGCATATAAAACATTATTGACAAAAAGTATCTAAGAAAGAAATCGAAGTTGGACAATCTAATAAAACTTATTAAAATGCAGTCATTTCAAACTCTTCTAATCTTAAATTTTACAATACGTTTATCAATTTAACGAATACTAAATTTTCTGAGAAAGAGAGAGAGAATTACTAGAAAAGGATTTCAACTTCAATTTTAATTTACTCAAACGTCAATAAGGAGTTAAATTTTTTAGGAGTTGCTATTAGCGGTAATCGTAAACAAACACGTATTAGCTAATTTAATAAAATCTCAACTTGCAATTAATAGCAAAATTCCAGGATTTTTCACATACGTACATGGTAAAATCACTTAAAAATAAGACTTCCCAAAATAATATGGCATTTACAAAATTACTAATTATAAATCCTCAACCTCCAAAATTATATTCTTCAATTAAATTACACAAAGAAGGTATGCCAATTAGGCCTATGGTTTCTTTTGTAACAGCAGCATCAATTAAACTTTCACCAAAATTAATAAACATTTTAGAATATTATATTGCCTTTAAACCTAGCTGCGTTATCGAAAATTCGTTGGACTAATCAATAAGGTTAAAGACATTAAAATTCCTCCTAAAGCAATTTTCGTTTCCTTTGACATCCAAAATCTATTTCCTAGCATTCCACCGATTGACATAATAAAAATAATAGACAATATTCTGGCAAGTGTTTCAATTTTATATTACTAAAGAACGATTAATTATGGGAAACCCGCGTAGTGCACTACTTGCAGAAATTTTTATCATATTTTGTGTAGAAAATATCATAAGTAAACATAAATTGAGTAAACGATTTGTGGGTGGTATGGATACGTATATATTTTTGCTTTTTTCACTGGAACGGAAAGACAACTGCAATCTTTTTTGAATCGTATAAAATTTTTACCACAGAGACGGAACTAAATAACTTTTAAAAAGTTTCTGGACTTAACAATAACTAAATTACAGAACAGATTAGATTTTTCCATTGACCATAAACCCTCACACACTGTAATTCATAGTAACTCAAATAACCTTCACAAGCACAAAATGGCTGCCTTTTATTTTTTGATTCAAAGACGACCACATTCTACAGAAATTTTTGAAAAAGAATTAAATATTATAAAACAAATAGCATTTAACAATGGTTACGAACCTTCTTTGATAGATATTTGATAGATAAGGTTATAACTAAAAAACATTTTCAAATAACTCGGAACTCTATCTATCGCATATGAAATACCGAAGCCAAATTTTTAAAAAGATTTTTTAAAAATAATAAAACTAAATCACGAAAAACTCAAACGTCCGGAATCTACAAGTTGAAATGTGAAGCGTGTCCCAAAATTTATATCGGACAAACAGGTAGAACATTTACGAAACGCATTAATGAACATAAAAGAGCGCCTAAAAATACAAGTGCGGAATCTCGGAATTAGTTTGACGATAATTTTGATATTTTACATAATGAAAACAAAAAGCAAAAAACTAAATTTGTTGGATGCTATGGAGATTAATAAAATGAGATATTGGAACCTATTGCTTAGTGACCAATTGGATTTAAATGCTTCTCGTTTGTTAAATTTCAATTTATAACCCTATACCGGTAATTAAGAAACTATTACTACCTGATTATATATATATAGATGTCGGAATATTGTCATATTTTGTATTTGATAAAGGCGCGGTGTCGAAACTATGAAAATCTGAACATTTTTTTTAATTTAATTGGATTTCAGATGAATAGCTTTGCAACTTTACAATACATAAAAATATATTTTTCATTCAAAATATTCTCACTTCTATAACTATTGTGCATCATCTTCTAAGTTAGTAGTAACAAAGTTTAAGTAAAATTTACAATCTGAATCCACACATCACGAAACTGGAATATGAGTTAACTAGTTTGTCTAAGTATCTGACCTAGTTTTATGTTATCAATGCCTTATTGCAACCACATTATCCTCACGAAATCGAAACCAACTGTTATTTTATTTGAAATGACAAAAGCAGCCGACCTTGGCACCAGACAGGCCAGTTGTTAAATTTCTATCGAAACTTTGCCCGATAAACTGGAAACTAATTATTGTATGCTCGGTGCAGATACCTGGAGCAATTTCAATTCACGACAAACAATGAGAAATTTTACAAGGAAAATGTTGAATATGTCCAAATTGCAAAAGTCAATTCGTTGGTTACTGCAAGAATCGCAGTGAACAAAAAACCATTTGATAAGGTCTAAATTCCCGGTAAACTTATAAGGTTTTCCTAAGCATTCTCGGGTAAAATTTACATAGCAAATCCCCAAAAACCCTTGCGAAACATCTTTTGTGTCCAACACGATTAATTCCAATTTGTTCAATATTTTCACTTGGCTATCGAGAAAAAGTTTTTTTTTATTGTTACTATGCCGAATAAAAAGCTTTTCAGGAATTAAATTTCCGAAAACCCCTAAATTAACCGAATAAATGTAACCGTCCCACTTAACCCAATATATTCAAGTCCACTTTAATAATTCTCGCGATTAAAACGGTTCGCGAAATTTCCCACCGAGTAATTTATTTTAAACGGAAATGGACAGGTACAAATTTGTAGGAAATATGTTCGCTTCGACTAAAGCGGGTATTACATTTCGAGGTGGAGATTTAGTCCCGAAACGCGCCATTAGACATCTGTTGTTCTGCCAGGCCATATATATTGATTAAGAAATAAAGGAACTAACTTCTTATTCTTCTTGTGCAATATCTGCAGAAAACTTTCGCCACTACTCTGGCTCATCTGATTTTTCTGATTTTATTTGGAGCAACCCGAATTAAATCTCTAGATGTCACTCCGGTCTAATGTCTTATGCTTCCTAGCCTCGATAGTGGACTTCTTCCACCGTCTTCTGTTTTACCACTGAAACGAGTCATATATCTGGTTTAGCACGATGTGTGGGAAGTGTGAAAACTTCTTTGATAAAATTTAGAATCCCTTCTTCTCATAGCATGCCTGCTTTACTTGCAGCGACCATCAGAGTGCAAGCTTCGACTCAATGTGTTAGGACTAAAAAACATAGCCTCTAAAACTCTTATTCAGGAGTAATGATACATTTTTTCTTCGAGGGTGAATTTGAATACTCTAGGAATCTACGAATTGTTTGTTAAACATCACAGACCCAGAGCATTAAAGCACGAGACATTCAAATTGAAACTATATCCAAAGTAATTCAAGGAAATTTAATTAGTCCTTTTTCACAAATAACTCTATTATGCAGATTCTCTCTGTATATAGATCTTAATCATTCATAACGATCATGGAACTCCCATACTAAATATATTCTTAAGCTGTATCCTTTAAATACCTGTGAAATGGGAGCTTCTGCAATTGACTAATTTTCCCATAATTTTGAGTATGACGTTGTGGTTGAGTTATGACGTAGTCCCTATTCATATTTTATCTCTGGTAGGCCCCTGCCCTAACGACCAGCGCGCTGCATGCAGATTTTCCGCTCTACTGTACTCTCCAGGAAGTACAGTACCTCTATTCTGGTGAGTTTGGATAGTACTGATGCCCAGCTGGTTCCGATATTAATTCGAATATCCTACTGGTCCAGACACAAACTCCATTTGCTGTCGTCGCCCAAACCAATGATAAAAATATACCTTTTTAGACAGCAGTGTTGTGTTATTGGTTATTGGTCCCCTTTTCCCACAGTCTGTCAGTCTCGTTGCTCTGAACAGCCACATGAGCGGGGACCCAGACGAGATTGATAGAATCACTAATGTAAGATCTTGGATAGCCGCTCGACTGTCGCTGCCAATATGTAATGCAAATAAGTAATCTCTGTGTGACGTTGTTAGTTTGGAGTACTATCGCAAAAATTAACGGGGCTAACATTTTGGGATTTTGGTATTTTTTGGCAGTCACTTTATTACTATCGCTAAAGTAGTTGAACAATCCAATATGGTATTTCCTAGTAACTATACAGGTATGATATGGTTGTCAACATTAACAATCTTATTGTTATAATTGTAAACATATCTTCACGTATATCTCAAAAACTAACCGTATAATTTTACATTCAACAGGAAAAAAAACATTTCGCATAAATGAAAACAACCACATTCAGAGACAATAGAGCAGTCTATATAGACTTGTTAGGGTGACGGGTTCCCATTTCAGCGAAACAAAAAAAAACAGCAAATGACAAATTATGGCTCAACATATCGATTTGCCGCCCCGAACCGCCGGCTAAATTGTAACCGGTGTTACAATATAACAGATCATTGTTTAGGCATTCCTGGAAAAGGGTCAACGGACTCAAACCGAGGCAGCAAAATTACCGCTGGCATATAAAAGCTGGAAATCATATTCGCTGGCAATTTTGAGCCGCCCACACTTTATATAGCAGTTCACCTGGCCGTGGCACGGAGGAAAAGTAATCGCCTAGAGTCTTCTGCGCTTTTGGACGGAAATCAGTCATGACGAGCGTATTTTTGATTGATTGCTTTTCTCAACTGAGACACTTTTTTGATTGCATAAATGAAATCTAGCTTTGACCACTTTATATTTTTCTTCTTCGGGTTTTTCAAATATTACAATTACAAGATCACTCGCTCGTTATAAAGAGGAAGTGCGATATATTATATAGAGTATTAGAATTGCATTTTCAAGAATTTATTAAACGTTTTAAACGATAAATAAACGTAAAAATGTCTTAGCAAAAGTTGCATTTTTTTTTAAATTTTCATATAATTTTTATTTGTTAATGGTAATTAGGCATTGTAACAATTGCATCCAAAATCTTGGTAGGATTAAAAGCTGTTTGTACACGTGACCCATATGATCTATTTTGAGTCCCCCGCAACTATTGACATTTATCTCTTGTGAAGTTTGTTGACTTTAGTTTAGTCATGCCTATCACTCAGTCATAAACCCTTACATTTCCAAAAAACAACGTAAATGCTTAATGTTTTTCTTAACAGAATCTCCATTCAGTTTTTTGTTCCACCTCCGCTCGACGCATATGTGGTCTGCGCTGGACCTAACATTATTTTTACAGCATTTTTAATGGCCAAGCTGCTGAATTTTTTACCGCTGGAACTTGGCATGTCTTTGTCTCTGCGTATCTACCCACTTTTGGCCTGAATACCAGAATACTGTTTTGACAATGGTTTTAATCACTCTAGTAGGCGGTTCTGGTCCAATCATTTGCGTTGTTTATGATGGCTTTGCTATCTCGCTTAGTGGATTACATCAGTCCAAAACTAATTTGGAGATTGTTTTATTGTTTTTATTAGAGTGGATCACAATCGTGTTGCTGCTTCGAAGGAACACTGCTGTTGACTTGGTTACAGCAATGCACATTTGAATTTGCATCCGGACTTTATAGGCTCTAACTCCTGTTCCTTTTCGAATTATCGATTCCTTCGTGAACCATATTATTTCTGCTCTTAGGCGAGATGTGTGTTCTCTAAATTTTGACATAGTAATAATTGGGTATTGAGTTAGACGCCACAGTGTACAATTAGAAAGCAAACATGTTTTAAATAAAAGTAAACAAAAGAAAAAACTGAAAATGTAGAATGAACCGTTCTCTGCAGTTAGCCGCCTACGTGAATGGAATGTTTCGAATATACTCATTCGTCCGTAGGCAAATCGATCGAATTTTACAAACGGAAGCCAATTTTACAGTATTTTAAAGCAGTGCCGCACGTCAAAACCGCGAACGACGAAAGGAAAACCAGGCGACGTGAAAATTTACCGCGGTTAATTAAGCGTCGTTTAGAATTTGGGAAAAACGGCTTTTTCCGCGTTTCAGATCTCTCGGAATTGGTAACCTAATTTGCAGATTGTTTGGATACTAATTACCTAAAACATGGCCATTATTAATGAATGTTATCAAGAATTTAAATTATAAATTACAAATTAAAGTAGAACAAAAACACTAAAAATGACAAGAAACACTAAAGTAAAAATTTTTTTTAACTATTCTAAATACTGCTGTATATGACCACCACTTTCCTGAACACATTTCTCATACGCTCTAATTGTCTTGCATTTATTGACGTTTCCGGATTGTCCGAAACTCCACGACATTATTAGAAGGAGTTCTGTATACATGTTTTTTTATGTGTCCCCAAAAGAAAAAATCCATTAAAGTTCAGTTCGAACTATTGACTGGCCAATCCATAGTTCCGTTGTTCCCCATCCAACCTCTGGGTTATTACATGTTAAGAACATTTTTAACTTGCACAACATTGTGAGGAGGGACACCGTCTTCCTGCTATATAATCATAGCTGATATATTTAGCGGTAAATCTTCTATACATCGTTCTATTTGATCGTGTTCTCCAGTTCAGTTTTGATCTATAAATATCGGACCCAAAACATGCCCATCTATGAGACCACAGCATACATTAATTGATTGGTACCCCTGGATTCTTATTTCATGTATTTGCCTGCGATTGTTTAAACACCAACATGGCGTATTTTGTCATTACAATTACAATACATTACAGTCCATAAACTGTTTTTCAAAAAATTATTATTCTCATTGTGTCTATTCAAAAAATCCAAACAAATCTGCATCCTGTTTTAACATTATTCGGCATTTAGTTTTCGAGTTTCACGAAATTTAAATGCATTATATTTACATTCTTTCAAAACTGAGTGGATTGATCCCAGAGAAATAGCTGTCTCTTCATATACTCTAGTAATAGAGGAAACTGGACGTGCTTCATAGAATCCTAAAAGGTTTGCCTTATTTTCTTCATTTATAACATTATGATTCCGGCATACCTTTTTAGCATTTAATACGTTACTTTGCCAGCATTGGAAATATCTGTTTTCAAGGAGTTCATCGCTCTGGATTAAGTCTAATATACTGACGACGAGCTGCAGTTGCACATTTATTATTGAGAAAGTATATACTTAAAGCATATCACTCCATTCACAGATGCTAAATTCGCGAAAAAGCATTTTAACAATAATGACTTGGACAATAGTTCAACTATCAACGTTGTGTACTAATATGTCAAACATAAACATATTTTTATTTGTCAGTCTGGGCACTCTTAGAAATTATATAAAAATTTCCTATTTTTGCCGATTTTTCAAAAACAAGTGGACTAAAATATAAAGTGTGTTACATCATTGTAATCGGAATAAGATATTCTATTAAACATATATGTGATATACAGAGTGTTCCATTTAAAAAGTATGGAGTATGCCAGAAAATTGATAGTGTTTCTTATATAAGACACTTAGAAAAAAACTTGGCTACTACCCCTACATTTCGTTTTTTGTTTACCTTGATATCTCAAAAAATAAAAAAGTTACAGCCAATTAAAATGTTATCAAGATAAATTGAACGCACGGTGGTCCAGGACCGATGAGAGGAAAAGTACTACCAAAAAGAATTAAATATCAAAGTTTTTTTATATGGACTTTCTTCTTTTAGATTTTTTTTTGTAAATTTTTGACCCAAAAGAAACCCGTCATGACAATGCTTTTAATACTTTTCGAGTTTAATATATATACATTGAAGTTTCTACTGCCTTATACCAATATTGCTAAATTAAAGTAACAATGTTTATCACTTTATTAAAGGACCTTACTACAAGTGCGGTAAACGCATTTGAGTCACGAGTTAATGGGAAAAATAATAATAATAAATGAGAAACGAAACTGATGCGGTAAAATGACGCTATCCGCATGCTAAATCGGTGTATAATGAACTATTTTACAGACGGGAATAGAAAAAATACAATTTCAACGTTACATAAGTACAAGAGATTAAAGGTTATCGAAAACTAGTCTTTCACGCTACTTTTTATACAAATGGAAACTAACTAAAACTAATATCTAATTACATGCGCAATTACGTAGACAAATGTATCGCGCGCTAATATGCTGAAATATATGTTATGAAGCTTTTAAACTGAATATTTTTTTAAAAACTTGATTTAATTTTTTCACTCTTTTCCATTGTGTGCTCTAACGAATTTTCATATAAAATTGTTTGATGGCTTTATAGAAAAAGCTTCGATGCCGTGAAGTGATGATGCTTCTGAAGATCTGTCAATGTTTAGGTGGGAAGTCTTGAAGCTGATGGAACACTCCTCGCAAGTTCCTCAAGCTTTCGTTCATCTTCCTATAACAGATATTATAGTGTTCTTCCATTTTTGTTTTATAAATATACTCGTTATTAAAATTTTCTGGTTTATGCCAACAAATGAGGAAGACGCGCTCTCGAGATAAATATAATGTAAAGTTTTTCTTCATTTAATATAAAGCGGGTCAGGAAAAACTTAAACACTCTGTTAGACAGAAAGTCTCAGTTTATACAAGAAATTTGTATGACACTTTTTTCGAAGCATTTCTCAGATCGACAATCGATATTGATTTTTTCTCTCCCATTTTCTGAAAATGATGTACTAGGTTTTCTTATGAAGGTTTTAGTAGATGAAATTATTCGTATCGTGGAAAATCTAATTGATTTTTTTACGTTTCAGTTAACGGTTAGGGGGCAAAATTCGTTACATACTTTTGAAAGGGTCTATTATTCTACTAGCTACTCTCAAGACGGTTGTAAATAATCCAATGCTGCGCCCAAGGCCTGAAAGTAATTAAATAAACTTCTCGCCCGTCTCACTCACTGATGTTATGTTCAACGATAAGAGCCGAACATAAAGAGGGATTTGGGTAGAAATTTAGCGAGAAAATTCTATTGTAATTGAAGGAAATATCAGGTCTTTCAGACTATTTGATACTCCGTTTAGACCGAAGAAACTTGATTAAAACCTATTGTGCTACACGCAGGCAAAGACAATAATCGCAGAATTAATTGTGCCAAACAAAGAAAATTACATCGACGTTTTTAATGGATATTTGATAATATTAAACTCTACTGAATTTCCATCAAAATCGGAAAGCGTGTCTCTGAATATTTTCAATCCACTGACGAAAATCGTCGGTATCGTTGAAGTACATGAAGTATTTAAGAAACCCTGGGTAAATAAAATAAGTAAAATCCAAAGACAAATTGCTTAGTTTCGAAATTAAATTTCTCTAAAATTATTTTTTATCTACACAACAAATAACGGAAAGACGAGCAAAAATGGACATTTAAAATTTAGTATTTCTTAACTTATCAATACAGAAAATTTTCTCTCTTAAAATTTTCATATCGCAAATTTTTAAATGAAACTAACCAACATGACAATTTCAGCATCAGATTTGAAACTTTTGACAGCGCGTTGACGTCGAGGCCTTATCGGCATTTTGTCTATCTTTAAACTTATTAAATATTCCTTATTTTTTTCAAAACTTCTGGATTCCTGGACGTCAGCAAGTGCGACTCAGCAAAAACCGACGCAGGAGGAATTCAGAAGTTCTGTAAATAGTATTACAGTAGTCTGTCGAAATTTCTTTGAAAAATCAAATATGTATTCTTTACTGCAACCACCGAGGTTGTGTTCGACTGGAAAAGGCTAACACCAACTACATCAATATAGAGATAGGAGTTCGCCAAAGCTGTATTTTATCTCATTTGTTGTTTAATCCCTGCAAGACCGACTAGAAGACGCAAAAAGCATAATTATCAGTAACATCAGGTATGCGGATAACACCTACAATTATTGATGAACAGACTGACGAAAGTTGGGGGTTTAGAGATAAAGACCACAAAACCAAAAACAATGGTTTTTGGGCGTACCAAATACGCAGATAACTCTCAATAGAGAAATTCTTCAAAATGTTCAATGTTCAATAGTCATCTAGACCACTTAAAGGAGATTGGAAGGAGAATTGAGATTATAAGAGCCGGGATTCCTGAAAATACGCAACTTGCTATGCGACCTCAAGCTATCCACACTAGTTCGACTGAGAACCCTGAAATGCCCATCTAAAACATGGACAATAAAACAAGAAGACATGAAAAAACTTAATGCATTTGAACTTTGGATGTACAGAAAAATGCTTCGAATCAGCTGGACCTCTAGGACAACCAAAGCAGAAGTTCTGACGAGAGTGAACATCCGCGCTCTTTTGACTGGTCTCACTAAAATTAGAAAAACTTCCTACCTTGGAAACATAATGCGCGATGAACAGTATGAACAATTACGGCTAATCCAGGAAGGCAAAATTGAGGATAAGAGATGTATAGGCAGAAAGAAAAAATAGTGGCTCAGAAACATCAGAGACTGGACACACACCAATGTTAACACATTATTTTGTAACATTTGGTCTCCAACCTTAAGAGAGACGGCACATAGGAGAGGGGGTTGAAGTGGATCAAATTATGAGTTAAACATATTCCCTTTGAAACTCATAATAAGTTCTAAGTCATTTTTTCACAGCTCTCATTAATTTCTAATATACTAATCTAAATACTAATTGAGAACAAGAACTAACAGAAACATCCATTTTTTTGTACAACATATTCGCTAACCCTATCCACACTTGGAACAGTAATTCAAACATAATGTTTAAAAACCGACCTCCAAAAAATTTCGGGTGTGTAATTTAGAAGAAGTAAAGTTCCGGAATTTACAATAACGTCGTATTTTTGCAGAGATACTGTCGGAAACGTTAAAAAAGGAGCGAAGCACTTCCGAATTCGGAATTCTCATATAACGTGACGCAGCTGGAGGGTGGAGAACTTTTAACATTTTTAATTTAACTTTAACAGATACAGAGATCTGCAATAAAAAGCAGAAAAATATTAGTATTTTACAGCGTTAAAGTGAATGGATGGAGTATAGCCCATCACATCTTAAAGGTGAGAAAGAAATAAGCAGTTATATTGTTGAAAATGTATTATCGATCGATGACTATTATCCAACAAGTGTCAAAGTTGTGTAAAAATGTAGAAGCAATTTTAGATTTTTTTGTGGGAAAAATATAAACAGGATTTTACAACCCTCCAATAACTTGCAAAAAGTAGTATTGGATAAAAAATTTGATACGTTGAATTAAGCAATTCTTAAGAGATCATGACAGTTATGAGATACACCTTAACAGAATCTTAAAGCAGATAAGTTACTGCTATAGAAAAGACCACTTTTTAATTTTAGTAGCACTTCAGTTTATTGCTACCAAGCTAATGATTTACGTTACAGTTGTTTCCAATCTATCAAAGTCTTCTTCAAAAATATATTTTCGAAATATTTAACAACACTGTATGTAATTTGCCTCTGTAAAATAAAAAATTTAGAGCCTAAAATTTTTTTTCAATATATAAATTGGAAAACAGTTTTCAATTCGCTGAGACTTTCACACATAGAAAGAATTGTTTCTTTCTCTATGCTTTCGCACTCGCTCTATATTTCTTTATGTGTGTTTCTGTAGTTCTTGATGAAAATAAATGGAAGTTCGGTGGTCGTATTTAACTACGTGAATTGGCGTGCGATAAAACTTGTTATCTAACTTCAGGTAATAAATTATGGGTTTGCGGAATATTTGTGCCGCCGTAAAAGTGTAAAATATGCGTGAAAATTCCGTATCTTTCAACTGAAAATTTCTAGGTAAATAGGATTTAGGGGAATTTCAATTTATTTAAAGCTTTAAGTTCGCGAATGTCGGCGACGTTTACGCTATTTATTTCGATATTTTAAAGTGATTAATATCGCTTTTATTATTCGGCGACGAAATGATCCATTAGTTTTTTGAATTATTGGAAAAATATTTCCTCCCCCCCTCCCGGTGCTTACTTTTTTTTAATGACTATGGAAAGTATAAAGCGGCGCTATAAATTATTTATAGCGCGAACGAGGATATTTTTATATCCAGAAGTAGCGTATTTTTTTAAAAAGGGAGTAACATTCTGGGAATTATTTTTTGTAAGCAACAATAATTAACTTTATTCTAGTTCGATTACCTTAATTATCCTTAAATAATAGAACACATCACTGGGATTTCACCTTTCAGAAGCTTCGGCAAGTAAAGTCAGTACACAAATTTAGAGGGAAAACGAAGTAATTAGAATAAAAAGGGAAAACAACCGTTTAATGCTAAAATTAATCCTAACAATATAATAACCTTGATTGAAAGACCACTGATTGACCGCTTTAAGGTGCCTTCTCTCAAGTAGAGTTTCAAATTATTAGAAAAGGCTGCCTAGCATGGGTCTACTTCTTTGATTTTTGACGATTGATCGACAACAAAGAACACTACACGGGCAATTGATTATTTGAGTAATTCTTTACCTGAATTGGCAACATGTAAAATCTAAGCACGGAGAATGCCCTATAAACCCTATGAGTTAAATCCATGTAGCCATATAGGAAAATTGATGCCATCACAGAACAGAATGAGCTTTCGCGCATATCCTCATAGTTCACACACTAACCTCCACTCATATATTCGCTGAGAATTTATTAGGATTTGGGCCTATTTTGAGAAAATACTACCTAGTGGATGCCACAGCTAAACTGAGAATTGTCGATTTGATGAACCCTGTTGATTGTTGAAGGCCGCGAGGTTTTATTGGTTGAAAGTGGAATTTTAAATGCGCCTGCGTATCTTCAACAGCTTTTATTGATGTTTTCTTTATGTTAACTTCAAAAGTAACTGTATTATTAGAGTATGCTTATATTATTAGCGCAGACAATCCCTATTGATAACTACCTAGACGGTTAAATATAAAGAGCAACGTTGCACAAATTCCAACGTTTTGAGAAATTTGAAATTCAGCATAACTCACTAAATTATCAAACCAGTCTGTTAGTGCACGAATATACAGCTCAGGTGCAGTGTATTTTGTTTACACAGAAACAACAAACATTTAATGATTTTCGCGTAGTGTTGTGCCGTTTGCAGACGGAAGCAGTCCCTGGACAATAAAATCAAATTATGCTAGGAATAAACTGTTTTACTGCTGATTGGGCAGTGAATTTTTAAGCGCAATAATTTTTCAACGCTATATACCGTTTTACCGCCAGTGAGTTCGATTTTTAAGGTTATCTAATCTTTAGAGAGGCCTGACTGTATCGAACGTGCGTTATACAAAGGTTAGGGGTTAGGTGACCTCATTAATGTCACGTCACGCGGCTTTAAATACATAAGTATATCTTTTTTATGCATTTTTATTATTATTGCTTTCGCGCAGTGTTGATCAATCTTTATCATTTTTCCGGTCGCTGTCGATTTCGTGTATACAAATTTTAAGTATGTATTTGTCAATTTGAGATATCGACTAAAATTATCGCTCATTCGACTTTGGCTTCATTCCAACTGTTGCACCCGAATTCTCGACTGAGGAAGCAGCGCTCACCACTAGAACGGATGATCTTCCTTCATCACGAAATAGACTAGATAGACAAAATATTTGCGACCTTATTGGGCGCTTCTCGTTTAATTGAGACTCGACCCTCTGGACAGTGAATACTACATCTAAACTGAGCTAATTATCTTTCAGGTTTCATCACTCCTTTTTTTTTTGCTATAACACTTAAAACTTTGAACAGAGTATTTTCACTTCATGATTCTTGCATTTCTTAATTAATCTATTATCATCAAAGTAATCCAACTTATACGTTTGTTGTTGTTTTCTCGTCTCTAAATTTTGAAGAATGAAATTACTTTCTGAGTAACAGTCCTCAGTAGTGTACAGTGTAGTGAATTTTGAAATTTGAAACAAAGATTATCGAAACTAATATTCTAGTTTCAACAGTAAATCTATTTAAAATAAACTAATCAGCTGCCTTAGTCAAAAAAACTGCTACTTGAAAGTCTGCCACAGATTAATTTAATTTTCTTTTCTTTATCGCACGTCTACGTTCGTCCGAGCATTGTCAGATGCTGCGCTCTTTGATTGTCAATAGATAGTTGTGAGCCATGAACAATCCTCCAATTCTGCTGTTAAACTCGGAGGTCATAGAGCTTCGCACACATAGCCAAACGCTTTAGGCTTGTAGATGGAACAACTGTGGTTTGTCTTTTGGCTGCCCATGAATTTTCTAATCTACTTATAGGGTTGCAAAACTAACCAAAAATGGGCGTTATCTTTTGTAATTAGTAATAAGTTTTATTTACTTGCATTACTTGTTGATGATTGAATTTAATCAATTAATGTTAAAAACAACTTAGAATAGAATATAGTTTAGTTAGATTAAAAATAAAATACACCAGTTGTTTCAGAAAATTGCCTAAAGTGCCAATTTTTCTAGTAGAAGCTGCATACATCAAAGGAAGGATTAAATCCAACACTCAACAAACTTGCTAAATAGAAGGTGCTTCATTTACAAAAATTGAGATTTTAGATTAGATTAATTAGAAAAAACATTTATTTATGATTATTTGTGACCAATCTGTATAACATATTCTCTCCATATATAGCTCAAAGTATTAAATATTAACCACTTACATCTATCCAAAATACAAATTCTCTATTTTAGTTTCCATTCATTCATTTTTCTCAAAAATCGCTCAAAATTTCGTATGCTATGTAATGACAAAAAATGCTCAAAATCAAGCGAGTAATTAGAATTTTTAAAAATATTTAAATATATAAAGATGGCACAACATAAAAATAATATAAATAAAATATACACTTAGGGTCAAACACTTTGTGTATTTAACAATTTTTCCTGTGTCGTACTTATTGAGATAAGGTATAGGAGCATTTCAAATGGGCCACCCTGTACACCAATAAATTGTTAGTGAATTGGGACAAAATCTTGATATGGGATTTGCCACATCTTTTCAATTCCTTCTTCAGTTTTTGGAAGCAACAGTTTTACAATTTCACAGGTTAGGTTTCTTCAACATATATTAGATCTAATGATTTTGTTCTAATGCCATTATTTATCTCATCTTAAAGTTAGACATTACTTGAATTTTTAGATTATTTTTCAATGCAGGACCATAAAGCAAATATTTTAGACTCTACTCACCTATTTTAGTCTCAGGCATCTCCTTCTTGTGATATATGAATTTTCCCTGTTAGATCATCATCGAATTTATTACTGTCCAAATCAAATTCGGCGGCCACAGTAAGCAATGGATGTATATCGGACAACGGAAGAATAAATTTCTTCCTTATTGATACTTTGCCTCTGAGTGTAACTTTCTATAACTGCCTTGTGTTCTACCACGTTCTCACATGAATCTTTCTTGATTTTTAATATCTATTAATTTTTTAAAGGCTTCAAGTAGAAACAACTAATAGTGGTTTTGTTTAATATTTGGATAGTGATAGGTTACAGGCACAACTACACTACAAGATATATTAATAATAATAAACGCTATGTTCGTGTATTTTACTCTCCTCCCGTTAAACTCTACGTCATTAACCCGCCTGAATATAAATGCAAGTCCACTTCGACCTTTAAGAAAATGTAATGCTTTGCAGCCGACACAAAAAAAGAAAGAAACAAATTGAAACTGTTGTTCATGGTCTGCGCACTAAATCAAGATTGTGACCCGGTAGCGATCATAAGCAAACATCACGCAAACCTAGGCGTTGGATGTAAATCGTGTTCGGTAGAGTTATAAGACGGGCATAATAGAACTAATCTAAGGCAGTCATTATTTCGACAGAATCTTTAATTAACTAGGGGCGAAAACAAAAGCCTGTAATTAGTATTCGGGTGATGTGACACTGTTCGCCATTAATGCCATTCACGCGGACGTTGCACAAAACGGGTAATCTTAAGGCTTTCAAAGTGATTATCGATTTTTGCTACTGAGTATTCGGGAGTCATCGATTGGGCGCCGATATAGAAAATGTACTTATAAAACTTGAATAAGAATTCTTTAAAAGCGATATTTAATAGTCGGCTTATTGTAAATGACATGTTAGAAGCATCTTGCGAACGAACCATGGGATCTATTTTAAATTATACGCGCCCACGTAAGTCCTTAGCCCAGGTGCTTTATCACTGCGAAATGTTTTGAAGCATGCAGCGTTACCGCATCTATATCAACGTTGCTTAAATTAAATGAAACCAAGTTGCATCGTTTTAGTTTTAAATTTTGAACGAAAAATAAATTTCGTTTTGCTGAGATATCCTGATAACTATTTTTACTCTTGAGCAATTTGAATCTTTAAAAAAATTTAATAATCAGTTTAATTCTTCAAATTGACAGATACCAAGCTATTCAGACAGTTCGTGCAGAAGTCCAGACATTTTACTCCGGTATTGCATTCCAAATTGGGAATTAAAGATTATCTAACCGAGTTTTAAACATACAAAGAAAGTGAGATGTTTCCGAGGTGTATGTGAAAAACTTTCTATTGAGGCGACACGTATACATGTACATCGTGTGCCAAATAAAACGACCCACTATACGATCTGAAAACCCATAGGAGATACGAAAAAATGTTTCGTACAAAAGTTTCTTGGACTCTCCTGAAGATATAAAATATTATAATTTTGTTGATACAGGGCGTCCCAAAAGTGTCCCCTCCGACATGAAGTTTGTTATTTTAAATGGAACACCTTGTATATATTGACATTTTTGAAATCCTTGGTTAAAATAAAGGTCACTTTTTTTAGAAATTCCAAATAACAAAAATAAATAATTTAAGTTCATAGGCTAACTAACCCAGGTAACAAATTTGAATAAATAAATCTATAAAAAAAAGTTAACTAAAATGTGTTAATTCGGTCATTAAAGTTTAGTTAAAAATGTTCCTCTTAAAATGCTCGTTTCATCAAAACAATAAAGAAATATCAAAATATTTAAAAATGTACTTAGCCATGATATCACAATCTTGTTTTTTGACGCATTGAGGTATAAACAAACTTTGACATTTCTGTTTGTTTTTGTTGGCTTTCATATTTATATTTAAAAAGTTCATAGTTGTCAAGTTTTTTGTTACTATATATTTTATTTGTATTTTAAATAGTTATAGTTTTTTGGTTAACCTATAAACTTTAATTATTTATTTTTGTTAAATATTTCTTGAAATATGATTTCTGAAGTTTCATTAAATCTGTTAAAGTGTAGAGTCGGTTTTTTTCAAAATCTCCACGTATTAATAGACACCCTGTATTGTTAGCAATAGGTTTTATTCGTATATCTGGAGTACTACATCTTTAAAAAAGTAGTATCATGTCTTTGCTATTTAAAAATACCTAATATTGCCAACAAGTGACCTAATGTGAGCAGCTGTAAATTGAACAAGAATTTATAGCGGTGTTATCTTAAAAATAAAAATTACAAACTCACCTTGTTTTTTGTCCTAGAATTGATATGTGAATAAAACTATAAGGTGTTCATCTTGATATCTTGAGATTTTGTATAAGCTGAGGCGCAACTGTCAAACTGGCTCTTATTATCAGTTATTATCAGTAGCGTCACAACACAAAAAACACATAACCTCAATTTCTGCCTAAACTATGCAAAATTCGAATAGAAATTTCTTAAGAAACTCACCTTTATTTTAACCAAGGATTCCAAAAACAATTCAATTATTCAATTTAAAATAACAAAGTTGATATCGGAGGAGACACTTTTGGGACACCCTCTATCAACAAAATTATAATATTTTAAATCTTCAGGAGAGTCCAAGAAACTTTTGGAAGAAACCTTTTTTCGTATCTCCTAGGGGTTTTCACATCGTATAGTGGGTCGTTTTATTTGGCCCACGGTGTACATGACATTTTTTAAATAATCGTCAATGTGAGAATTTTGGTAGAAATCTTATTTTTGCCACAATTAAACTAAGATTTTCCTATTGACAGGATGTTTAGGTATTTAAAAATAGATAGACACAGTTGAAAAAAATCTTCCTCTTATTAATAATATTGAAATATGACAGTATTATGCTAGGACGCTAATTTAGCACTAACTTAAAAAAAATATATTTTTTCGAATTAAGTATAAATTTTCTCTCCGTTCGTTCATTTTTCATAATATCATAAAATATTGCTTTCCCAAAAATACGGGTTACATTTTTAAAACGTTTACGTTTACAAGATATAAAGCATCGCTTTGGCTTAACCGTTAAACAGTTCGACAAATTCTAATAGGTCAGTCGTCGTGAAGCAGCTGGTATATTTTTCTTGTATCGAAATAAAAGATTGGCACTTTGACAATGATGTTGAACTTCCACCACTCTAGCACAACCTAGTTATCCACTGATAAAATAAGTAATAGCAATAGACGTTGCCAATAATTGTTAAAAGTCGGAGTAAAAATTAAACAGTTAAGTTAAGCAATGAGCTATTTATAATGGCGCAATTTTATGATGTTGCCTAACTAAAACTAACCAAAAGCTAAGGAATTATCGAAAAGCTGCCTCGTTCGTGAAAGATTTCTTGGCCCAAATAAACGTCCAATATTCCCGTTACATTATTTAAATATCACATTGCAGCAAGCAAACAACAGCCACCGTGGTTATAAATTCATTTGATTTTATTTTTAGTTTTACAGGGCGAATGACTATGCTTCTTTCATGAATGAATAGGCAGACACCCACATTTTGCATATAAATACGCGTTTTGTTCAATCCAAAAGTATAAGCTAGTGTATGTATATAGTAGCGAATTTGTACGGTATTTTTTTCACTCAAGCGGAAAACAAGTCAAAAGCATAAAGATAAAAAGCATTTGCCTGGAATAAGCATTTTTTTTTGCATGGAAAGGCAACATCGCTTTGATATGCGCATAGAGGGATAGGTTATTTGAAAAATAGACACTTACGTGTGTATGGTTTCAAAAGCCGCATTTGTGTACCGAAATTAAAAGGTAGATTTAAACATAAAAGTGTACATGTGTGTTGTCAGGCGACCATTAAATACTATGACATAAACGCCTATAGGTTTGCTTTGCTTTAAAATCAACTGATCTGCCTTCGAAGGCAGATTAGATAGTTATTTTTATTAGGAGATTTTAATTATTATCAAGTACTAATTTCTTAAGTTTAAATTTTTTATTCGACAAAAATATGTGATGTGTCAAGGTTTCAAGTGATGCAAGATGCAAGGCAGTAAAAAAATCGTATATTCCACGATAAATAAACGAAAAAATTAGACTTTACAGAATGCTGTCTGGCGGAGGAAATTCAACAAATTTATCAAACCACAAATATATTTATCAAATCAAAAATATTTTTTGATGTATTTTGTTAGAGAAAATTGTCAACATAAAAAAATACGTCTTAAAACTATAGACGATTTGGATCTATTATATCCGCTTTCTTTTGCGTTTATCGGTGGTATAGTCCCACGCCTTTTTTATATTATATTAGCACACACAATTGCTTGAATTATCACCGAAGATTGAAATCGTGCAGGAAATTAGCCAGATATAATTTGGTGGACAATCATCGGCGTGTCAGGACCACGATCACAACAGGCCCACTTATCGGGCACGTGCGTTGAACTCCTCGAAAGTTCGTTTATCGCGATTTTTCCACCCTTAACATCCACGGCTGACATATTAAATTTAGATTACGTCGGTCTGCGTCAAAGATAGCGATCTACCCCCGACTCGATTTTTTCCCCCGCCCATGAAAATTTGTTCATTAGGGGAAACAATAATGTTCCTATGACGATTATAGGTCGTAAATATCGTAAATACAATGGATAACATAAACTAAATGTAGTACTCAACACACGATTGCTTATTGGTGTACTATACAAGTAATAGACGTTAGATGGTAAAAACACTTTCGGGTCGTGTTACTTACAATTTTTCTCAGTTATTAAATTTTTATGAGAAGTATTTATTAGCAATTTTTTACATTTTCCAATAATGTGAAATGACTCTTTACTAAAAGATATAAACATTATTTTAATTTATGATAACGTAATGTCTGTGTTTGAATTGCTTGCCTGGTTATGTATGCCTACGGATTGTTGACTACATTTTTGATTATTGGATTGCGTGAGCCCATGTACCTTGTATATAAATCTTGTTTTGGGGTTTGGAATGCTAACCAAAAGTATACCTTGTTTGTCTGTTTATTAAGTATATATTAGTAATTTCGTCTCCTCATCGTGCTCTAGTGCAACCCATCATAAGCAAAACTTTGGTCATAAAAAAAGTGTTCATTTGGTGCTTCTACTGACAGTTTATCCATATCCATTTTATTTAATAATCTCGATTTTTACGCTTTATATGATAGGGTCTGTTCTTCATGAGCGCCGTTAATTTAAAATATTGCTTGTATTGATATCGTTGATATTTTGAATACGCTTTCAGCGTTAAATTTTAGCTTTTGTAATTTTTTTGGTAAATAATTCAATGAAACATGTTCACAAATATTTATTACCTTCATTTTCAGGTACCGTTTTTCTAGCTGCTCCAACAATTTCATTGGGAAACTTTCATTTTCCACTAATATAATTTTGGTTAGCATTCTAAACTTTTTTCTTTCTAATTTTATGAACCCTTTTTTAAACGCCGCTGGTTTCGACCATTTTCTTTACAAGTTGTTTCTTGCTCCAGTTTAGACGGTACCCCAATTTTAAAATAAAAACGGAATGTATATGCGTTTTTTTTTTTGCTTGCGACTACATTTTTTGTTTTTCCATGGCCGTTTGTTTCATTAAGCCCTGTTTGCAGAAACAACAATTAAAAGGCTTTGTTGACGCTTTTCCTCCCATGCGGAAAACGGAAACATGGATCCTTTAATTTTATTTTCGAACAACGTACTAAATGGGGGTTGTATTAATCTCATTCGCTCACTCATCGCCGCACATAAAGTAAGAAAAAACACCGTTTAAGATATTCTCCGATCCGTGAGTTAGAAAAATATAGAGTAAACAGAGAGAGGCAGAGTTCTGTGACGCAAATTGTCGCCGAAATGTAATGTTTAGACGTAAATATATGTTCAACATGCGACTTTACTCGTCCTGAAGGGGTTTAAAGCACAATCCTTAAATCAGATACATTTGTTAACGTTTTATGGTTTCAATGTCGTCACGTACTAGCGATTTCTATATCTAATATATATGAGCAAACAGATATGCGTTTTTGAGTATCATGTAAATGCCGTTCCTTATTTTCACCAATTTTGAAGTTCTTCTATAGTTTTCCTGCTTTTTGCGATTAATCTACTTAAAATGCCATTTAGTTTTCACTTTCAGTTTGGAAAAACTTTCTTGGAAACAATCTCGATTTTTGTTGCGCTTGTTATGACTCTACACATTTTTTGTAAGCTCAGTCTCATAATTTTTCAATTTATTCAATTATGTGTTGCTATTATTAATGTTCAAAAATTATTGGAGATGAGGCACTAACTGACCAAAATATAATTCATAAATGTAGTGTGGTCAATAATCAACAAAATATTGGTCCACCTAAATCCCATTTGAAACTACCTATTAGATAAATTAAATTTACTCCCCTGCTGTTATCAGAAGCACAAGATTTTTCAATCCATATCCGAAGTAATAACGATTACCAATGACGAAAATAATTTAGAAAAAAAAAAAACGAATAGTGTCACTGTATTGCCGAAGTTTAACAAATATTTCACTTAAATATTGCAAAAAAAAACTTCATAGATCTGAATATTATAATAAAGTAAATTACTTATTTATTATATTGTTAAATCTATTTCAATCTATTGAATGAATAAATAAAATGCCTCAAGGAATAAATATTTTATAGAAGCACAAGCAAATAATAACACCACTATTACACAAAACCTCTCCGCAAAGCCCGCATCGGCCATACTTAAAAAATATTCCCACAAGAACTCCTCATGCAGGCTCTTTTTTTGCAGAATTCGCTCAATTTGTATTTTTTTATTGTTAATTCCAACAAGCTGTCATATGAACTTTATGCTGCTATCTGGTTAAAAATTATAAATTTGAAAAATATTTACAAGAACGCAGTGGATAAAATTAAAATTCATGAATTCATGTGCAAGTATTTGCCATCAAGAATTGCAGGAAAAATTGGTGAAAAAAGACCTTGGCAATATTTTCAAGTTTTCAAGATGGTCATCAAGGGGAAATCAGCATCTAACCTAACTAAACTAACCAAAATATAATTTGTAAATATATACGTAATTTTTGTTTAACACTTTTTTACGCGTCAATTAAAACCACGTGGTGGGGGTAATTTAATGTTTTTTTAAATAAAAAGTTGTAACTTCTATATGACTCAATGGATTTTAATAAATTCAGACTCGTTAGAAAAATCTTTTACTGCTTGTAGTATAATGACACCTCAATAGGATATTCTATACCTTATCCGGATATCTTATTACTATTCTTAATTCTAAAACCTTACATAGACGCAAGTACACCGGTATTTATTTGCCCTTTTTCATGATTTATTCTGAAAATTCAAATAGCAAAAACATTCTTGGTTCACGAAAGTATACGGGCGAATTAATTAATTTGCAAGTGCGAATTTTACCAATTATATTTTGAAAAAACTAAAAATTTTCTTTAAAATTTTAAAATGGTGATTTCCCCTTGACGACCACCTTGGAAATTTGAAAATATTTTCCACGGGTTTTTTTTTACCAATTTGGTAATACATTTTTTCCCGCAAATCTTCGTAACGATTTGTTTCCGAGATACAGTACTTTGCATATTGTATTGTATAATTTTTAATCAGAAACCATCATAAACTTTATATGCCAACTTCATCGGGTTGAAATTGACAATAAAAAAATACAAACAGTTGCTGACCCGTGACAATATTCCAGCAGATTATTAAATAATATCACAAACAGAATATCCGTTTTACCGTGTGTGCGCGCTTGATGTGCGCAGCGATTGTGAACGCTGACGCGTAATGCTGTGCCTGGACATGCGTTTGGTTCAGCGTTTACGTGGTGAGAGACCCAACGAGGACGCAGCGGTGCGCGATCGTTCAAAAAGCGTCTGCGTGACAAGTTTCCGAAGCAAACCGCCGAGAGATGTCAGCGCTTTCAAACTCTTCCATAGGCGAGCGAGCAGCGCCATGTAAGTAATGATTTTTATGAGCGCAAGCTTAACCACCGTTTATTGTCTTAACCTATTTTATCTCGCCAACGTATTCAAAATATCGCTCGTCATGAATCAGGATTAGAAACTTTAATTAAAGTGGTAGCTTTATTGTGGTAGGTGGTTCATGAATGAAAATTATCTGCGTTTTCTCGCGCATTGTCGACTGCAGTCCTTAAATCCTAATTTTTAGTTAACGGGAAACTTTCCAAGTGGAATCAAGCGGCTTAGAATAAAATTGAGAAACATTTATTGTTCTCCATGCGGTGAAACTCGAAATTTTGTGCGGCATAACCCAGTTCTACAAGAAGTTTCATAAAACTTTTTTCAGATCATTCGTTTCTTTCAACTTGTAGGAACTATGATTATCCAAACTGTTGTTTGATAAAACAGCTTGTTATAATTAACACCTTTTCCAATGAGGTTCCTCGTGTACTATCCATACTTCAATTCATTTAATATTAACGTCATTATATTCTAATTTTTACTAAATTCGTTTATATTCCAAACAAGTTTAGTGTGAAAAGCAATATCCCCGAAAATAAATTTCTTCTATATCTGTTTAGTCGAACACAATATACAAGGTGTTTGAAATAAAATAAAAAACGCTTAAGGTAAAATAAAATACTGTTTTTAATATTTATTTCTATTTTAATTTTCGGCATGTTTTTTTAAAATGAGTTGAGGGAATTGAATTACACTACCCCAACCATTCTTTTTAACTAAATTAAAGAAAAAACTTGCAACTTAAGTATTCAAATCAAAAATTAAAATGTAAGGTATGTGCATATATAATTTATAATAATTTAGTTGGGTACTATCAAACAACTATATTTTGTAGCATTTATCAATAGTTATATATTACAAATAATTTATCAACATTTCTGAAAGTACTTTAAACGACTTCTTTAAAAATATTTTATTAAAACAAACAAATAAAAACAGAACAAATAAGCTCGACACCTAAGGCAAAACAAAAATTCAATTTTTATAAGTGCATGCGTTGATGCTTTAAATGGATTTCTTTTTGTACGCAAGGAAAAAAGGGCTATTTCTGTATTAATGTAATTCACAATTATTGAATTAAAACTCTTAATATTGAACAATTAAAATGATAAGCTAATAAATTCTTGCTTAAATTAGTACTATTTAGTGACAGTAGCAGTTTTTTCTCAATTTATTTGGAAGCGTGCAATCAAAATTGGTGGAGACAAAAAAGTTTCTAAATACAAAAAAAGTACAAAAAATATTTTTTTACGTCATCGCATAAGTTTTTCCTTAAATTTACTTATAATTTGTATAATTTAATCCCGTCCACTCATAAAAAAATAAATAAAACAATATGCAGGAAGTATGCTTTTAAAATAGTAATACTTTATTGTTCTATGTATTTTTTTTTTAAGATAAAAAATAAAAACAAAATTTTTTAAACCATATTTGTAGCGTGATTTCTATACTTAATGGATACCTTTTGACCCAACCTTTTTTCAATTAAATATATGTAGACAATTCTTGCACAGTTCAGCTTAAAAGCTACTCTACTGAACAAATCATAAATCTTGAATTAAATATATGAATTATATGAAAAATACAAAAAAAAAATTGAGTACAAAACTTATACATAAATATAGAACTGATCCAAAAATATATGAAAGGAAAAGTGCGAACACACAACAAATACCAGTTGAGATCTGCGAAGTTTTCGGTAAACGCTAAAAAGGTACTTGAAAGTTTTTAGACGACCTGCGGCTGTCAAAAGAACCGACAACCTTTTTGACCTTTCGGAAAACGCGATGAAGCGAGCTACATCATAATCGTGTCTTTTAAGTGGAAACTGGATGCTCTTTGCGTGAGGCGTTGGCGAAAAATTTTATTAAAATACGATTCGTTAGCTAAAATTGTCTGGGAGAACCCTCGAAAACTCATTTAATCCTAACAGCAAGGAAATTTTTAATGAATTGAAACGTGAATGGGCACTTGGTCCTATGTAAATGATTATTGCAGGTTGTCGATTGTAAGAGCTACTTGAGCACATGATGAGCTTGACATTTATATTTATTCGTACTTCTTTTATTTGAGCCATCCGACACGATTTTCCGGAACGCCGCGCAAATTTATGAACTTTTTCATTGCAAGAAAAGATTAAAAAAAATAATGTTACTAGTCAATTGTTATCGATATTTAATAACATTTAACATAACATGCATTTAACACGTGAATGGTTCGTTGATTTATTTTTTACTATAGTATAGTCATAATAAAATATAGCGTTAATCAGGAAGTTCGCACTTTTATTGTTGTTCTTTTTTGAAATTTAGTTTTGCCGGCCTATTCCTTTTTAAATATAAAAAAACGTCCATTGGGTAGGGATGACATAAACCTTGTTATCTGTTAAGATCCCCTTTTTTTCAAATAATAGCCTAAAATAAGCCCATTTTGTATTTCAATGCTAAAAAATTTTGTTGAGAGAAGTTGGATCTTTTTTAATATTATCTATCTACCTAAGGGCACTTTTGTTGAAAACTTATAGCTCTTGGTTTTCTAAGTCTAAATTAGCAAATGCTCGCAAAAAAGCCAAAAATTTGATGTTGCAATAAAATTAAAATTTAAAGTATAAATCAATATATAAGTTACTTTACATACAAAGTATCCAAGATTGATTTAAAAAAAATCTCAAATTTATATTTATACTGATGACACCTAGCTGTTAAACACATTTAACTCAGCTAACGTCTTAGTCCAGCTAATCTCAGTTTGGATCTTAAAAGTCTTTCCCAGTATAGTACATACTCAGTACACTATCTTAAGCTATATTCTAAAAAAAACACAAAAACATATATATATATATATATATATATATATATATATATATATATATATATATATATATATATATATATATATATATATATATATATATATATATATATACATATATATATATATATATATATATATATATATATATATATATATATATATATATATATATATATATATATATATATATATATATATATATATATATATATATATATATATATATATATATATATATATATATATATATATATATATATATATATATATATACATATATATATATATATATATATATATATATATATATATATATATATATATATATATATATATATATATGTATAT
>NW_026844334.1:14258238-14387240 GCF_029955315.1 Cylas formicarius
TTCATTCACGGTACTAATTTAACGCTGTTGCCACGGTAAACATACAGGGAACTGAAAGTTTTCCCGGTGTTTGTCTTCGACATTGGAAAATTTTTCGCTTACTCTGGGCCACGAGATAAAACATGACCGGCGCAGTAATTTTTAAAAGTCCGCTGCCGTTATCAGAAATTGATTAATGGGAATTTTCAATTATGAAATTTTTTATATTTTTTGTAAATGTTTTCAATTTTGTTTCAGTTCCACCGCAAGCGATCTAATATCCAGAAGGGGTGTGTTCTCTAGAAGATATTATGGATCCGTCGAACAGGTAAGTAGTTGATATCTTTATTAACGTTATGATCATGCTTACGATAATCTACGTTCCTTCACATTAACCAAAAAATTTTGCATTTTACCTCGGGCCGTATCCATCAAAGTAAAAGCATTCTTTCAAACTTCCGGTGCATGCTCCGCTTTATTAACTAGGTAATGTTTGATAACAACTTTCCCGACATTGACTTAAGCTATGAATACTGCTGGTAAATCCTTGTCTATTATTTAGATCATTTTTCATCAAAAAATTGAATTATTAATGAGACCTGGAAAAATAATTCCGATATGCTTAATATTATTTGCAAAATCCAATCAACCGTCTTATTTGTTTAAGAAGCTTGAATCTTTTGTGGACCTAAATAGTACTAATACGAGAAAAAAAGAATTGCTACTTTTGCCGCAACATAACTCGACATTATTTCAAAGATCTTTTTCGTATAAAGATCATAAATTGATCAACAAATTATTAATAGATTTCTTAAACTTATTCTTGATATTTTTGATAATGAAGACGATTTTTTATTAGAATGATAGGACTGCGAAATATTTCTTGATTTAGATTAATGACCGAAGGTGTTTGTTGTTTTCTTTTTATAAAAAAAGGTGATGCATAGCCTATTATTGTATTCGTCATTATAAATGTTTAGGTTAAAGTTTTTTCCCTCTTCATAATAAAGGTAATAATAATATAGACAAGTTGCATTTTTCTTGTACTTTTTGGATAATGATATTGTCGTTTATATTAACATTTTTGTAAGTATATATTTTTAACAATTTCATTATACAAACAATTTTTATAGCCAATATGGCGGATTCGGTTTTGAAATTTGTTGATAACTAACCCATTCAGTATTTCCGTTGTGTTTTAGATTTAAAATCTGAAGCCAAAACTATGGACAAGATACGTTGATGACGTATTTGTTGTATGGCCTTTTGGCAAGGAGGAGCTTTTGAAATTCCTAGATCATCTGAATTCCATTCACCCAAGGATTCAATTTACAATAGAACTTGAAGAGGATAACAGTCTGCTCTTTTTAGATGTGCACATCACAAGGATCGAAGACGGACATTTGGAACAAACTGTCTATAGAAAACCAACACACACTAATAGATATCTGAACGCTAAATCTCATCACCACCCATCACAGATACAGGCAGTGGCAAATACATTAATTGCTCGGTGTGTGTTGGTTTTTTATAGACAGTGTGTTCCAAATGTCCGTCTTCGGTCCTTGTGATGTGCACATCTAAAAAGGGCGGACTGTTATCCTCTTCAAGTTCTATTGTAAACTGAATCCTTGGGTGAATGGAATTCAGATGATCTAGGAATTTCAAAAGCTCCTCCTTGCCAAAAGGCCATACAATAAATACGTCATCAACGTATCTTGTCCATAGTTTTGGCTTCAGATTTCAAATCTAAAACACAACGGAAATACTGAATGGGTTAGTTATCAACAAATTTCAAAACCGAATCCGCTATATTGGCTATGAAAATTTTTTATAGAATGAAATTGTATTATATATATATTATATATATATATATATATATATATATATATATATATATATATATATATATATATATATATATATATATATATATATATATATATATATATATATATATATATATATATATATATATATATATATATATATATATATATATATAACAAATTTCAAAACCGAATCCGCTATATTGGCTATGAAAATTTTTTATAGAATGAAATTGTGTTATATATATATTATATATATATATATATATATATATATATATATATATATATATATATATATATATATATATATGTGTGTGTGTGTGTGTCGCGAAATGAATTTGCCCAAAGCAACTGTGTCCGTTAGCTCGAAAAAAAAAGATACGATTCTCTCGTCCTATGGTCAAATGAATGTAAGTTGTAAAAGGCTTAGAAAACGAGCTCATGAAGGCTTCAATAAGGGACTTTTACAGTGGTTTACCCAAAAAACAAAAGAAAATGTTCCCATGAGTGGTTCAGTTCTTCAGCAAAAGGCAAGTGAAATGGGAAGTAGAATAGAAGGAAGTGAGGTTGTGTGTTCCAGAAATTGCATTGAACGTTTTAAGAAGAGAAATTGTATCTCTAGAGGAAAAATTGTTGGTGAGTCTGTATCAGTTGATATGAATGTTGTTAATAACTGGCTCACATGGGTTTTGGACAAAACTTTTAACGCCGATGAGGTCGACCTTTTTTACAAACTAACCCGTGATAAGACATTGAAATTCCAATAACAGTTCTGGTTACTGCAAATATGTCTGGGACAGAAAAGAGAAAACTGTTTGTTATCGGAAAATCAGTAAACCCAAGATGTTTTAAAAACAAGACCCTACCAGTCAAGTACAGGTCAAACAGCAAAACATGGATGGCATCTGACTTGTTTACCGAAGAACTGCTTCAGTGGGATACAGTTCAAAACTGCAGCCCATGAATCAAGGCATAATCCATTCCCTTAAGTGTCACTATAGGAATATTTTACTGATAAAGATGATAGAAGCAATTGATGATAGACAAGAGTTTTCAGTGAGCTTATTGAATGCTGTAAATTTTATTGACCGTGCTTGGCAGGAAGTTAGCAAAAACACTATTTCAAACTGTTATAAACATTCAGGATTCTTTGAAGCAGAAGATGATTTTAACCCTGATGATGAATTGAACTTTTCAATAGACGATCAAGTTATTCCAACCGAATCTTTGACAAAATACGAAATTATCCAGTTGCCGTCAACAGGTATCTATAACATGAAATGTAACATTAAAGTAATGACTGATTTACGTTATGGGCTGAACGAGGAGGCTATTGAGGAAGTGGCCATGATCCATGTTCCTTCAGTAAAAGACATGACGGAAAAAAAAATAGAGATTCGCACATTTTTGGAGTCACGCGACATTCCTGAGAAAGTTTTCAATTCTTTTTGTAACCTTGAAAGCTATATAAGTAATATTAACTTTTCTAACAGACTCGTACAATCCAAAATATCTGATTTGTTCATCCAAGAGTAGGTGTAGGTGTTTTAGTTCATTTTTTTAGATGTTGTTCACTTGTTCTTGTTCAATTGTTACTTATTTTGTACAGAACGATATTTAATTTTGACAACATTACGTAATTCATATAGCTATCTAGAAAATGCTAGCATATCATGGCATTTTTTTACAAAACCAACGTACATAATATTATATATTATTAACCTCCATTCATCGGGTAAACATCAGGTGTGTACAAATATACTTATACAGCGAAACAATTTTAATGCAACTTTCGAGTTTACTATGTCCGGACTTCACTGTACATATAAAAATCTTCTAGCTAACGGTTGAATCTCAGTAGTGGAATGTAATCAAACTGACGAAGCAACAACGCTTCAATAGACTGCAAAGAAATAGGAAAATAAGCGAGGTAAGCTTATGACGAATATTTCAATGGAAATTTTGTTATATATATACCTAGCTAATAATATCGCTATGTTCAATTTTCCACGGGAATGTATTCCGTTGCGCCACTATCGTCCCTAACTAAATAAAATTCGAACTGCGGGTCTTATTCGCCGTGCCGGCTAAAAATGGATATCCGGGTTTGCACAGGACGATGTTATTAAATCGCAAGGGTCAACTAAAGTAATTGAACATCCGATATATATATATATATATATATATATATATATATATATATATATATATATATATATATATATATATATATATATATATATATATATATATATATATTTCGGTCGAGGAAGATCGAGACACTCTTTGCTTGCATTACCATGACCTTTTTTTGTTTAACTGAAACTGCTTAGGACGGTCGTAATGCAATTACAAAATTCGTAAAATAAAAGTGAGAAATCAATAGAATGCTGGATTGGTTATTATAAAAATAAAATCAGGACAGTATTCAGCAACCTGAAAAATCTATTCATACGCATAGACATAGAATATCATTTCCACTAAAGATAAGACTAAAAAAGCGCTATATAGTTTCCATACTGTTATATGTAGTGGAAGCATGAACAGTGATAGAAACACTAATGGGGGCATATCATATCATAGGCTAAACACATTTCCAACATTCACCATTAAGAACAGCAAGATTGAATGCTTTGGCCCACCTAATAAGACATAAATTCCATTTTTGCTGCTAATAGTCCAAAGAAAAATAGATAGTTGACGAGAGCCAGGAATAAAATTAGGGTTGCCGTGATGATAGCCAACGTTTGTAATGAACAAGGCATGTGAAGAATAAGTATATTTCAATGATAGCCTATAATGACATATTATTAAGTTTAAAGACATCTTAATTTTTATATAAGAGCACAAACACTTATTCTAGTCAGGTTGCAATAATCGAACCGTAAGTTGTTACTTTGCTGGGGCATGTTGCTACTATGTTTTTCACTAATTTGGCAGAACTTTATTTAGGTAATACTTTTAATGATTTGTTATGTACAAAACGCAGTGGAAAATAAAATATAATTTAAAAATAATACAAAAACTCCTAGGAAAGCGAGAAACAAATTCGAATTACAGCAGATGTCTGCACTTTTTACAATGAATAAATTGAACCTTTCAGTTTTGAATTACTGAAGCGGTCGTAACAAACGAGTCAAAGACAATCTTCACGGTCATCTTCACTTGCTTGCTAAATTTTTGGTAATAGACGAATTTCTCTTTTTGTTTTCTTTCATGATTTCTGATTATTTCCACTATTTTTATATATTTTTTACTTTTTGCTAAACTCCAGTATTTTCTTGTTTAAAAGGGAACGTGGTGTTTGTAATTTGGGGGATCTTCAGACATGTTAAAATTATTTATCTGCGCAGGAATTCCAAATAATTCGGAGGAATTCTAGAGGAATTCCAAGCAACTATACATTGACTATTTGCTCACTTAACTGCTTAAAAGCATATGTAGTCAAGAACTTAGAGTTTGTAAGGTTTTATCCCTCCTACCTGCTAGCGATCAGACTATAACGTTATTTTCAAATTACATCCTATGTATGCGGTTTCACGGCGAAGCTAAAAGCTTCAGAGACAATTTGAATACGTAAAGGCAGACACAGTAACAGCAAATGACAACGACTTCACATAATACATAATGGTTATTGCGTTCAAGTCGTTCGCCAAATTCTAAGCTCAAACAAACCTATCGAATAGGATAAAGTTCCGATGGAAAGAACGACAGTGTGAGAAGAATGTCGATTTCATTTGGAGTGGATAACGATGAAAAAGCGCTGGAATGCCAAGTGTCCCGTTTTTATCCACCGATCTACGGAAATGTCTAACTGTGTTCATACACTACACGACAAGATAGGGTGGGTACATGTGACTAAACAGACGGAATTCCGAAAACATGGCAAAAAATAAAAAATCTTAAGTGCTTATATATTTTTGTGTTCAAAATCAGGAAATACTGTTCGCGAGAGTAAATCATATTAACATTAAACTTTTCACACAGCGATCTTTAAATGCAAAGGAAACGCAACATTTTTAAGTTCTGCGGAAAATTCTAATTCAAATTTGAAAGTTCGGTTGCCTCGAATAATAAATTCACCCCATATTTAAAAATGTGTCTGATAATCCCTTAATTTACACAAAGCATTAATGCGACCAGAGTCGCAATAATGGCATAGCAAAATTGCAAGTATTGAAAAATGCAACACAATTAATTATTTTTTAGTTATCAAACATATTTTTGAATGGGAAGCTAGTGGAAATTTACACTTATATTTCTCAACAAATAAGATAACAGTTCTATTTGCTATGCTATAAAATTGTCCCTAAAGATTATTTTTTAGAAACCGAGTTTTTAAGATTTGAAACTTAAATAAAGAAATGATTGCTTCCTTTGGCTTAAAGGATTTCCTGTTCCAAATTGTTTTTCTTTATAATGTTCTCAAATTTATTCCTTTTGGCATGGAAATTTATTAAATATTCTTAATTGAAATTTTAAAACTGTCATTTTTCTTGGAAGTTAAAAATTATATCCAAGTTAATAAAAACATCTGACACAAACAGTTCTATTCTGTTCCACACTGTTTTCCGCTTCAAGTGAGGTGGGAAGGAGGGAGACAAATAAAAATTTAACAATACGTATTATTTTGGATACGCCTTGGCCAAGAATTTATCGCAGGTCGTTTAAAAATAGTTTGCTCTGTCTATCACAAACCATGCACTACAAACCATGCTGTTAGACATTCTAAGAAATTTTGCAGCTTTCAATGATAATGTAGACGATCCACATCCACTGGCAAAATGTAATTCTGTTCTAATAATTTTCAGTCTGTTAAATAAATATTTACTACGGCGTAAATTTACGCACGCACGCACAAACACTTCAGAAACATTCGGTCTTTGACTTTGATTAATCGCAAGTCGAAACCACCATTGGAAGTATAGATTTTCAGGTCGGCTTAAAGACGGGTCACATGTATTTATTTAACAGCGTCGTTCGAACTGATTCAAAATGGAGTAACATTCGTGTTTACAGACATGATGAAAATGAAGATATGCTAACGCAGTGTATACATTAAATTTTAAATTTCCTTTGTCTCTAGGTGGGAATTATTTACGTCGTTTAGACATTGAACCGGAGAGTTGACAAGTATTAAAGGAATTATCAACCATGCTAAACTTCTGTTTTACATTATGAAGAGGATAAAACAAAAACTCCAACTGACTACAATATCTCTGGATATTTTTGGTCTTTGTTTGCTTCCGAGCTATCGTGGCAGATCATTAAACCAAGACTTCTGTCTTCTCACAAATATTTACCCTCTGTTCCATGGAAACAATAACACTGTCCCCTCAGGATGTATTGTATGTATCGGAACTTTCATTCTTGATAATCCTCATAAGGTTTATTCTTGTATTCTGAGTTCCAGCACGCTTTTTGAAGGTGGAGGTCACAGTCATCTAGGTGAGGACTGGAAATATATAACATCGAAGTATATGTATGCGAAGCTGCAGCTTCATAAAAGCAAATGCTCTTTTAATCGACGAATTTATTGTTACGGTATCTTGGAGAACACAACAAATCTTCTATGTTGAAATTTTTACACATCACAGTACGATGGAAACCAATATTGTCAACCATACATTAACAATAAGGGCTTGTCAGACCTCCTAGAGGTCACTGGTCATTTTAAAAGTACTTACCAATTGCGACGTCGAAACTAATAAGGGGCGAATCATTGGTAAAACTAGATAAAAAAATGTAACAGTCTCTATGATACAAATTAACAATTTGAAATGACAGAACAGCTCAATTTGTTTCCAAATTATACATATACAATTGAAAATTAGAATTGTCGCCTTATTTCAAACTTATTAGAAATTTGAGGCCACCTAAAAGTCGATTTTTAAATGTTTACTTTCGCATGGGGGCCAAAACGAATTTTATGTTAGGGAATTAAGTTTAAGAACTAAGATTATAAAACAAAAAACTTTTAATGTAAAATTATTTTTTTAGATTTATTTGTAGTTTCAAGAACGCAAATTATAAGAAACTAAAGAAATCAGATAATGTCGCAAATAATGAAAATAAGAATAGAAATTAAAAAAATATATATTTCGAATATTTGATTCATTACTTCTAAAAATGCATAAAACATCAACACTTCTTCAGTCTACATATATAGCAAATCGCCTTGAGAGTTCTGTACCAGTCCACCCTCAAGAATCATTAGGTTATCTTCAACTGTTAAAAAGACTGAGAGCTAAACAACATCTGGACACCCCCCACCACAATACGATACTAACAGTGCCAGCCCCGGTCGCTAAAAAATACACCGTTTCCAGGAAACCGATTAAAACTATCTAATTAATTAAGTCGCAGTAATAGATTAAATTATTGCGGTTGAAAGGGGAACAACTTCGTCTCCGCCATGCTAAACGGAATGGAACTGATAACGCAATCGCATTTTTCCTGGATTATTTACGCATGCCAGGCTGCTTTTTTATGCGCGACATATTGACTAGATAGCATAATATCAATTACCGGTGTAGAAACTCAAGACATGGTAAGTTTTTAAATAGCAAAAATATTTACAACTTAAATTATAACGAAAAAAAAAAAACATATGAATTTATTTAACTTTTGATGATGCTAAATAAATTTCATTCAAGCCCCAATAATTTCCATTTATCAATAGTAAGCTGCAACAATGTAGTTGATTGTATCATTTAATTTACCTCATTAATATTATTATTGTGGTGTTCTGTAGCACTTTTCGGGGAACAATTCGCATTAAGTTTGAATAAAAAAATTTTAATCTCTTTGCTTGACCATTTGTTTTAGTTCCTTAAATCACCTGCTCTGCGGTGCGCTGTACCTAATGGCTTTTGTGTGCCATAAGAATCAATAAAATAAACCATTTATCCTTGTCAGATATTCCTCTAAAACCACTGGGAATATAGGTGCGTCATTTTTGTTGTTTCCTTGAGATCGTTTCTCACGTCAGTAGCTTAATATTTTCTGTTTAAATACTCAAGAAATCTTATGTTACCCTTTAGATATGAGCTTACAATGTTGTTGCGAACGATTTATATGAATATATTTATATTCCATTGCAGTTGCAGCAACCCGAAGTGGACGGCCAGGAGCATTGTAGACGGTTCAGAATCGAAAATGGCGATTCGCCAGGCGAAAAAGACGAGGTAAGTCGGGCAACATTCATTCATTTTTTTATTTAAACGCCTCTCTTAAATTAATTTAATCCTATGACCCAATTATTGTGATACAACAAATGCGATGAACCAAAACTTACCTATTGGTGTCAGACTAATAACTCAGCCTAACATCGAGCTAATTATCTCAGTATGGAATTTTTGCAAACAGTCATACTAATTTTATTAAATGAAAATGAAATTTCTTTGAGTTCTAATTTTATTTTTTTTAAATAAATATGATGCTTACTTTTTACAAAACTTCTGGATTCCTCCTGCATCGGTTTTTGTCGAAATTCCTGACGTTCATACAATCGTCCTGTTAGCTTCTTCAGAGCTTGACTGAAACTGGCTCGTACTTTACTCTGTACCTGCTTATATATTGTTCGAGGGGAGCGAAGCTTAAATGAGGGGCATAAACACCGTCTCGGAGGACTGATTCCCAAATTGGTGAATTTTATGTCCGGTTTCGGAGTGTGTTCGGCAACAGCTGATGAGTCTTAGTAGTAAGGCTCTTTCGTGTTCTTTGAGCCTAGTTGATATTTTTTGTCCGGTCTCTCCAATGTATTCTTTGCCACATATGCATGGAATATTGTAAACTCCTGGCATCTCAAATGGAATTTTGTCTTTGACGGACCGAAGAGTTGAGAGATTTTTTGCAAATAGTAAATCTGGTTTTGACGTTATGCTTCTTGAGTACTTTTGGTATGTGGTCAGTGATGTTTTGAATGTTAGGAAGGACCACAATGGCAAGTGTAAGATTGCTGTCGGTCTCATTGCTATTGGAAGGTTGTGATGAAGTGTATTTTTTTATGGAACGCTGAATATCTTTAATGTGGAAATTATTAGAGAGAAGAGCAGCAGCACTGTCACCAGTCATAGCGAAGATATTTATGGAAGGCTTTGAAAAGCTTTCGACAATTTTCATCTAAAACCAAAAATATGGAAACGCTACGTCTATTATACTTTTGTTATTTGGCCTCATAGTCAAGAAATCCTAGTAGATTTTCTTAGACATTTAAACTCGATACACCCTAACACACGTTTTACCATTGAGTTGGAAACTAATAATAACCTTCTATTCTTAGATATTAGATATTCTTATCAATAGAAACTCAGACCTAACGTTGGGTCATTATGTTTACAGAAAACCTACGCACACAGACCGATACCTTAATGCATGATCACATCACCATCCGGCCCAAAAATCATCAACTCTCTTGTTTACAGAACCGTAGAGCCCGAGTCACTGAAAACAGAATTAAAACACCTTACCTCTGCTCTTCTCTCTAATAATTTCCACATTAAAGATATTAAGCATTCCATCAAAAAATACACTTCGCCACAACCTTCCAATAGCAATGAGACCAAAAGCATTCCATGCATATGCGACAAAGAATACATTGGAGAGACCGGACGAAAAATATCAACTAGGCTCAAAGAACACGAAAGAACTTTACGACTAAGACAAATAAACTCATCAGCTGTTGCCGAACACGCCCATGAAAGCGGACATAAAACTTTATTCGATAAAACTAAAAATCTTAGAGAGTCTATAGAAATCTATAAACAACCTAACAATCTTAACCGCGACTCAGGTCTCTACCTGTCACCAATTTGGGAATCAGTCATCCGAGACGGTGTTTAACTCCTCATTTAACTCCGCCCCCCTCAAACAATATATAAGCAGGTACAGAGTAAAATACGAGCCAGTTTCAGTCAAGCTCTGATGAAGCCAACAGGATGATTGGCGAAACGTCACCAATTTCGACTCAGCAAAAACTGACGCAGGAGGAATCCAGAAGTTTTACAGAAGCCTGTGCAAGTTTCTTTGAAAAATTAATATGGTGCTTGGCGGCCATGCCACATTTAAATAAAATCTGATTGAAGTTTTTCAAGAAACTTTATTTTTATAATCCTAGAACGTAATAAAATATAAATTCGCAGTGACAACATGGTGGAGAACTTAAAGGTAAAATCCTAAAATTTGGATAAATTGCAAGGATTCCAGTTTTTAAGACCTCGGATCCTTCCTGAATTAGGGTCACACTAATTGGCAAGCAATTGAAACAAGTAAAAAAAAAGTAAACAGTAAGAAAGGTTTCACTATAGGTTGTTTGAATAATAAATGTAATAATAATTATACATGGTTATAGTTATAAAGATGGACAGATAATTAAGATATTAATTATTCTAATATCAAGTAAATAAAAACGCTTATAGAAGTAAGAATATGAAAATAGATAAATTGTTATAAATATTAATATTTTTTAAAAAAATCTAGGAATTTCAATATAACTTCACTTGTAAATTTTAGTCGTCATGTTCCGAATAGTCAGATGAACTATCGTCGTTGGAGTCGGAGAAATAATAGGGGGCTCTACAGCGTTTTCTTGCATGAGGTTACAGTTTATTTTCTTCCTGTAACCTAATGAGGCCGCGTTTTTCCTAGTGCACATGTCGGGATATTGTTGTCTGTCTAACTTCATTCACCTTTTGCAGCTACGAATGTTGAGTTTTGGCGGTTTTTTTAAAAACGCAATTTTGCTAATACCTTTCTCAGCAAAAAAATTAAAATCACTAGCCTATTTCCAAGAACACACTTTGAAAAAGTACGACCGGAAAGTAACTGCAAATCTAATTTTAAACAGTAATGCACAGGTGGGTCAACAACATGTCCATTGTCGGAACCATTGACATTCATCATACGTCTAAAACCACTCAGTTTTTCAGTTCAATAATGATTCATAACTCTCTCGCATTTAAATATTCTGTTATCTAAAACTCGCTTGTACACGGACTAAACCAAATAGACATGATCTTGTTAGTAGGTTGTCCCATGCCGAATCGTGCCTTACAAACAGTCGTATTAGGGTCAAATGGACAATTAAACACAAACGGTGCATCAAATTAATTATCGTATAGTCGAAACAATAACATAGCATCTGGTTTAGGTGCGAAAATTTATCAGCTATGCGAGCTCACTCCGTTTCAGAAATATGATTTATGAGGGAAACCTCGAGTGAAAATGCGGATAAGGAAATCCCCGATACGATCAATCCGATTTACCGTTTAATAACGTACACTAGCAATACGACCGATTGCCGCAATATTTTGCTCCAATTGATAAACCTTTTTTTATTCAAATCTAATTTTATTTGTTTTGTAAATCATGAAATAATTTTTAATCAAAAATAACACACTGTAAGGGTGACTTTTTATCATGTCACGTCGTTTCTTTTTTTTTTTGAGAATTTTTACATGTTACATTAATATTTTATTAATTATCACGTAAAAACGCAACAGAAGTTTCATCTCAAATTACAATTAATTTAACGAAAAGGAACCTAAGAATAAGTTTAAATAACAAACAGGAACAAAACAATAATAATAATTGACGTTGAGGATAAATGAAATGAAACAAAATTCAATTAATCAATCCCGAGAAGCCAATAAAAAAAATAAAAAAAAGTTTTCCTTTCTATTGGTGACATTCTCACAATTTAAAACATCGTGCAGTAAAAAAGAATTGACAAAATATTGAGTGTACTTTTCGAGAATTTAACTTCAAAATTTATTGACTCTAAATTTGTAGGCCTTAATATAGTTTTTTTTTTTAACTAAAATCACTCAAATCGGATAATTAGGAAAATATTCCGATGCAATTTACACTTTGGAAAGGCTTAATTTTCGTCGCTCTGTGTCATATCGGATTTATTATGATGTACGCCTCTATATCGAGAGAGAAATGTTCGAAAATTACCGAGACGAAAATGATCGTATTAAATTTAATTCATGTTTAACTGACGAAATATTCTCACTCCCGTACGCATTCGGTACATCAAAAGGTAACGGGGTTTTTAAATTATAGAAATTCAGAGAACATGGTTGAAAAGGCATAGTTCGCTGAAATGTGCATTGGTATTAGAAAGTACATCTGTTTATTTCTGTAACTAGGTACTAGTTTGATATAAACTTCAAAAAAAATAAAAAAGTACATAAAAGCTTTCTCGTGTAAGCTGAAAAATGCGTTCGAAACTTCTTTGTGCATTTTGTGTCTATTCAAATGTCACCTACACGTATAAAGTGTTTTTCATATGCGGGAATGCTTTTTTCCAAATAAAAAGCTCTAGATCGGTTGAGACATGCATATTTTAAGGGATTGTTTTCAATTTTAATTAATCACAGTCTACAACTTGTGAATAAAAAACATATTCACCACCGAATAACAAAATTAACCAAAACTGAAAATTTGTGCAATAAGTATTGTCGAACTGATTTATTCCACCTACCTTGGATTGATGTAGATGTACTGAATAATGAATTTAACGGTCCGAAGCCCAAGCAGTAATTTTATTTTTTTATTTTTTGTATCTAAGCTATCATGAAACTAGTGGTGAATAATATTTTCCACTGACAAGAATATCAGCGTGATTAATTACCTTGGTGTTTCAGAAGTTACCTAGGAAGTACATAGCTAGTGTCATGGTGACATATCAACGATTTAGTTATGGTTGCTTAGGGAGAAACGTCTGTAGTTTCACTAAATTCAATATTATTAACTCTTATGTCTACGATTCTCTGTTCCTTGAATATATCTGCTTAATATTTAAATATGATTATTTAAATACACCTACTTGTTCTTTTCTTATCAGAACCAGAACCAAACTTGGTTAAACTAAACAAGAATTCTTGGCGTATTTATTTAAACGACCTGCCCGAAAATGACCCATAGGCTTATAAGCTACGGTCTGAACTGTAATGAGCATGTCCGTTAATATCAAGTAAATGAAAATCTCAGTTGTAATAATACAATAAATATTATGCTACGCGTGCGAGGAGGGGCTGTTTTTTGGCCCCCTACACAAAAATACCGCTATTTAATTTATTTCTCGATTTCACCGTTTACGCTTACGCTGTGTTTCCGACTTTCAGATGTTTGGGTCCCCGAGCACGCCGGTGCTCGAAAATCCCGAATACCAAACGAGATGGTACTTTAAATACTTTCTAGGCAAGCGTAAGTATCCTCTCCAAGTCCTCATATTTTTACCACTTGAGAAGATCTAAACTTCAATATTGCACGGGAGTGGAAAATTAACTAACTTTTGGCAGAACTCAATCGAAAAGCGGTATAGTCTAAGTTAAGGTTGCGGTAACATGAAGATCGGATGAAACGTATTAGAAAAGTAGTAACGGCGGAGCGCGTGGAGGAGAAAATTGAATTTTATCTTTATTTATATTATTTATTTTGAAACAGATGATAAATAGATATCAAATATCGGCAGAGTTAAGCAGCAGAAAGAGATTGAGTCACTTTCGAGACGGGTATGGTCTGTGCATAGATATAAGAAAGTGACCAATTGCTTTTGAATGGGATTATCCAAGGGTGGTCATTAACATACAATGCAACAAGATTATTACCTAAAGTTTCGGAATTTAAATTGAGGTAAAATTGTGGTCCGTAATAGAAAATAATTTTATACATACCTGTGTTTAATATTCTTTGATTTGATATACTACTTAGTTTAAGTTGATTAGTAATCATTCTTATTTCGTGTGTAATTCAGCGTGTGTTGAATCGTGTGCGAATTATGCAAAATATGTGCCAGTCTAGTGTATCTCAGGAGATGCTCCAGCCCAAATGTAGAAAACACTATTCTATTGCGACTGAGGAAGTTATAAACAATGTTTATTTGACTCTCACTGAACGTGGTGCCAGCGTGCAAGCATCTATAAAAGAAACCGCCACATTGACAAAAATTCCAACATCAACTGTATGGAAAATTGTGAATAATCCCATTTCAGCCAGGAAAAAAAGAAGCGATGCTGACATTTTCTCGTGTATAGATGAAAGTGATAAAATTTACCAGTTATACGAGGAACAAAGCGTGCCTACATTAGATATCTTAATTAGGAGGATTGAAAAAGATGAAACCGGTGTTAAATGTGTCAGAACTACCTTATGGAAGTGTATTCAACACATGGGTTTTAGATTTAAAAAAATTGACAAAATGCAAGTTTTAATGTAATCTTTTAGAATTCGGAAATGGCGACTGGAATATCTAGAAAAAATTAGGATTTACAGAGAACAACAAAGGCCAATTATTTACTTGGATGAAACCTGGTTCGACATTTATGATACCCCGGAAAAGGGTTGGGTTGGGTTGACCCAACTGATAGGTGTAAAACAAACGCGCCATCAAAAAGAGGTAAAAGAATAACTGTTGTGCATGCTGGCTCTAAAGATGGTTGGATTCCAAATGAACTTTCTCTGTCTGCGAAAAATATTAAAGATTCTTCTCTGCATAACCATCAAGACACCACCGCTGATATATTTGAAAGTTGGTTTAAAAACAAACTAGTTCCAAACATTCCTCCTAATAGCGTCATTGTAATGGACAATGCAAGTTATCACAGTACACAGTTGACTAAAACCCCTTATGTATTATAACGACATTTATTTTCACGAAGATTATACCAAAAAGCAATTAATTGAGGTTCTACAAAGCTTGAACCTACAAAAGAAATACGTCTGTGATAATTATGCAAAAAATCTAGGGCATACAGTTTTAAGGCTTCCTTCCACCTTACCACTGTATATTTAATCCCATTGAACATGTTTGGCAGCAACTGAAATCTGCCATTCGTCGTAACAATGTTTTTCCCGTGTTAACTCCAATGTCCTCAAAATTATAGAAACCGAAGTTTTTAACATCTTTCCACAAAGTTAGGCAAATTCTGTTAAACATATAGAAAAAGCTGAACAATAGTATATTCATATTGAAAATAATATAGAACAAATAATAATTAGAACAGGTGAATAATTTTAAGTAATTTAAGTAGGTAATAAATATAATTTCTAATTTTATTTTAGATTTAAACATAAATACATACATAAATAAATAAACATTGTTTAGTATCTTTCCTAACAAAACCCCAAATAATTAAATTCTAAGCAAAGTACGGACCTGTTCGGCATTATTTCATTCTTACTGCTTGCCCGGGTCTTTCCTTAATTCGTATCAGTTAGTCACTTTCTTATATCTATGAACAGACTTTAGCACCGAATGCACGAATATTAGAATTAACAAAAGGCGATCACAAACAAAAACCCCTTATTATACTGTCAAATCTTATAATTACTGAATATAAATGTTAAACATATAAGACAGTCACTTTTATTATTTTCCTTTAAATCTCTTGGCAACATTTATGGATAAATAGAGTTTCCTTTACCTTTGCGGCAATTACAATTTAACGGACTGTGGATCTCTTATTTCCATGTTCCTAATGCTATTCCATCTTTAACTCGGACATACTGCATATATGAATCCAAACATAAAACCTATTTTTGTATATAAAGAAACCTTTGCCGTAAAACAAAATTTGATTTTATATTTAAAACAAAGTTTTTGTTGCTATTGAAGATGTTAACCTACAAATTCAACACACACTCAATTCACCATATGTTGCAGTGCACCAAAACTACGTTGGACTGGATAACGATAGGAATCCATTTTTTCTCAGTATAGTGGTAAACGAAGATAATAGTACGTGTGTGCCGCTATACAGAGCGATATTGTTTAAGAAAACGGTAGGTTAATATTAAAACCATAAAATATTAATTCATTATTTCATTAATTCATTGAAACAAATCCTGATATATAGAAAGTTAATTGCTAATTGCCTATGCCGTTGCTACTGGAAACAAAATATGTTTATGGCCTTAATGCATCGATTTCAATTTGTGATTTTCTCTGAAATACTTCATCTGTATATGGTTATGGCCTCGCGATGTTCAAGGCAGTAGAAAATACGAGGGGGTATCCAAAAAAAACCGGAATCATTTTTTATAAACTATATATTGTTTCGAAAATCACAGAACGACCTTATCCCCTTCAAAATACTATCTATTACAACTAATACATTTGTCCCAGCGGTGCTTCCACTGTTCGAAACATTTTTTATATTCATCTTTGGCTATAGCCGACGGCTCATCCCTCGTTTTTTTCTTGACCTCTTCAATGTTGTCAAATCGCCGTCCTTTCATGTCCCTTTTCACATGTGGAAATAAGAAGAAGTCACACGGAGCGAGATCAGGCGAGTAAGGTCCATGGGGCAGAGGAAACATGTCATTTTTAACCAAAAACTGCTTAACAGAAATGGCTGTGTGTGCAGGTGCATTATCGTGGTGAAAAAACCAGTCCCCTGTCCGCCACAAATCGGGTCTTTTTTGTCGAATACTGTAGCGCAATCTTCTTAAAACTTCCAGATAAAAAGCTTGATTAAAGGTCTCACCTGACGACACTTTTTTGGACGGGGAGACAGTGACGTCTTCCATTGACTGGACTGTTGCTTCGTTTCTGGATCGTAATTATAGCACCATGACTCGTCACCAGTAATGATCCTTGAAAGAAAATCTGGATCCGTTTCAAGCGGTTGATTCAAAGCACGACATGTTTCAACTCGATGTTCTTTTTGCATGTCAGTCAGAACACGAGGAACAAACTTGGCAGCAACTCTTTTCATTCCCAAATCTTCGGTTAAAATTCGCTGAACCGTGCTCCAAGACAACCCACTAATCTTTGATAATTGTTCAATTGTCTGTCGACGGTCTGTGAGCACAAACTCTCGAATCTTTTCAATATTTTCGTCGATTCGAGCAGTTGATGGACGTCCAGAACGAGGTCGGTCATCAATTGACTCGTCGCCATTTTTGAAGCGAACAAACCACTGGTACACTTGAGTTTTTCCCATCGCATCGTCTTTATAAGCTGTTTTTAACATTGAAACAGTCTCAGCAGCACTTTTACCGAGCAGGAAACAAAATTTCACAGCTGCACGTTGTTCTTTTAAACTTGCCATCGAAAAAAATTAAATAACAAAAAACAGCGTTAACAAAAAATGGCACTGCAAGTGAACAAAACAAGTTAAATTTAAAACGAAGGTGGCGTTGAACTCGCAATAAGTTGTACTATCCACAACTTAGCGGCAGAAAGGTGTACTATACAAGCTCTGCGCGCGGCAATTCAATTCCGGTTTTTTATGGGTACCCCCTCGTATTAGACCAGTTGCCGGAAAATGTTATTCAAAGTTTTAGGATCTTAAAATTTGTTGACCTTTTTCCAGGGCGCGCAGAAAATTTCGTTACCGCTACCGCAGCAGAAAGTGTTGACGGTTAAACAGATTCTGTCCAATTTCCCGAACATGGACAAAATCGAAAAAGGACCAAAGGAGATTTTTTCTCCGGATATACAAAAAGACTTACTCCTATTAGAGGAACAAGAGGGTTCTGTTAATTTTAAATTTGGTGTTATATACATGAGGCAAGGTCAGACCAGTGACGATGAAATTCTGAGCAACGGTAAGTATTAAACATCCCTGTGTTTTTGTAACGCAAGTTCAAAACATTATTACATTACACCGCTAGTCGAGCGAATATCCAATACGTTTGGGAAACGCCAATTTTAGAATTGAATTTCGAATGGCTTTGCAGAATTTTCCGGTACAAAGTTACAGGGTGGGCCGAATAGGAAGAGAATATTGCTAGATGTGATTAACAGCTAAAGGGCTACATTTTAAACACATCTTCGAGTTTCGTAACCTTGTCCGATACGACTATCCACATATTTTGTATTCCACATATTGATGAAATTAAATGAAACAGAAATAATTCACGTTTCTCTAATTTACCGTTCTCCAGTCCGTTTGGTAATAGCAGAACACTATTTAAAATCCATAAAGTTGCGTTTAATTCATATCCATCGGTTTATTGTTATTGTTATAATACCCTCCTCTCATTTTGGTTGGTCCACCACGTATATAGAACCCGGATAAACGTTCGCCAGTGGTAATTGCAGCGATGGAAGATAGATTCTTTTATTAGAGGTGTATTTAATTGGATTTTAGATGAAACCGAAAAGTTTGCTAGAGTTATTAATAGTTTATATTGTGAAGAATCTTTTTATTCACGTGCGAAAGGGTGTGGCTTGACTGATAATAATTTGATTTACAATCGTGTTCGATTAGAAATTCAAAATGTAATAAAACGTCTCAAACGATATCGATCCAAAGTCAAGGTCAACCGGCTGAATACCATGAAGAAAATAAGCTATATTTTTGTGCTGCCGCCAAAAATTATGAAAAACTATAGTAATCGCATAAACCGAACATTGTTTATTAACAAAATAGCAATCCTTAGTCTTTTCTCAAAGTATTTGCTTAAATCACTTTTTTTTTTCAGAATTGGTATCTTCGTCTGTTGTTAGTGTGTTTGATTTTCGGTTTTTAACGGAGAAATTGTATTGAATCCCATTTAATTTAACTTCTTGTAGGTTGCATATTCAAATTGCTTCCTGCATAGAATTAATCATTTGTTTGACAAGTTTCCAAAACCATTTTGATAAAATCAAGAAATAAAAATATGAAATCTTATATTTACAATAAACAAACCAGTACAAACCCCCACAAATTCGAAAATAAATAAATAAATAACGTTTTTTTACCAAAACAATAAATGCATCCAGCGTCCCTTTATCTGTTGACATTTTGGTAATCTTGTGTGTGAAAATTTTAATATGTTTGCTCGAAAAAAACAAAAACAACAAAGGATATACACCTATTCCGCCCACACGAAAACAAATACCGAAAACAATTTTCGGAGGAGTAAAACCCAAAGTCAAAGACAATTTTAGCTTTTTTTTCCGCATCGAAGTAAAAATTGTTTTTATAGAAAACGGTAGCAGTAGATTCGACCAATTCCTTTCGCTATTAGGAGATAAAATTCGGTTAAAAGGCTGGGATAAATATAGAGGAGGATTAGATATCAAAGGTAAGCGAATATTTTTCACCCATATCTTTTTCCGTTCTCTATGCACATCTTTTAGGTGACATGACGGGTAAATACTCCGTGTATACAATCTACGAAGGACACGAAATTATGTTCCATGTGTCCACGCTGTTGCCGTACTCGCGGGACAACCGGCAACAGGTAGAACGGAAGCGTCACATAGGCAACGATATAGTCAACATAGTTTTCATTGATGGCGACGATCCAGACCTTAACGAGATCTCACACGCCCAGTTCAATCCCACATGCATAAAGTCGCAATTTACTCGTATCCTTTTCTTACAAAACACTTAGTTAGGCACTTCACTTAGTCCCACGTGACGGCATTTATATATTCTATATTTAGAAGTACCGTCCTTATTGCAGGGGCAGGTTTATTTTTAATTCACATGTAGGACGAACCTTATTGCGCACAGAAAGGGAGGCAAATTTCTCAACAAAATAGCAAGAGAGAGAGAAAAAAAGAAAAACAAACCAATTTAGCAGTTTCGAAAGTCGAGACGCAGCCTGAGTGTTACCATTTCAGAGCTGCAAATTTGAATATAACTTGCAATTAAGCATCACAGACAACCTTAAACAAAATTAAGATGCTCTTCATTTCCTGTTCTTAAAGTAAAACAAAATGTCCGAAGTTAGAGCCACTTTAGAGAATTTACATACTTAAAATTGTTACTCTCTTCAAATCATGAAAAGAAACTGAAAAGTACACTCGAATCCATGGAATATTATTTTTAGTATTTCATTCTTCGAAATACTCGATACAGACCAATACCAAATAAAAAATCAAAAAATTATAATTTTTATCCGTCAGTGGCACCCATATTGCGCATAATCCTGACTGTGAGAAACTGTTGGAACGAACCTTAAGTTAGCAAGGGCATTTAATTTTAGAATAAAATTAGTGCCCGATGTCTCGAAATGTTGTTTTAATTACAAAATCCAATTTATTTTTCAGCAGCGAAAGCTCTAAGCTTGGAAAACAATTTTTTAGATACATTCTTTAAAATACGTTCTTTAAAAAAAACAATCTACACCCACTGTTTATTTTAGTGCCTTATTCGCGATTCTTTGTGCTGCATTTTGTATTGCATTGAACTAGCTGTTTATTTTGTTTACTTTACTAAACTTTAGCACCCGTTAAATTAGAAAAACAACAAAAACCAATTTATTTTGTATGTTTTTGTCAGTGCATGCAATCTCCGTTCTAAGAAAAACTGAGATTTTATTATATGAACAGAGCGGAGTAGCGCTGCTACATTTCAGAGTGTTAAAGTTCACATCTAGGTCAGTCAGGGTGATCCTTGTTACCAAGCCAAAAGTTTAACTAAATCACGCTATATCGTTTTCATCCTAAATAACGGAAATCGTTATAGAAGGATATCAACAACGAATGTGACTCCACTTAAAGTCTTCTTAAAGAGTAGGGACTAGAAAAATATATTACACATTAAGGAAAAATATTTATAGCCACTAAAAAAACTCTCAGTTGTTTCCTACTCGCTCGATAATTTAATAAACACTAACCGCTCTGTGTGATAGGACGCGGCCAACAAGGAATTGCTTTTAACTAAACCGTTACCCCCTGAGACCGTGAGCTGGTTTGTCTTAAATTATAAGCGTTACCATCGCGGTTGGAATTTCATCTCGGACGGCAACTTCGAGGCGTGTTAAATCTTGGTTTGCGGTCTTACGACATAATACCGAGGTAATTGGAACAGTGGTAAGCCTTGGATAATCCGAAATTGCTCAATGAAAGCGCTGCATTACCTAGTTTCCCTGGTGCAAGTACATAGAGGTGATTCGATCTTTTAGATTACTGAGAAAAATAAACCCAAATAATGAGTTGAAACTTGAGAGCAACACGCAAGATTGGTTAATAGAAGGGATGATTATTCCCAATTTGGTTGGAAAAGGGGTATACAGACCATTATGAACTAGAACTACGACATACAGGGTGATACTTAACACTGCAAAAAGTTCCCGATTAATTTTTAACACAAACATGGCTAATCTCGTAAATTCAAACCCCAAAAAAAATTTGACCTACTATTGCTATTAACAAGATTGATATGAAACAAAAGCTGATTAGACGTTCTTCTTAACTACAATAGGACATCGCACATAAATTTAAAGCTCACAAACTCATTCGTTGGATTACTAGTATAATACTACGTGTAATACGTCCAGATGAGAAAAACAAAACTATTATCACCGATGCAATACTCATTACTCATCAACAAATTGAAACATTAGTAAATCCAAATTACATAAGAAAGACTTACCAGTGCAACTGCGTTTTCTTTTAACACCGCAAAAGGTTCTTATTTTGAACAAAACCACTAACCACATGAGAATTCACTACGTATCCAATGACATATGCATTTTAATATTTAGTCATGATTTTCTTTACTACGCTAACTTCCAAGGCATTCTAGATTGGACTGCATTCCTTAGATTACATTGCAAGAAATTTCTATTAAAGTAATGGTAGAGTGTTGTTGATAATGCCAAATGAATCCTAATTAATTCGCAAAGACTTTAATTTGTTGTGTCTCCACAAACAAATTTTCTTACACATTTGCAACCCAAAAATAATGGACAAATAATATTTTTCCATCGGTGTCAATCTACGCATGCGCATAAGCTTACTGCGATGGCGATGTTTTCGTCCTTTAGAAGAATAATAAACTTAAACTATGCTGCTTCACTGGTACTTGGCGTGTACTCCAGGAATAAAATATTAAAAACCCAAAACGGTGGTTTCATATTTGCCGGTACTGGTCCGTAACGACTCATAAAACTTTATTTACTTTTACTCTTATTTACACTGAGAATTGAGTGCAGGTAATATTTTGATATGTATCTCAAGGTATGAAATGTGACATATAGATAAAGATACAAAGAATATAAATAATTTGTACGTAGAGTAGACTAAATTTAGTACCCTATCAAATCAGCCTTCGAGGGACTCAGATAGATAACTGTTAAAAGAGATATATTACTTTGTGCACGAAATAAGAATTACCCAGATAAGTTTATGATTACCATAAACCAAGACTTAATTTGAGTCCTTAAAAATATGAATCATGAGTTAATAGAGTTTCAGTATGGATGGGATAAAAGTGATCAAATAATTTTAGGCTTCACCGAGTTACCAAAATACCAGCTTGTTGTTATAAGAGAATGTGAAACGAAACATTAGTCAGTGACCGAAACCTTAACCGAATATCCGCGTCTAGAATAACAATAAAATCTCATAAAGCCATTTTCGACGGTGCTCTTACCCGCATAACATGAATTTAATGCCACTTGAAGCGGGTGCATTGACCTAGATATCAAAAATTTCTGTCGGCGCACGAGATATTCAAATTTGGCCGCCTTTCAAATTACACAGCGAAATTGAAAAAAAAAACACTTATTTTATCAATCCATGGATTAAATAAAAGAGCGTAATAGATCCTTGTTTCCCAGTTACGCATAAATACTAACAAACCCTGAATGGTATTATCAAATTTTGTTGAGCAGGTTATTATTCATTTTCCCAGAAAATTTTCCAATTATTGTAATTTTCACCAAAATACACCGAGCATTAATATCACGTAATGGAATTAGGGAATTTACTGGTACAGGAGAAAAAAGTCATACCTCCTTATACATAATAACGGAAACATTGTAGTAGATATCGCTACAATGAGAAAGGTACATAAACTTGTTCGATGATCACAGAACAGAGATACAAGCTATTACTGAAGAACAAACGGAGCCTACGATTCTGAAGAGATAAAACGATAAATGAGACAACAAAAAGTGGAAAAGCGCTGGGTCCGGACAAAGTACCTGTGGAAGTGTAGAAGTTGATTGAAGAGCAACATTTGGCTCTATAAGAGCACTATTCAACAGAATATACATAACGAGGATTATACCAACGGAATGGCTAGAATCGACCTTTGTTACAACACCCAAAAAGGAAATGCAAAAAGATGTGATGAATACCGTACAATAAGCTTAATGAGTCACACACTAAAAGTATTCTTGAAAATTATACACCGCAGAGTATTTCAGAAACTCCAAGATAACATCTCGGATACGCAGTTCGATTTTAGAAACGAATACAGTACTCGGGACGCATTATTTGGGTACAATATCCTCATACAAAGCTGTCTCGATGTCAATCAGGGAGTTTACGCCTGCTTCATAGATAACAACAAGGCGTTTGATAATGTGAGTCATAACCAGTTAGTAGAAGTACTAAATCAGAAAAACCTGAGCTCGCGAGACATCAGGATCATTGTCGACCTTTACTTTAATCAGAAGGCAACATACGAGTGCAAGAAACGATGACTGACCCTATAGAAGTCAAACTGGGCATTATGCAAGGCTCTGTCCTCTCGCCGTGTCAAAGTAAATGGCAAGATAATTAATAACTTGCGCTATGCGGACGACAGTGTACTTCTTGCTCAAAAAAATGGATGAATCTACAAGAACTGCTAAATAAGGTCGTCACTGTCAGTCGACACCTTGGTTTGACGCTCAACACAACGTCCAAGTATATGATCATAACAATTAACAACGCCCTGCCCTGCCCTTTATATAGACAGAGAACAATTGCAAAATATATTATTATCTGGGTACAAATATCACCTGTACCGTCGGTTACTGTTCCGACATCAAGATCCGCATAGAGAAAGCACGTGCAGCATTTTTCAAAATGAAAAAGATGCTCTGTAGCCGTGACCTGATTCTAGATCTTAGAGTACGCATGCTGAGGTGCTATGTATCGTGCTGTACTATGGCGTAGAAACTTGCACCCTTAACCGAGTGTACGAAAGAAAAATAGAGGCATTTGAGATGTGGACCTATAGAAGAATGCACAGAATATCGTGGATCGAGCACACGACCAACGCAGAAGTGCTGGTCAGGATAAACAAAGAGTTAGATGTGTTGAAAGAAGAAAAATCATCTATCTGGGTCACATAATGCGGGGTCCAAAGTATGGAGAAGCGACATGAAGAAGAAGAATGGGCTCTACAATTCAGCGCTTTTATATAAAATAAACTCCTAAATATTATTTATTTGAATTTAATGCTGGCATGTATTCAGTATTTTCAGTTTAGTCATTGCTAGAAGGGAAAATATCGTTACCTCACTCCAAAAGTGAAATACAGAGTATCGTAGAATGTAATTAAATTTAGTATTTCATCAATAATATTCAGTACTTTTCTGAAATATAGTGTAAATAATTTACATACTTAATTTTCTAAAAATGGCGTATTTTGGTAAAAGTGTGTCACTGACGGACAGACAAAAAAATTTTGCTGTCACATGATTTCTGACCAATTTCCTTTGTTTTTCCCTGACTGACTATTAAACCTTGGAAACGGGAATCAATTTTAAATATTAAACCGAATTTTCTTCCAGATTTATAACAATATATTATATGACAAGTTTTAGCGGGGCCATACTATACTTTATATTTAGAGCAGGCAGTATAGAAAAAGTATATGTAAGCTATTTTGTCGATAGTATACAATGCGCGTCGGCTATAGACAAAAACTGAAAAGCTCTGAAAATAGATTTTTTCTATTCCATACTTTAAAACACCCACTGTCGCGAGTTACTCTGGACAGTTTAGTTTAGGAACAAAATTACTATGTTTTTATTTTGACATTCATTGGTTCTGATGGTCACATCTGTGAATGTATTTGTGCTATTATGCAAGGATGTACCTAAAACTTCTTGATTCTAAATCAAACTCGTGAATAAAGCAGTCATTATCAAAGTTGTTTGAAAAAATACCATTTTTCGAAGTAAATCATTAGCCGTAAGTGAAAAACCATAACAAACGGAGTGATTTGGTTTGTCTTTATAGATTACATGGAACGCAGGAAACCAATTTTATTTGATTGGTTGAGCTCGATACTATACTACCTGAAATTATGTATCCAATAGGTACTACTAAAATATTGATTAAAAGGATACAAAAAACTCAACTCAAAATTGAAAATATTCTTAATAAATCATCCAGACGTCTTCGCTGTGATAAGCACGACGACTCAAGGCTATTATCGTTTGTCGGTATTTTCGGACGAGGCGGTACCTTTATTCGGTCCCAGCTTGCCTTGTCCGCCCATATTCACCGACCCTTATCTATTCCGCGAATTTCTGTTGGTCAAACTTATCAACGGCGAAAAAGCGACCTTCGAAACGCCGACGTTCGCGAGAAAACGACAAAGGACCCTCGATATGCTAATCAAAGATCTGTATTCCGAGCACATGACCGACGCGAGGATGGTAAGCAATGCACTTGATTTATCTGGAGCAATTTCCGGCGATATTTATTGTTCCTGTAATACGAGAAATAAATTCAGGGATGCAGCAACATGGTGTTGGCTGATTGCATGTCTGCGCATGGAGCCTTTCATCAAATTCGATTTACTTCCATTTAGACTTCGGTATAGAATTGTCGGATACTGTCAAAATTAAGTCAAAGACATAGCTGCATAGCGAAAAAAACAAAAGTTATTATAATAAACTATTGTCACCGTCAAAAAAATTATTTAAGCTATATAACATCATCAAACTTGAGAGATTCAATATTCTCATTTCACGAAATAGTTAAGAGTAAGAAAAACACCGAGATTTGTCAGAGCGGGATGATTTATCCCAACATACAGTACTACAGTTCAGGCATGAATCAACATATGCAAAATAATATAAAAGTAAAAATGATATGGAAGCGAAATTTATTTATCTTCAAATCACGTAGCAATAAGAAAGTTTTATCAAAATACGATTTGTTTAATTCGTGTAGATGGACTTATTGTCCAGTCTCACTAAAAGGCTTTTATTTAAGCGCTTACAAGAAAACATCAGGAACACTGAGTAATGTTCACTATTACTTATTTAATGAGTTCCGACCCATGCGAATTGTGTAGTTCACGTTTGCTGGAATATTACAAACCCCACTTTTCTTGAAAGGACTGTTCAATACCAACCAAAAAACAAACAACTGTTTGAATAAAACTATGAATATTTCGACCTGAGTCCATACGTAGCCTACCTTTGCGGAATATTGCATATTGAAAACAGTTCTGTTGTGCTTTTAGCTTTCGAGCAAAAACAGTTGAAGTTTGGCTGTCAAAAAAATCATTTATTATTTTTACTGAGACGTGTTTAATATTGTGGCGCAAAATCCTGATCGAATCACAGTAGGAACAAACATAGATGGTCCAGTGTTCCTGTCTTATATGAATACAGCAATATACTTAGTTTAAATGACGAATATTTTTCTCAAATTTTCCTATAGCCGTTTTTCAAAATACAAAAATTCAGTCGAGTTCGATTGCTTTCGTTTTTTTTCTTTGAAAACGGATTGTTTATAAAACTAACTAAAACTTTGTCTTTTATAGTCAAAGTCAATAAAGGTTTCTGTTTTTAATGTAATATAGATAGGGGCTTATTTCTGAATGTATATAAAATAACTAAATATATTATTTTGATTTCGTTGTTAATTTTGTATTTACTGCTTTAAGGGGACTAGGCTGAACTTCGCTTGCCAGTTTCTCGGCTTTTACAAAGTAACTGGTTCTACACTAAACAAGATCTATTTTCTATTGGCAATTCTTAACCAACAAGATTCACGAATTTGTGTCTATGATAAGCCTTATCATTAAACGCCTAGCGCAAAAGATTGATGCTACACCTACATCGAGCACATGAACATGAACCTATTATTTCGGTGTGTTTCCCGTTTCATTTTCATAGCCCGGTTCTAACTTGCTACGTCCCTGAATACATTTATTTTGTTGGATGTCCATTTAAACCTCTAAACATCACATGTTTTACATCGCGATTTATGATCGCATTCGATGCATATTGCGCATAAACGAAATTGCTCTTTTTTAGACAATGCTCAATCGTAGGGCGTTCTCGGATGTTCTGGCGGATACGCCTAGACATTCGCGGTTAAAAGAGGACTCGAGGCAAATTGAATTCGTCAGAATAGGACAAGCGTTAAAACTGGAAGCTATAGTTAGGGGTGACGCACCTACGAGGTAGGTATATTATCTCTGTAATGGCGGTTTACTCGTCTGCAGTACACGTCAGTATCAAAGTTATAACAATTGCATATTGATGTTTGTTGGTTAGGGTTTTTATTTCTTTCTAGCTCCAAAATACCAGTAAGAAACTGAAATTGGTACTGCGAGATACAACGCAATACAATACTCAGCCTACAACCACTAAACGAATACAAGATTCTAGATACACGTTTCACTAACCAAATTGGCATATCATATACCAAATTATGGAGACCGAGAAATTTGTATTAGTTTTCGTGTAATAAAATTAATATAGCACCCACCAAGATGTAAAACAGGTTCAACATAATCCGAATATTAAAAGTTTTGTGCATTTTTTTATTTTGATTGTTCTTTCTCTTAAACTTAACAGATGTTGATAATTTAAACCTGTAAGTAATTTGATAAATTGAACAGTCGTTTGAAATTCCACACGAAATTTTCTAAGGTTAAATCTAGAAAACTTGTAAATAACTTCAAGGTTCTCTCTTTCCTCTTTCTCCACTTTGAAGAATTACTTCTGAGCGAAGCTTTCTGTTCCATATGTCTCATATTTGACGATTCGGAAGATTGCTTTCCTGGAATTTTCTTTTGTTAATGGTTTTTGGAGAATATTGCACGAATTCTCTTGAGTGACTAGAAAATAAAGTTCACGAGCGCTTTCAGAAATTTCAGCTACTGATATGATACTCATAAGGACTATAATCCGAATAAAATTGTGGCAAATAATTTTTAGTTTTCCATTTTTTTCCGTCTACATTTAATCATTTTGTCTGTATGCAAAAAAATTAGCCTCATTTTCTGGATATGACTATAAGTGTTCACTCTGATTAGGTATACGCAACTTTAACTCTAAACTTATCTGTGGGGATGAAAATCGACTAGATTTGTCACCATTTTCAAAAAACGCATCAAAAGAATTAGTCGTTTTATATCCGGGCAGGCATACTTTTTCCGTAAGAATTAGAAATACGGACACTCTCTACGGGGGGTTTTGTCATTGTTTGTCATTTTAAGAAAAAACCTTCATATTCTATAAACAGGGTGCCCCACGATCTGACTGACTGCTATAGCTTGGGAGAGCGTTGCTGGGTAATTTCAAGATAAAAATGTCAAATGAATATATACCCAGAAATTTTAAATACCATTTGAAGAGACCCCTTGATTTTTTATTTTATTATTTTTTATTCATTTATATTTTATTCTATTGAATTAGTTGTTCATACATAGTTAGAAATGAAGTGGTAGCACTGCCAACAGTCTCAGGATCAGCACCAAATAGTTTTGTGCGGCATCCATAATTCTAGCTCACCAGTTGTTCTGTACTGGTTTCAATACTTTCTGAATAAACTAAAGCTTTCCGTATTCCCCATAAAAAGTAACCTACGGGATAAAGGTCAGGTGACCTTTACTAGCCAAGGAACTGCTGAAACTCCTTCAATCCATAGGTTTGTATAAGTTTGATTAGGAAATTCTGTTACTTATCGAGCAAAATGAGGAAGTGCGCCATCCGCTGAATCCCCATTCGTTGTCTTAGGTTAAGAGAAACATCATCCAGTAATATTGGATGATCATTTTTAATGAAACGTAAATAACGAATGGCACCAAATATTCAGCGAAAGTGCCCAACAATGTGAATTCCTGGTGTTACTGATACCGTTTCGGGTGAATGAGGCTTCATCACTAAATAATATTATCTGACAAATCCTTCGATTTCTCAATATCCAACGACTAAATTCAAGTCTTGAAGCGTATTCGCCAGGTTCTAAAGCTTGTACGGGTACAAACTAAAATTGTGTAAAGTTTTCAATACTGTCATTTGGCCTACGTTAAGTCTTCGGACACTGGTAGAAGGTTCAGTATCAATCTTATTAAAGATGGCTTTTTCTTGAGCTAGTTGCTGTTGAACGGGACGTTCAGAAGTAGCTATAGGAAACTTTCCCGGTTCTCTCAAGCATCGATGGACATTGCTAAAAACTGTTCTACAAGGCGAAAATATACGTTTCAATTACACAATCCATAAACAAAGTGAATGTCGGCGAAGTCTTCATTCGAAAAAGTGAACATTGTACGGAGAAGAGTATTTTAATGAAAATAAACACGCCAAATTAATTTAATTGACGTTTACTGTCCCAATACATAAGAATCACTGCCAAAATAGACTTTTTAATAATATTAACACGTAATACTGAAGTAACTATTACAATAAGTGGTTCCTTCATAAATGGTCATTGAAAATTCAAACGCTTGTAGCTCAGTTTAAATAGCTTTCCGGATACATGTTCATTTCACATTCTTAACTGCACCTCAGCAACGCACTCACAAGCTCTGGCAGTCACGTCGTATATTATATATATATATATATATATATATATATATATATATATATATATATATATATATATATATATATATATATATATATATACATATCTATATATATGTATAATAGAATCTGTAATGCCTATCTAGATATTTTAAGGAAATGTGTATGTGCATTTCGATATTAAAACATATGTTTTTATTGAGCTTTTTTTTTAAATTAACAAAAAAAAATCACCACCTTCAATATTGATGAGATCGGATCATTTTTTAATCTTTGTCATTTTATTGTATTAGTGATATTAAAAAACTATTAAATCATCGGTTTAAGTTGGTTAACTCAGAGCATGGTTGGATTATTTTTTAGTTTAGCGAGTACCGGGGCAGCGGGGACCGTCTTCAAAAGGTCACCGTGGGAGGCAAACTGCTTCTACCCAGTCTTCCCCTCATTCCCCATAGTAGCTGCCGATTCGTGGGGAGAAAATCGTTTGGCCATCGCGACCGAGGAAGGCACTTTTGTCGTCGAAGGTACAGTCTTGTTTCTCTTTTAAAAAAAAAGTTATTCCAATTAAGTTAAAATTGATGTTTCCAATTTTGCGTGTTTTGGTTAGTGCCATCACAAATCAAAGCAGATAATTCTAAATTGATAATCGATCACAAATCCGCGAATGATTGTAAATATCGGTAAGTGTGGGTCACTCAAAGTTCCGATTCCCATATTGAAAAATGAATGAAATGCAAATTTCGGCGGAATCTTTTAAAATTCCGATTAAGATATAAGAATGTCATAAGTTTAAAGGAAAATAACCCTTTCATTGGGAGAAGTAACACAGAACACAAAACTTAACATTAAGGCAGCACCAAATGTTACTGTTGATTTCGATTATACATGTTGATAATATATTTAGTACATTTTTTTATTTATTAGTTCAACTTACTGGCTGATCACCCAATCACAAGTTGCAAATAACTTAATCAACTAACTTAAAAAATAGCTGACACAGGAGATCCGTTAGTTAAAATAAATCTATAACATTGGTAACATTCTGGAATAAATTTTGTAACAATTTTGCAGCCTGTAGTCTCTTAAACGTGTTTTATTTAAGACACTTAAATATACCGAACTCAATGTTGCACTGTCAAAGTTTAGGTTATTTATGGTTTTAAAAAAATACAGTTGTAACTCTTGTTGTGCAGTGTTAACATTTTATAAAGTTCTAAGTTGTTGACCGCAGTAAAGGAACTTCTTTTCAACTCTTCAATCATCTCAATATATTTAGTATAAAAAAAAGACTAACTATAATAAATAAGAATCCAAGATTTTTATAGGCCAATATTTATTGGGCTGATTTAATAGGAACTTTATTCAATTTATATTAAAATAAATGTGGTTTCTTTACATAAGTAAAAGACACAGAATAACACTTTTTGACATTAAAATCTAACATAATATCTTTTGACACTCTAATATGCTATTAACATAATGCATCAACCTACAATCATTTTCATTCACTTTTTTTTCTGTATATTTAAATGTCATCAGCATACACCAAAATATTTGACAGTTTAATACTTTGTTCTATGCCATTTACAAGTAATAGGAATAACTGTGGTCCTAGTGTGGCGATAATATGTTACGTCAGTTTATTAACCCGACTTAAAAACGAGAACTATTCGAGCTATTTTTAAATTGTCTGGAAATGTTTTTGACATTAATATATTTGATTTTGCAAAAATAGAGAAAATAGAACTTTTTGAAAATATCGTTGTTCGAATAAACATTTTGTATCTCCCTAACTATTGGTGCAGAAATGACCAACGTCGAAAAAAAAGTTTTACGTCTGTACGTTTCAAATTTAGAAATTTGGCGATAGCGGTTCTGAAGTTATGAATTTCGAATTTTCTGCGATTAGAGAATGGTCTGCATTTCTAAGCATCCAAGGAAAACTGTTTCTATTAAGGAACTCTTGAATCAAAAGACGCGCCGATACTTGGAACCACAAACTTTTTTCTCCAACATGTATCAAAAAAGTATAGGGTATTAGCGGTTATGGGATCAGTAAGTGAAATTGGCTATAACTGAAACAGTATAATTTAATTGGCGGCTTCTTTCACGTGACTATTTGAAGCGCAGCGAGAGCTAAAATTTTTGTGGCCAAAATTTTCGCATAATATACAGGGCTGAAAGTACGCAAGTTAATAATAATAAATAATAAATGTTGGGTACAATCAGACATAGGACATTTTTTGGTTGGTTTGAGTACCGGAAAATTTCTTTCAGAAAAATTCTCCAACCGAGAAATGCGGGAGGTTTTGTAGCGTTCGTTATGTGTAAAAATTATGAATCAGAAAATTCACTTTTTTGGAGATAGATTATTAAACAGTATCCTAGCCACGGTTTTCGTCTATCATATAGCCTGATATTTCATAAAGCTTGACGTATCTTTGAAGTTAGGACGAGTGCCAATTTGAAAGACGCTTTATTCAAAAACTTTACAAAGTGGTCCGTAGTCTAGTTAGCTTTTTAGAACTTTTTATAGCACGTTCGTCCTATGCGGATACCAATTTCATTTAGATGAAGGCACATCACACAAAACTTACAGCCACATCAAACTGAGTAAAATCTGGCAATTTATTTATTGTAATCAACGAACTCCATATTAATGTCTTTAAATCCAATATAGTTAATTACTTACTACTCCTCGCCAACAAATGCGAAGCGATTACCTTGGACAGAATCACAGCTTCATTGTTATTCAAATTTTAAGGGGTCGTATCATCCGTACTTTTCGAAACAGCGAATTTTTCGTTTTTCTGTATTTCCGGTGCGCCGTTATAACACATTGTTACAGAACTACCAAATTGCGGCCATTATTGCGATAAAGCGTCTGGCAAAAGACGGCACTGCATACTTTTATTGCCCTTTGCGTTTTATCTGTCTCAAATAAGCCGTAAAAGTTGGCGATGCAGAACTCTCCTTAAAATTGTTTAAGATTGGGCAATTTCGAGGCTAAAGGTACGTGCCAGACAATGTTGTTTTCAATGACGTTCTATCCAAAGAAGACCTGACAATAACTGTTGTTAGACACTGAAAACGCGGGTAAGCAACAAATCTTCACCTTTACAGAGAACAGATGACTGGAATGCATGTCAATAAATAAGGAATATTGACCTCGATGATTTTAACTATCACGGAGGGTTGAACTACATTGTCCTACCATACAGTTTGTAGCGTTTGTGGTGGCTAAGCCCACTATTATCTCCCATGAGGAGACTAATTGTTAACAATTCACAATTTTGAGGTAGTAGCAGTCAAGCCATTGTTTAATTTATTTAATCCACCAGTTTTTAAACTTGCTTTATTCGATCTTTCTTGATCAATTAAATATTGACATTAAACTCAAAGCCAAACCAAAAAATAGCAAATTTGAATTCCAGACGGGAATTCTCACAGACCCATTTTCGACAAGAGCCTTCAAATTCGCCAACTAAACGTAGTAGAACCGCACGGCATTCTTCTTCTACGAGCCGGCAGTTCTAGCAAAGAATGCAAAATATACGTCTTCAGATTATCTCAGATTGAAGCCATTACTGATCCGAAGACTCGACTGGAAGTCAAAGAGCACAGAATGGAACGTACGAGAGGAGTACATTTGTACGGTTTGTCTAGATCAGGTAATGCGTTACTAAAAATGCTGGGGAATTCCTAAATCGCCCGAAAATTTCCAGGAGGTGCCAGATTAAGGATGTGCGTTGCGATTGGTAAAAAACTGCTAATGTTTCAGTGGAAACATTCCGCGGCTTGGACCGCCTGGTGTCCCGCTAGTGACACGGATACCGTGGACGGATTTACATTTTTCTGGGTAGGATAGATGACATCAACTTTTGGTTAACGTGTGAAAAGTTAAAAATTAAAATTGACAATTTGCTATAGAGATTTTTAGTTATTGCGGCAGTTTAATGAGTATTTCAAACGTAGTCGGTCTCGAGATTTAAAAACTTTTTCCTGGATTTTATTTTCAATTTTCCACAAATCCCAATTTAACTTTGTATTGGCGGAAAGTTTTCCAATATTGTTTTTTTTTTGCAATCATGGCAATATCTAGACATACTAGACTTTCGATATAAGGAGAGCAATAAAACGCAATAACAAATAATCATCAATAACGTCAAGCATGGTATATAGTCCATGTTCTCATCAGACTTAAATACAACCTAAACAAGAGACTATAGTAATTAATCATATAATTTAGTTCGCGAAATTTTTGCATACAAAATTTTTTCCATCGGCTGTTAGGTTTACCATATAAACTTGTGCTAGATCAACATAGTCAAAAGGCCGTTTTGAGAATTTAAAAAACCAATTTTTGTTCGTTCCAGTTGCGCATTGTTCCACTATTCTTTGACGGAGGTAAAAATCGAAAAAATAATTGATGTTACTTGCAGGAATTAAATTTGAACGAGACTCCCAATTTAGTGACAATTCTTGACACGGGCTGGAGCCCTATGTCACCTTCGCAGGGGGATATTTTAGTGTGCGTGGGCTATAAGAACCATTGGGATGTCGTGAACGGAAGGACGGGCCAGGCGCAACACCTGCACACGGTAGAAGGCAACAAAGCTCATCTGGTTACCGCGTTGGACTTGTACGAAGATCAGGAAATTCAGTTGATGCTCTGCTATAATCGTGAGTATATCGATTTCAATGCAATTCCTGTCAGCCGAAATGTGTACTTTGACGTAGACGTAAGGATATTTTTATTGTGGAGTAAATTTAGCTAATTAATTAGGTTTTTTTTGATAACAGATACGTGCCACTTTCAAAAACTAAGCGAAAGTAACAACGCGAACGCTCAAAATTCGAGTTTTGACTTCCATTGGAATTCCGTACCTACAGACATTGGTAAGTGACTACATATATTTATAATCTCTTGAACAACTGCGTAAATAATTCCTAGTGTGCGCATTCCCGTACGTAATTGCTTTCACACCAAACACCATGGAGATCCGATTAATAGTCAATGGGAACCTGATTCACACTATGACGATGCCCAAGCTGCAACTGGTCGCGTCGAAAAATGATATATTTTTCGCTACGACTGCTCCAGAATTTTTCTCAAACAGAACAGACAGGCTTTACGTGGACAACAGGCAGCAGGAGTTGCAGAAAATTTCTCCGCCATCCAGTCCAAACGGTAAACAGTATGTAGCGCAACCATAACAAATTTTACAGTGCATTGAGTACATTCATATAAATAAGAAATAAATATTTACAATCGCTGGTTACTCTTAAAATTGGTTTTACAAACTTTAAAGAAAAATAAAACAAATTTAAGGAATGTTATTGGACCACATAATATTCCCATTATATATTGCCAATAAAGTTATTGTAATAGACCGTTTTAGTTACTGGTAACTTGATGTTTGGATTGGTTGGTATAGTAGCGGTTGGCGGTGGTGTATAAGATGGCGGCTATAAAAAGATTTTAGACCATTTTTTAGTAGTTTAAAGCAATCAAGATAATAATATAACATTTTGCATATATGCTATATATATACACAATTGAAAATAGTGTGTTCCACGAGTTAGGGATACTTATAACCTGTAATATATTACGTACCAAGTTCAGAAAAGCAAAATCTTACTTGACAAGTTAGAAACCGAACGAAGCGAGGCTTTAAATATCATACGAGTCATGTAATATCCATTTTCTGACAAGGCGCGTATACTATTTCGTAAATAGTAATTTATTTTGCCTAAAAAATCTAAAGTTTTGACAATGGAAAGAGTCACAATTTTAAAACGAGATTGCAAAAGACTTGTGTAATGCTATTTACTCCTTGGTCGGTTGTTGATGAACTTTCAGTTTGGACGATTCATCAACTGAAAGTCTCAGTTAACCTCTGGAAGAAGGCAACAGGACGATTGACGAACTGTCACCAAGTTTGATTTATTAACAAATTATTGCTGTGTTGTAAAGTGACCCATTACTACCATTTTGAAGAAAATTATGTAGTTCATTATGTACAAAATATGAAAAAGGATTTTTCAATATTTGTAACCAATAATATGCGTAAGACATCTTTTACAGTATGATGAGACAAATGACCAGTTTAAATTACTTTTTACAAACCTTCTTCATTCACCATGCGTCGAATTTTGCTGAGTCGAACTTGCTCACGTTTCGCCAATCATACTGTTGGGTTCTTCAGAGCTTGACTGAAACTGAAACGTATTTTACTTTGTATTATATATTATATATTGTTTGGAGGCGGACATAAACACGCAAGAGTCTCTAACCACGACTCAGGTCTCTACCTGTTACCAAATATTTAGCTCCCCCTCCCTCAAACAATATATAAGCAGGTACAGAGTAAAATGCGAGCCAGTTTCAGTCCAGCTCTGAAGAAGCCAACAGGATGATTGGCGAAACGTCAGTAAGTTCGACTCAGCAAAAACCGACGCAGGAGGAACCCAGAAGATTTGTAAAAAGTATTACTGTAGCCTGTGCAAGTTTCTTTGAAAAAAAAAACAGTTTAAGTTATTTATCTATCTTTATTCAATTTAAAGAATTATTTAAATGTTTATGAAGCTGTATTAATTCCTTGCTATTTGAATCATTTCAATTATGTTGAGCTACCCTGTGTGAATAAATAAACAAATAATAACTTTAGCTTCTCCGGAAGTCAAACCACTACGCATCTACCGTATACCAATCCATGCGCTGAGCAGAAATGCGCATTCTGACTGTACGGTCTCCACAACTCAGTCGCCTCAAGTCTGGAAGTCAGCCGATGCCAAACTCGCGGTACGTTCTAATATGGATTAAAGTTTTTAAAATTTTCTATTTTTGCAGACAGAAATGATTGAATTTTTTGTTTTAAATTGCTGGAACTCTTCTATTTCTATTTGAAATTTTTGAAAATAGTGACTTTGGGGCTTTTTTATAGCTTAGGTAAAAGGCATCTTCTTTAGTAATTTACACTGAATAAAATGGATATATACATGTTTTGATATTTTTGGACCTTGAACCACAATATGGAAAGATTTGACAACTCGGCGCAATGGTATTATTTTTTACCAAATATTTTTCAAGCTTGTGCCTCGACTCATTTATTCACTAATTAAATTATGCGATTTCATTTCAATAACATCCAATTAATCTACAAATTTAAATATGTTTAGGTGCCAGAACAGCCACGGGTGTCGAGAAGCGCGACCAGCTCTCCGATTCCTCCGATGAAAGCGAAACTGCAACCTAGTCTTAAATGATAATATTCCCAGTATTTAACATAATAATTGAAACACTTATACTTCTTAAAAGTCTGCAAATATAATCGCCGTACCACTTAATATAACTTACCTAAAATATTAAAGTAGATGAAAGAATATGACTGCTATTCTTTCAATTAAGTCGTTTGGACAAATCTGATTTTTTTTAAAAAAAGTCTAATGTATACCGACCGATACAAAAAGGTGGGTCTACTCAATAAAGTTGTAAACGGTTGGAGAACCGAATGTTTGATGGCTCAACATGTGTAATTTTTTTACCGTACCTGTACTTTTCTCATTTGTTAACGGCCGTTGGCCGTTAATGTTAGCTCTATTTTCTATCAGGTTCTATAATATCGTTAGCAAAAAGTATCGATTTACGCCGTCTTTGCTTAAACCAAAAGTGTAATCACTTTTTTGTATGACTCGGTATAGAGACGCAATAACGTATTATTGGTGTGACTTTAAGCATCTGTACTACCAAAAGTTTTTCATGATGGTTCAGTAGTACCTAACGAGTGTATATATAAAAAGAATGTAAACGTGCGATCTGGAAGAAGTCTCTTTGTTTGAATGAAAATTGCAAAGTACGTCCTTTTCTTTTGAAATTAAAAGTGGAACAATGCGAATTGATTTTTTAAATACTGTGTACCTACAACTTTTTTTTACCAAAAACCTAAGGTTGTGACTTAGTTTAATATAAGTTCTAATTATAAGAATTGTAAATATCTATGCTACTGAACCAAAAAAATCTGTTCTCAAAGTAGTTTAGGACTTGTTGATAATAAGGGAGTAGCTTTAATTTCAAAATGTGACATCTTTTTAATTGTTTTCCTAAGGGCTACGCCCAATAAAATTATATATAGGCTAAAAAGTTTTATCTTTGTACATACAAGAATTTCGAATCGTTTGTATAATATAAGAGGTTTATAAATAACGCGTATATTATGTTACAAATATAAGATATTTTACGAACTAACATATTATACACTATAGCTTAAAGAATATATAACTTTTTCCCCTCGACTAATCACATTTTCTCTTAAAATTATCTGCCTTTAAAATCAGGAATATTTCAAATATATCAGGACCGAGTATAATAGAGTTTTCTTTTCCTCCCAATGTGGAACAAAACCGAAACAGTCCTGACCTGTGTGATATTAATATCAACGGACCCCAACTGCGGTATACGACAAGGTCTCCTTATTCCAATGTAAATAAAACCAACATATTAATTAATGTAAAGGTGCAAAGATATTGAAACGCATAAATCGACGTTAGTCACTTCACCATGGAAGAGGCAGCCAAGGTTGAAATCTCTGAACAAGCCTTGACAGAATTCGACAGGCTTTATTTTCCGCACTGCTGGACCAAAAGATATCCATTTAACGAAATTTTGGAGAGACATATTCAATTTTTCAACGAAAGTAAGTATTTTTTTTAATTGACCCGCAACTTTTAGCGTTTCTGATTTGCTTTAGATAGCGAAAGCCTAAAGACACTGGTCAAATGCGAATTCAATGTACCTTACGGATATGGGCAAAGAGAACAGTATGACATTGTGGGAATAGATCTGCCAGAAGGTAAAATAGGGTTTTTTATTAAATTTAAGTTATTTGGCGCTGTGTTGAAAAAAGGTTAATAGTATGTTATCTATATCCAAACCATTGGAGCATTAGGATTTTTAGGATTTATTACAAATAAAAAGAGGAAAAATCACATCTTAAAATCACATTTTAAGGAAACTCAAATATTAAAATATTTGTTTTTACTTATATTATTTACTTATATTATAACCAACAATACGTACCTAGGTGCTTAGCTTAAAATTGTGAAGCAGGATTTTTTTATTATTTAAGAAACCAATAACATATTAGACCAATTTACTTATTCCCCACTATAATAATTAATTATATTATTATTATATTATTATATATTATATAATTAATTTCTATTAATTTCGGTATCATCTCACCAATATGCAAGATAGTACGCGAATTTTTAAAATTGAAAATTGGTATTTATTCTGTACAAAGTGATATGAAAAATGCAAATAATTAAGCATTTTAAAAGCAATTAAAAAAAAATGAATTAATACTCTACCAAATGTAATCGAAAACACAGCAAACCAGCAGTGAATATTGATCAAAGACGAAAGGACTGACAGTTCATCCTTCCGTGACCTTCGACCAAACGATTATATGGGAATTTCATTAAAATCAAGGTATTTCCTATTGATAAGTCTCCCCGTCCTAACAAAGATAGATCAGTCAGATAGTCGCAACCAACTTAACCTTTCAGATGCTCCAATTCTCGTATACATTCACGGTGGCTACTGGCAAATAAAAGAAATAACCCACAGCAATCAAATTTTTATCGCAAAGGTCCTCCACAAGCATAAAATTAAAGTTATAACTCTAGGATACGAATTGTGTCCTAATGTAACATTGCCGGAGATAATGAACAAGATATGTGTTGCATTTAAAAGATGCATCGACTATGCGAGAAAGAAAAATTCCAAGTAAGGAGTAGGCCAAAGCTAGTTCCAACGGATGTCGCAGTACAGTTTTTATTTCGTCTTTTCCAGAGGGATTTATTTACTAGGCCACTCCGTTGGAGCGCAGCTAGCCCTATCAATTTACACCAAACTGTTTCCGTTATTGTCCAAAGACGATCAACAATTGCTCAAGGGGGTCTTCCTATCGTGTGGTTTATATGATGTCACGCCCATCACCAAAACTATCATCAATCAACAGCTTGGACTGGACGAAGAGACCGCTAAGACTATCAGTCCTGAGCATAACGTTTTCAGTTCCAGCAAAGCAATTTTTCACGTCTTAACGGCGGAAAACGAAAGCCCAGCGTTCCTCGAGCAAGGGAAGAAATTCCACGAGAAGTTGATCGAATCAGGAATTCGCTGCGAATATCACCAACTTGATGGAGTCGATCATTTTAACGCCATCGAACGAATGATTGATGAAGATTTCGACTTGGTTAAGTTGATCGTCGAAACTGTTGCGCAGAATTGCAGCCACGATTAAATAAAGATTAACAGAATGCCTCAAAAAGGCGTACCTGTTAGAAACATTCTTTAAGGATGCTTACATATATATTGCAGTCTTCCAATATCTCTTAGGTTTTGTTGCAAAAGGAAACAAATATAACTTATCGCTTAAAATAATACGAAAATAGCAAGAAATTAAGATAAATAATGACGATAATGTAGCAACAACAGGTTTTGTTAATCATTTCTTGAGATTTCATAATCATTTTTTAATAAGCAGGACACGGACATTTTTCATGACCTAATAAAATAATGTAAAACTGCGGTTCAAATGTTAGGCAAACGGAAATACATAATTTTCTTTGCTATTAAAATTTTTAATTTGTAATATGTTACATTGCAAAAAAAGGTACACTACGAATACTAGTGACGCACGTAAGTACACAAAATATTATCTACTTTTATTATAATATGCATTTATAAAATAATCCAACATGAAAATAACTTTACAAATTATAGTGAAGAATATTTTTTGACTGAAACAGTTTCAGTCAAACTCGGAAGAAGGCAACAGGATGATTGGCGAAACCTTATCTAGTTTGATTCAACAAAAACCGACGCAGGAGAAATCCAGAAGTTTTATAAAAAGTATTACAGTAGCCTCTGGAAATTTCTTTGAAAAATTAGCATTTTAATTATTGATTTCGCCGCTAGAGGATGCTGATACTATTTCTAGTTTCCTTACAAAGCGTTATTATCCAATTATTGATTAATACATGCACGGCTAGTGCTGGATGCGACTTTATTTTGAATTAGATTTCGGGTTTATTAAGTTAATATTTAGCTACGGATACCGTAGGTACCGACCGATACTCCTAAGTAGGTAACAAACGTTGTGGTTGGCTATATAACAACTGTGCCACCAAAGTCCGCCTCTGTAACTTATTATTTCTAAACCCGATAAAACTTTCACAAGCAAATATACTGTCCGGCACGGACGATCGATTAAGCACCACACAAGCGTTGTCCATTATCGAGTGGAAAACATGAACGATTTGGAAAAGTTGTACTCCCCAAGCAAATGGAGTAAACGATTGAGCAGCGACGTAATAATCACTAAACACCTCGACCTTTTAAATTGTGGTAAGATGTATTTGCCGTCAACACATTAGGTTCAGGTCAAAACGTCACCAACACCTTTAAATAAAATATACCCAACAAAATAAATTTATCATACTTTACATTACTTGAAGTAAGCTCTGTGCGCATGCTCATAAGATAAATTCCTGTAATGTTCCTTTAACTTAACTTTAAAGCCGACCTATAGGTACATAATTATTAACTGCAAATTAAAATTTTAATTATCATAAATTATAAACTCTCTGGTTTTATGAATATCAAATAAAAGTACCCAATAATAGACGATGTAAACAATAGGTGATTGCTAAAGAGATTCAAAGACAAATATTTTCAGCAAGTGAAAAGACAAGAAAGAGCATACCATGTGCACTAGGAAATCAGTATGGCTTAGAAGAAAGAGAGCAGTATGATATATTTGGAACGGATTTACCAAATGGTCAGTATCATATCTACATACATATATAAGTATTAAAATATAATTTATGTTTTCTTATCTATTTAGATGCCCCCATATTTATTTTCATCCATGGTGGCTACTACCAGGAGGAGGCTATAACACATTCCCTGTACTCAAGCATCGCCGAAATTTTTTACAAAAATAAAATAAAATCTATTTTGATAGGATATGAATTAGCACCAAAGAAAACTGTAACGGAAATCTTAGAAAATTTGCAGAAAGCACTTAGAAAGTGCATTGAATATGCAAGAAACCACAAATCAACGAAAGTATTCATAGCAGGACACTCTGTGGGGGCCCACGCACTGGCAACTTTCTTTCCCGAGTTCAGGGCTTCTTTGCAAAAAGAAGATCAAAATATCATTAAAGCTTTGTTTTTAATCGGTGGTCTCTATGACTTTGAACCGATAACGAAAATTTCAGCAAACAATTCATTAAAACTCAGCGCAGAAACAGCTAAAATTAAGTTTAGCCCATTGTACCAAAAAGGCAACTTTGAGAATGTGAAACTGTATATTGTGGTTGGAGAACATGACAGTCCTGCTTTTGTCAACCAATCACGATCATTTCACTTAAAGCTAAAAGAAGAACAGATTAACAGTGTATTGTATATATTGGAGAATATTGATCATTTTGATATAATGGAAAAAATGTGTGATGAAAGCTTTTTACTTACCCAAATTATTTTACAGGAAATAAGTAATTATCAAATATAACAAAAAATTATTTACTTATAGTTGTTTGTATATTTAATAATAATTAATATTACTAATATCTGTGGACATATTGAGCCTGCAAATTTGCGTTGTGATACCCTGTATCATTTGAACACAATCATCAATTTCCTTTAACTGATTCTGATCTCCAGAAAAGTCACAAATCGTCTTAACATCCCGAACATACTAAAATATGATTGTCCTTACTTCATAGAATTAAAATATTGAGAACAAATGCAATTTAAACTTTTTGAAATTTGGCTCATATTGAATTTTTAGTGGAACAAAAATACCTACCTGTGAAATTAGTTTAATGTGATCACAACAATTACGAAATAGTTCTCCAGAATTAGGATCTATTTCATAATTTACTTCACAATCTGAGCCGTTGGTTGGTTTCTTAATTAACGATTGAAGATTTTTATCAATGTGGCGAAGACACTGCCCTAAATCTTGTAATGAATCATGTAGATTTATTGTGTTAAATTCATGCTGCCTGCTCGATTCATCTATGGTATCCTGCTGAACTTTAATAAGCTGCAATTCATATTGAAATTCTTTTATTTTATCCCTTCTCTCCTCTGCAGAAAATGTCTTGATCTCCCCATATGAGGGAAACAGATTTAAATTCAAATTTTCCAAATTATACAAATCATCCAAAGTAATCTTATCCGGTTTTTCGTCCGGAATTAGTGTTCTCCATCGCGCTATAAATCTGAACATTCGAGAAATAATAGAGATCTAGAAAAGACAATTTACTGAACCACAATTCGCAAAAATTAATTACTTCCTACCTGCGTTTCAACAGGCAGTTCACCCGTTAAGAAACCTAGTTTCTCTTTTTCAGAACAAAATCCATGCTGACATACCAAATTTCCCAAAATAACGTTGTTATTTTCGCCTTCGTCCAAAATATCAAAATAAACTTCATCTAAAAGTTTAAGAGTCCAACAAACCAAGAAATTCCTATTCGAAACATGCAGAATATTGGCAATGTCATCATAGTTCATACTGTGAATTAATGGATAATTAAACTGTTTTAAAAAATCCACAATAAATACGAAAACAGCCTCTTCCATCTTCAAAATACCGACAATATCATATACGGATAGATAAAACACCAATTACAAACCAAAACAGAAAGGTTATGAAGTATTGAGAATTTACTATTCTATGGACTACCCGCGCCTGCGCCTGAACATGAAGAACAAGAAAACAAGCATAATAAATAAAATGATGACGCTTCTCCCTATTAAGCTAGTTTTGCAACGTCCTGAGGGGCCTTTAGTTAATGTACATTAATTTATTTGGCTGGCTGGTGCCAACAATTTTTATGAAGATATTAATATCGATTTTTCTTACAATCAAGTACATTATATGTGCAAATGTTATCTATTTTATTTATATCTATTCGCAATACTACACCGATTTAATAAACTTTAAAATTTATTTTGAATAAATAAACAAAAAAATAAACATAATTATTTTGATGAAAAAGATACCACACAAAAAATTGAATTTTGTAGAAAAGAATATGAAAATCAAAAAGATAAAAGAACAGGAGAGATATTTTCAATAGGAACTTGGCGTTATTTTGCTCTATATTTTGATTTGGAATATTCGTTGAGCAGAAATCGACGTACGTCCAAAGATCGGTACACATATAGCTCTACGAGATAGAAAAGGACCGATCGCAAAAGACGTCCTCGAAAATAATAAAAGACCTTGAACCGCGGATAATCGAACGCAGTTGGCGGTGTTCTGTTTCACTGGCGCTTCCAGAAACGGGTTTTCGCGTGAGAAGAAGAGAGACAGCGAAACCAAAACAAAACAACTGATTGCGGTTCCAGTTTTAGAAAATGGCGAGCGGCTCTGTTTTGCGCTTTTCCGCGGAAAACGCGATTATCTACAACGATTTTTGAACTCGCGTAAATTAGGATCGTGGCGATTTCCCGGGAAATAAAACGAAAAACGCGAAACTTTTGGGAAAACTGATGGGAACGAGTCTCCAAAACGTCAAATTAATTAATAATTAAGTAGATTGTAAGTAATTCTCATGTTATACCTGTTTATCTGCGATAAAAATTGGTTGAGGTTAACTACATTTGTTTTGATTTTGTGACAAGACCGGCTCTCACTGCGATCTTCTTCTGACAATCGGTACTTCCAAATGTCAGTGCTAAATGGCGGTAATTTTTCTGGAGAGTATTATATGGCAATTTAAATTTTGCAGATATATCTGTAATTAATAGCTTTCCAAATGTACTGTTCATATATTAGTACCTTATAGGAGAATCGAATGCTAATAATAGACAATTTATAAATAAGCCCAGAGATATATGTTTTCACGAGGCCGATCTTGCGGAGTCTGCGAAGCCGTATTAAAAATTTAAAGTTAATGAAATGCGTCTAGCGTCGCGATAGGGAAATCGATAAAATCCGGTGGGCGCGGATGATTTTGTTTTAATACTCTCGAAAATATCGCGAGCGCTTGTGTGCAGAACGCTTTTATTGATTTCAAATTTTAGTTTATTAGTAATGTTCCTTGTTGTTGCTGATACATATGCAGCAGGTACTTATGTGTGTACGTATACTACATTTTAAATATCCAGTTGTTTTAGATGAAGATGTGTAGATTTTTTTGTATAACATTTGCGATTCTTAGATAAAACTGAAATTTTGTATTTCGAGTTGGCTTAATAGTGAATTCAAAACAATTTCCTTTCTTTGTTTATTTTTTTAAATGGCGAAGGCGCTGGTCCCTATAAAAAAATTGATATTTGTAGTCCGGCAACACGCTGATCTTAGATTTACAAAAAAAATGTTACATTCTTGCTGTATTTTCTAAAAGCAGAATGACCAGCCCTTCACCGCAGAACAGTCCCATGCCGCCACCGCAAGCTCCCAGTCCTATGGGTCCTCCAAATCAAAGCCCAGCACCGGCCCATTCTCCTCATAGTCCTTATCAACCGCCACCGATGGGTGGTCATTTGAACGGACCCCCTCACCCTAACATGGGACCCATGCCTCATCCACCGACCCATTTGCCGCCCACGTCGTTATCGAACGCTCCTGGCCATCCACATATGCCCCCAACTTCGATGCCTAATCCTATAGCACATCCCCATGTATCCCTTATGCCTCAATCTCATTCCGCATTGCCGCCACACGGTCCGCCGCAAGGTATGCCGTCCCACACTCAGAGTCACGGTGGTCAGCAACATTTGGGTCATCCTCCTCAAAGTCAGATCCATCATCAAGGACATCCTGGACCTATGCAAGCACATCATTTGGCAGGTCAGTAATCGGGAGCAGGGTCAAGAGGTGGTCGAAAATGTTGTCAATTTTAGCGCCTCCACCTCCGAGCCACTCTTCGCCTGGTCATCATCCCATGCATTCTTCGGTGCCGACTTCTCAAGGTCACACGGTTCATCCTCCGACACATAGCGGTGGACCTCCCCAGTCGCATCCGCCAAATGCACCACATGGAGGACATTTAGGTCCACCGCAAGGTCATTCGGAAATGCCTAGCGGACCTGGAGGCGGACCTCATTATCCCACCCATCCAGGACCAATGCCAAGTCCACAGCATAGGGGGGTGAGTAGATGGGTAAAATTTGCTATTCCAGGGTGCACTTAACGGCTCAAAATTTAAGGTAAAGGGTGCTGCATTGGTGAGTGCTTGAAATGCACCAGAAATATGTTTATTCTATACTCGCGTCACAGCTGTTAAGATTGTAATTATCCTGCGTTGGCTATGCTTGTGTCATCTTGCTATTTCACTGAAGGATAAAAAAATGCAAAATTTCTTAAGAAACGGTGCTATAATTCGCTTGAGTCCCAAAAAGGAAATTTTGCAATTTTTTTTAATAGCAATTAGAAAGTTGCAATTTTGCCGTTGGTATTTACTGGTAGCAGTAATGGAAAAGTTTTGGAAATCAAAGGAAAATTTTTTTGATGTGATTTCGATAATTTAGTTTGAATTTTAAGACCGTATTCGCTTGGAGGATGAATTTTCGGAATAATCAGGCGTGCTGTTAAGGTGTAAATCATCGGATTATGTATTGTTTAAGTTTAATTAATCACTCATTAACTGAAATTTTGCGTTATCATTTTCTAAAAAATTATTATGTGTTATATCATAAATTTTTTTTGTAGAGTGTACACAGTTCAATCTACAATACGTACTTATTTTTAACGTAGCAATTTAGTTGTGTAGAAAAAAAGTAATACCTTCGTTACTATCATTTTTGAAAATTTCGTAATTCTCTAAAACGACACAAATTAATTTAGGTATGAAACAATTCTTGGCAATTTTTGATATAGAAACTAATTTTTTTTGCATTCCCGAAATAAAAATAAAATCCATTAAGATATGTCAAAATATTTATATACACTTTCTTTGTTGGTGTTAAAGTACTACACTGATACATTAATCATACAAGAAAAAAACTTTGGATTTATGGCCGTTCTCATTTTTATTATCTTCGACGCGCAACTGATTGTTTAAATTAAATGTTTTACATTAACCGATAATTACCCGCACAATTGCAAGTATTTCCTAATGAAATATGGATACTGAGCTTGGTTTATACGTGGTAAATTAAATAGAACTACCGCTAGCTCTAAATCAAGGAACAAATTCGTTTCCATTTTGCACCGCGCGTTCTCTTTCCGCGTCCGCTATCCTCTCGATCTCCATGTACTGATCGGAAAGTTGTTTCGTGGACGTAGCGATAAAGTTGGGCTCCATCAAGTCGAATTCTTTCCCTGAAAATACCGCTCTCGCTAGTACCGGCTGATTTAGGAATGAAAATGGTCTCACCTGATGAGTTCCTGACGTAACCTCCAGCTTCCCTTACGATAAGGGTACCTGCAGCCGCGTCCCACGGGTACAAACCATCGCATTGGTAGGCATCAAATCTTCCGCAAGCTACGTAGCAAAGTCCTAATATTGCTGAACCGTACGCCCTAATGCTACAATAAAACAGCATTATAAGAAGCTTTATTAAACTGTACGTACAGGTGGAAAAAATATCAAGAAAACTGTTTGATTTTCATTAGACTTCTAAACTATTATATTGTTATGTATATAGGGCAGCCTATACAAAATCTCCTATTTCAAAAAGTTCTACAAAAATAACACCTATTTACAGACGTTTGAAAATTTTTTCGTAAATCTTATAATACCCGGATCAAGTCATTGCAATATATTTAATTTCTAAGAATAAGACAAATTCTAACAAAAAGATTTTGACTTAGAAATCTTTTTTTACATATTTTTATCTGAATATTGCAAATAATAAACTTTGCAATTTGTTTTATTTAGTATTGCCATTTTCTCCATTATTTATTTTTTTAGGCAAACATTTTTTATTAAAATGAAAATAACAATAAAAAGAAAAGACTAAGGTGGCATAAAACTGTCAATAAATTGCATTTAAATTCACAGGAAACTAAAGTAGTGACGTTTCTGTAATATTTGATTGTTTTTTTTTGCCATGTTCCTTTAGAAAAGCGTTTAATTACTAATATTTAGAAATCTGCAATTTCAAATAAGCCACCTTATACAAAATCGCCAGTTTTTTAAATGGGGTGTTTCTATTTGAAAAATTTTGAAAATGACTAACATTTTTAACGTTAGTTTTTGATCACCCTACATTTATTTATTTCGAAAATATCAACACAGACTACTAGGTCCCCTTTGTATAAGGAAATCAACCCCACATATTTAACAAAGTTATCTATAAAACTTAGACACGCAAACGTAAGTTTTGGCATAAAAATCAAAATATGGCAGAAAGGATATTTATGACATGTCTAGAATTTTGAGAGGAATTAAAAAATGCCGTAACGGGCAAATTATTCTATTTAAAATACGAAAGTTGTTAGTTGTTCATTAAAATTCTAACGTGCTGTATATATAACATAATATTTCAACAGTATAAGGAAATCTGAACAACTTTTTGCTTTAAGATTTTTTGATATGTTCTCTCATAATAAACGATTCACCCAGTACCCCCAAAAGACTTACGTCAATACTTTTGGCATGAGGTGTTTCAATCTGTACATGTACAAGTCATACAGTTTGGAGTTTACTCGTCCCATAGATATTTCGTAGTCGAAAAATGATTGCTTTAAGTCTGAAATATGTGAAGGTTAAGTGGGCGTTTAAAGTTAACGTCTAATAAATAAAATAAATAAATAAAATATAATATAAATAAAATAATATAAAAAATAATAAAAAAAACTCACCTTTTTCCCCAGATACCCGTATTTGTTCTCCGTTTAGGTAGGCCCCTTGACCCTTGATAGCGGTGAATAATTCGTCCATGAAAGGGTTGTAAGCAATGCCGAACACCAAGTCTTTATTGATGGTCATGGCGACGGAAATGCACGTGACCCGGAGCTTTTTTATGAAATTTTCTGTTCCATCTATCGGATCTATGAACCAAGTAGGTTCGTTGGTAAGATCCGATACCTTGTCTTTCGCGCTGGATTCTTCTTCGGCTATGATGCTGAAAAGTTTTTGTTTCACTTTTTTTATAGCACTGTTTTTTATAGTGATGATTAAGGGAAAATATTTAACTAGAAACACTGAAAAGTTGTTATTGAAGATACAGTAATGCGGTTTTGCATATTGCTTCCCTATTTCATTTTTCACAGAATCCTCCACAGGCTACTGTAATACTATTTACAGAACTTCAGAAGTTTTGTAAATAGTGCTTCCCTATTTTTATGAATCTTGAAAAATGGTATATATCAGATTTGGAATAGTACCGAGATTCGAGGGAAAAATTTAAAAATATCTTCCTTAATATAAAAGATTATTTGATTTTCTAAATACTTTTTCATCTCAATTTTTGAACAGAAATAAATAGCGCATTTAGAATTTAAATTAAATGTTTTGTTTTTCAGGACCCTTAAATGGACCTATTTTTTGCATAATTTATATCCGTGTAAATTTAGTATAAATTATATTTATATATTGTAAGAAAATGTCATTTTCTAATAGAAGTATTTGGTGTTGAATCATTATAGCGGATATAACATAAGATTTTGATTCTGAGGGTTTTCAATTCAATTTATAAATATGCCACTTTTTATTTATATTAAAAACTTTCAATAATTCTTTTTACAAAGTCAATTAATCTCATTATTATTTTTCCAGTCTCAAAAAAGTACCATGTAAACATCATGTTTGTATGATCAACAACAACGGAGTTTCCCATAAAGACCCTTCGAAAACGAGACACTCTGTATCATTTATCAATTTAAATAACGTTCTACAAAACTAAAATTGATGAAAAAACACTAGAATTAGTGGAAACATCTAATGTTGTCTTAAGACATTTTCCTTGATATTTCAAAATTTTGAAACGGCAAGGCTATTTTGTCGTACATCATTACAGGAAAAAATTATTAAAAACTGCCAAAATATAATTAATAAGACATTAACCTTTAAATCCAGTATCTACAAAATTTTGTTTTTTTATCTTATTTTACTTCAAAGTTGATTGAAACAAAACCAAATTATTTTAAAGAGTAACTGTAGTTATGATTCAAATCCAGTCATCAATCTTGTCCTCCAAGCAAATTTGCAAGTTACTAGGTGTATTAAGGTAGAAAAAGATCTGTGAAACAAAATAATGTAAACGGTTTTATCAGCAAAATCTTCGTGCTACAAATTTGAACCACTCGGTATACTCTACTCGACCGAAAGTCGCCTGACCGGAATTTTTCAGTAATTACGATTTCTAAAACGAGATAAAAACTCAAATGTCCATTTAGCGTTTAGAATTTTTCCATAAAATTAGCAGATATTATCTTGCCGATTGTAATTAGACAGCGTGATTGGGAAATTACTCTCCAAATGGATGTAAACAAGTGAAAATTGAGAATTTGTCAAACAATGAATTCTTGCCATTTACGTACCTTGGTTATATCGAATGATTTATTTGAGGAGTTAAGAAGATAAGTTCCATAGGAATTGATATACAGAGGTCTGACAATTTGGACAAAAACCAGAAATTTGATAATAATAATTATTTAGCAAACCATTGAGCATATACAACTAATGCAATGTTACCTGTGAGTAGGAAATTTTTTTCTGATCTGAGCAATAAGGATATCTTCAATTTTCTTGTCATAGTCGGAGATTAAGTCCCAGTCGGTGCCGTTTTTTTGCTCCCTTTTGATCTCCTTCGTCTCGGAAAGGGTCTTAAACAAACACAATAAATATCGCGATTGTTGGTTATTAGACATGTTCACTCGTAAGATTTTTTCTATCATGTTAATATCAATTTATTGTTTCGGTTCACAGTCTCAACACATTGTTAGATACAAAAAAGCAGCATAAAAGAGATTTTGTCGGAATGAATTCTAGAGAGTGTTTACTTTTTGATCTACAGTGAAATTAAGTAATAATTGTACTAATACTAATTCACCCGTTGTTTTTGTTAATTAATTAAATATACAATTTATTTAATTATTTTGTTATATTTTAGGTTAAGAATTTTAGTGTACTTATAGTGCAATTTTATTTTTGTTAATTTTTGGAACTGGAAACAGAAATGTGGAAATGTAGCATTTTTTTATAAATGTAAAAATTGATGAAAAAATTGCTTACCTTCCCCGATTCTAACACTAACGGCAAAATGAAATCGTAATAACTTTTGACTTCGGAATAGTGCATTCTGCGGCGGTAATTTCAACTGATATGCGCGGAAGTTACTTTTTTTCAGCAGATATTGCAACTGTCGTATCGTCGACGAATAATTATTTCTAATTCCCTCACCGCGTGTACTTTTATCAAACGAATAGCGCGAGTTCCAAGGAAATCCGCGTAAAAATACCGCCTATATCGGGGAACCTTGCGTCACACCTTATAACCCGCTTCTGTCCCAATTGCTTTGGGTTTTGAGAACATCGTTTGTGTGTTTCACCTAATCCGAGGCCAAATCTTTTAGTCAACGGTGTCTCTCGCTGTTTTTTTTGTGCAAACCAGTGTCGCAGGCAAGAAAACTTCAATGAATCGCAATTTCAACACGATGATATATGTGATTACCGGAAACAACCTTTACCCTGCTGCATTTAAATTTAATAACTTTTTTGCTGGTAATAATAAGCAGTTTGGACTTTTCTACCATCCATGCGCAAGTCTGGACTGCCAAACTCTGAACTGGGGCTTTTCTCTACGGCGGAAATGCCCAGAAGTTTATTATTCTTTTTTTTTATATTTATCTTATTTGCCATAGTGGAACTTGGGAACTTATTCATAAGGAAGATCTTATCGTCCTTTCTAACTGTTTCAGTGCACTTCGTAATTAAGCACCTTATCAGTATACGAACAGTGTTTTTTTTATAGTTGTTGTATTTCTTTCTGGATGACTTTCGGCAACAATAATCCACAGCAGTAATTGAATTGAAAGAAAATATTCTCAAATAAACATGCATTTAAATCCACTTATTAAATTACAATTTTATTAGCTTAATAATAATTTTTTGAAAAACATTTTATGAATTGATGAAAGTTCGTTGACTACAAGAAAGGGTTGTAATAGACAAAATGCGCAATATTGGTCTTTAAAAAATCCTAGAGAAATCAATCAATTATTATATGGTGTGAGATCATTATTTGCAACTCTTAGAGCACCAAATAGAACAATATATACACGCACAGAACTCCTTGTAATAATGACGTGGAGCTTCGGAAAGGATTTCAGTGGCAATTAAGAGATAATCCAGAAACGTTGTAAATCCAAGACAATTAGAGTGTATGAGAAATGTGTTCAGGAAAATGGTGGTCTGATAAGATATTCTATTAAACACATATGTAATATACAGCGTATTCCAATATGATGTAGTCTTATTTGCCAGAAAATTGATAGTGTTTTGTTTTATACGTCACTTGGAAAGAAACTTGGCTACTAACCCTACATTTTGTTTTTTTGTTTACCTTGATATCTCTTAAAACAAAAAAGTTACAGCTAATTAAAATGTTATCAAGATAAATTGAACGCATGGTACACACGCAATATAAATAACTCATACTTCCAAATAAAAAAATTGGGAATAGGTGTGTTGCTAAGATTTTGTACAATACAAATAAAATGCAATTTTTATTTATTACGGTTCTGTTCAGTTTACCGTTCTTTATAAAAGAAATGTAGACAATGCCTAGCACCTATTTCTAACTACGCTTGTTATATTTTTAAGGTCGAGCCGATAATAAATTATTGTACAATCATGGTTATTCAAAAAAATAACAAAAAACTTTTTGTCATATTCTTTAAAAAGCAAGGTACCAACTGGGGAAAACTGGGTTTGCTGTATTTTTTTTTGTTAAGCATCACACCAGTCATCAATTTTTGCAGGCGACATGACAAAGTTCTTTGGAAAAAAATAAAATCCTCTACGTCTTATTGGTAGTCATTTTACCCACACAACACCGATCACGTAATTTAATTTTGCACTAGTCTTGCAAATTGTCAAAATCTACCGTTGCCAGTTTTGGTTATTTTTTTGTTCAAATATTCAGGTAGCGAATAGAAATATCTTTAAAAAATCTTTAATTTTATCATTCGCTACCTCAACGAACCAATATTTCAACAAAAGGACTAACCAAAACTAGCTAGAAATAATCAAAACAGAAATCTTATCAAAATCAAGAGCCCAGATACGGTCTTTATTCGTAGCAAGTAGAGAGAAATAAACGCATTATCAGGATAGCGTGCTGTTACTATGTCATTTTCCATCACAAAACACTGAAATCTACAAAATAAGTATTTACTAGAGAAATGTTATGTTTATATTGTATTGAATTAAGCTTGTTGTGATGTAGTTTACTTTGTTGCTGCGGAATTAGTTTAAAACCAGGTAGCAATGAAATTTTATTATCTATAGGGATACCGGTAAAAATTACATCTATTTAACGTCTACGTTTGTTGATTTTGAGATAAAGCCCTCTGCATATATGCATTGTGGATTTACATCTACATAGACCGCATAATTTTGTAAAAATATTTCAAAAATGGCGATAGTAACTTGGTTGATTTTGAGTATGATCTCCTCTAAATTCATGGATTTTCGCGCGGCAATTCTATTACCTGCAAATAACAAAGTGTAAATAGTTTTAATGTCAACCGCAAATCGCTTTTCGTGGTGGATGTAAACTGTGCTTATGACCGGTCGCGATTTTTCATAACATCAATAAAAATAACGTAGCTACATGCAAATGTAGGTTATGTAAATTGCTGTTTTTTCCAATTTTACGCGGACGGTTGGAAGTTCTCTCGGTTTTTACGAGATTTTTATAAATGTCTGAACGGGATTTTCCAGGAGCGAATCATAAAGATAATTAAAATGAACACTGACTCAGTGGTCCATTTTTATGAATGGACAGTGCAGGTGGCTCTATGTGGGTATTTTTTACCGTAAATTAGAAAATGCTATTTCGATCACAATTTTTTTTAAAGACTTATTCAGGTCCAAATAAATGGAAACACTACCCTGGAATACGTATGATCTAAATCTAGGAATTTAGGAATTGCAGTGGTTATTCAGGTGGCCTTAACTCGGCCTTGGTAAAGTCTTGAGTACAGGTTATACATGAACCTCTATTTTTATGGGTTGCAGCTATAAAATTCAGATGATATTTGTTATTGAAATATAATCCAAAACAGTTCAGATAAATTACGAGTGGATAATTTGTACAACATTTTTAAAATATTTAAGATGTGCCTTTTATCTCTAGGAATAACTTTGCACCCACCCAAAAAAACAAATATTCAGGATAACATTTAAATATACAATCTGTTATTTATAACAACAGTTTATATTTTTTATGTCGAACTATTTAATTACAAAAAATTCATTCAAAGTGCAGACACAAGGCTGAAAGAGCAATTCTCGTAAACTATTTTTAAAAGAATTTAAATTATTATACAATATATGAAGTTCCAACAATTTTGTATTTATGGTTAGTTAGTTTGGGTTAGGACGTACTTATTTAACACTTTTAATATGATTATTAAATGAATAATTTTGGTTAGTTTGGTTTGGACTAGTTTAGACAAAGTTGGTGGTAGCGGTTCAGATAAGGTCATTTATATATCCAACACTGCAATAAATTGAAAAATTATTTAGCAGCAATTCAAAATATTCATCAAATTGATGGGAAAATTTCTTCTTCCAATGCAACGACTTTGAATCATCATACATCGGTAGGGACAGTTGAGGTTCTACTGAGATTTATTTTCAATATTTTGTTTTGCTAATTATCCCACTGGCAACCTTGAAACGCTTGGCGGTTTGATAAAAAAAATACGATTCACCGAAATAAATAAGGTAATTTTACTTTGGCTTCTTGACGTGCATATTAAAACAATTTTTGCATCGCGATACTGGTCAATTAAAAATTTATTGATCGAGACGCTGCTCGTGCACCAATTTCATATTTTGGTTTTCAATTTTTATTTATAATTCACATGTTTATGTGCGCAGCGATTCCGAGAGTTTTGTATCGTTAAGTAGTTCTTCGTCGGCCCTCTTTTCGACGACCATCAATTGATCTGACAGCTCTCGCGTGGCTGTAGCCAAAAAATTCGGTTCCATCACGTCGAATTCCTTCCCTAAAATGTAACTGCCTCGAGCGGTTCACATACCCATCGTTATTATACCTGACGTGTCTATTACGTATCCTCCAGCTTCCCTGACAATTAATATACCAGCCGCCACATCCCATGGATAGAGGCCGTCTGCCTGATAAGCGTCTGTTCTTCCATTTGCCACGTAACAAAGTCCCAGCACGGCACATCCCAAAGCGCGTATTCTATAAGGTCAATATAAAATAAATTATTTTTTGCTTATTCTTGGCTAGTAATTTTAGTCTGAACAAAATCTGACTTTCGCTAGATCAGAATTAAAAGTTTTATTTTTTTTTTTTATATTCTGGCTTAAACGTTAAATTTAAAAAATTAGTGGTTGGTAGGTTATACTAGTATTAAAATGATTATTATGCTTATTCCAACATAATGGAACTAGAAACTGATTCTCATTTCTTCAAAAATGTCGTATTTTGGTGAAATGAGTATATAAAAGTTAGCTTACAAGTACCATGAACTCGTATTTTATTTAATGTATGGCTTACCCTGTGATGGCTTTGATTAAATGTTTGGTACGATACATGTACATTTTGAAAAAGTGCTCGTTTCTTCTAGCTAAACTTAGCTCATAGTTAAGCACCGATTTTCGCATTTCTAAAATCCAGGAAGTTCTTGATTCTCCATATTTACCTATTGGTAACTTAGACTACCTTTGCAACAGCTCGTGCGTATCCTGTTTCCGTTCAGGTATGCCCCCTTACCTTTCACAGCGGTGTACAGTTCACCCATATGAGGATTGTAAACCACACCAACCACAATTTCCTTTTGTATCGCAAGTGCCACGGAAATACCTGACATGGGAAAATTACGCACAAAATTAACAGTTCCATCTATCGGATCAATTATCCACGTAGGATGATCAGTTAGCTCCCTAGTCTCTCCGAAACTTTCTTCCTCTCCTATGTATCTAGATACAAGATAGAATGAGATATAGAGCGTCAATATTAAAATTTTCGACAAAATGGTGCTGAAGTTGGCTTCGAGGGATTTTTGAATTTTATTATACATGATGTAAACGATTCGACATCCTTTTTACCGTTTACTGGTCATGCTGTTCAGTTTTCGTTATATATATATATATATATATATATATATATATATATATATATATATATATATATATATATACTCTTTACAAATTCGAGTTATGTTTAATTGCTTTTGAGAAAATGTCCATCACTTTCACCAAGAATATTAGTGATTTTTACTGAAACGTTCTAATGTTTTTAGCTACAAGATATAATTGGTTTATGCTTTGTCGTATGGTTTTAATAAATATTTAATAATATAAAATTAACTAAAAATATTATTTTTGCTTCTAGTAAAACCACCTAGAAAATAAACGGTACCCTGGCCAATCACTGTCTTACCGATGGTTGGGGTAGCGCTCTTTAATCCTTTTTATCAACACCTCTTCAATTTTCCTGTCGTAAATTGTAACCCAATCCCAGACAACTTCGTTTTTGATTTCGACTTCGATATGCTGAGCGTCTTTCAGAATCTTAAATTATCCAGCGCACCACATCGATGAAAAATTCCTGATTCGTATACTCACTTTTCCTGCATCTATTACCAGCGGCAAAATGAATTCGTAATAAATTTGAGCTTCGTGTTGCGTCATGTTCTTCCCATTAGCAACCCAAACGTGTATTTAGGAACGCAAATAAGATAAAATGAGGAATCTTTTGTGTCTGCTCTCATATAAACTAGCTTTGCCTTTGATTTATTTGGGAAATGTTTATACATTTATTGTAACTACGAGGTGGGTTCGATATAAAGCAACAATTTGTCTGGTGATATATTAATTTATTATTTTAATACACTATCATTTTTACGCACTTAAATGGTAAATGGTTTATTTTGTTTAGAATTGTTGAGTAGCTCATTGTCGGCTCTCCTCTCCACTTCCATATATTGGTCTGAAAGTTCTTTAGTAGCCGTGGCCAAAAAATTCGGATCCATTAAATCAAACTCCTTTCCTAGAGATAAAAAATAATAGATAAGTAGAATATATTTTGCTAGTTTAGGATAGTACAAACTTTAAGCAACAGACTTTAAACAATGAAATACAAACTATTTTGGTTTAAAGAGTCAGTTTTTTTGAAAAGAACGTGGAAATGACATTAAAAAATGACAAGTCAGTCAAAATAAACAAATTTATTAATGGCGTACCATTTGGGTCTTACAATATTATCCCCGTTCTCTGATATCAGTTGATCATATGATTCGATTACATGACATTTTTTGTTCATTAATATTCGCTTATACTTTTTTTGTATTTTGATATAGACAAGTGATAAATAAATCGTAAAATGCGGCTTGGAAATGTCAGACATATTAAAGCATCATCACCGAATATAAGAAATCGTAGTCTGGTCGATTTTGTAATAGACTAGGACTATTGGATAACTCAGAATCGGAATTAGAATTAACAGTTCTTTACCGAAAGTGTCAACCACGTGCCCGCCGGCTTCTCTGACTATTAGAACCCCAGCCGCTGCATCCCAAGGGAAAAGTCCATCGGCTTGGTAGGCGTCTGTTCTTCCGTTCGCAACGTAACAAAGCCCTAAGACTCCACAACCCATCGATCTTATTCTGAAATTCGAAGCGACCTGGCAATGAACCCAAAAGAACTACAAAACTAACACCTACCCGGTTATTTCCCGTATTAGATGTTTCGTTCGGTACATATACATCTGAAAGTAGTATTCATTTCTTCTGGCTATGGTTATCTCGTAATTAAAAACCGATCTTCGGATATCTAACAACATAAAAATTCGTGAATAAAATTAACACTATAATGTCTACTATGCCGCATTCTATCTAATGTAACAAAGGTAGGCAATAATAATTAAAAACATATCATATTTTAAAGTTTTCCAGTTACAAAAATGAATTTCAATGATCCTAGAGTTCACAAGTAGACACAAATCTAAATACTCGATGATATGCATGCGTGGTGAGTGCTAAACCTAATTTTGGACAAACCGGACATATTTTATTATTATATAAACATGGGATACTAGGCATTTTTTTTTCGATATGACGGCAGAATACCTTTACAGCCACTGGTTCGAATTCTGTGACCGTTCATGTACGCCCCCTGCCCTTTAAAGGCCGTATACAGTTCGTCCATGAACGGATTGTAAACGATACCCATAACCATATCTTTATTAACAGTCAGTCCCACCGAGATGCAAGAAATGGGCAATCCTCTGACAAAATTGGCCGTCCCGTCGATCGGATCTATAAACCATGTCGGATCATCCGACAATTTTCTCATCTCGCCGGAGCTGTCCGATTCTTCCTCTCCAATGTATCTTTAATAATTTAGTAATTATTAATAAACTTCCACCAACTAACCAGACAATCGATCCGTGCCAATAGTTTCATGAAATTTTATCCTAAATGTTTATTTATTGTTCAGAAAGCCGTGTCCATTTTTGATTTTATTTTGTTTTAATAACGACTTTACACATAATGCACATAAGCACTAGAATTCTTGTATTTTTTAGGAATATTGCCATGTATTATCGAAGATGACTTGTCATATAATTCTGGCAAAACATCAGTTATTTTACTCTCTATGGTACATCATGTTGCAAAAGAATCATTTAAAAGTACTGAATGCTGTAAAGCTGACAGAAATAATTAGATTATTATTAGATATTGTAACGGTCTGGAACTAGAGACGATGACAACTTTTGCTTCAGCTAGGAAAACCTCTGGCTAATAAAATATATGCTAAAACATTATCTTCAGGATGTTTCTGATTTGGTCCAATATTGAAATATTGTCCCGTTGATTTTCTTTATTTAGTTTTCGCTATTCGCGATATTCGGTAAGTTCTTTTTGTAATTATAGTGCCATCTTAACAAGGAGTTTTACAAAAAAGTCTACGTCTTTTGTCGCTTAGAATTCATATCTGTAATGAAAGCGAAGCTTGTCATTTAGAATTCCAATGTTTGCCGTGTCTCATATGTATATCGAATGGCCCGCTATGAATTACACCATAAAATATATCTTATATCACTTACTTGTGTTCCGGAAAATTTTGTTTAATTTTCTTTATTAAAACCTCTTCGATTTTCCTATCGTAAACCGTAACCAAGTCCCACACTTCATCGTTTTTGGTTTCCACGTCGACGTCGTTCGCTTTCAGCAAGACCTGAAATTTTAACACCACCACCCATACGGCCGAAGTTGAAATTTTCAGCGCCCGACCTTCCCTGCTTCCAATATCAAGGGTAAAATGAATTCGTAGTAGCGTTGTATCCTTTGTTCTTCCATTTTCGTCCGGTTCCAGAGTTCCACAAACGTAATGCTCTCACAAAAAAATAACAAGTCGCTATCTTGACGTTCGCATAATGAAGTAGCGGCAGACGCAGTTAATCCTCCTGTTACGAGGTGCGTTCTATATGTAAATTATTTATGAATGGCTTCCTCGCTGTCTGGAAAACATATTCCGTTGAGGTAAGAAACTCAATGTAACTGGCAGTATCGAAATTGTTAGAATTGTCAAATTTCTTACAGTTGGACCATCGGTGTTCTAAATAATATTTGCGGTCGTCTCCATATCTAGAAACTGGCCAGTTCATTTGCTTACCAGCGAATTGTACCTACTCTACACTACTTTTATAATAAACTTGAGGGCATAGAAATCGGCCCATTGTAAACTTTTAACTTCAATTTTATTTTTTTTTAGAAACTACTGATCAGATCAAACAAAATATGCCGTTTGAAAGACAATTTAATATGCTTTAATACGAGGTTAAATTGATTAAAACGTATTTCTCCTTTTTAGGTTTAGCATAGTAAAATAACTGTACGAGTCAAATTAAGTTTTTTTATTGTTAAAAACAAATAGGCTTATTGACAATCACAATGGGTACGATCCCCTCTTGCCCTTACTCAATTAGGCCTAGATCTAATCAAGTTCGCTATTGTTGCTTGTGGAATGTTGGGGTACGAAGTCTAGCTCGAATTCTCCGTTTTCTCTCATCCCATAAATTGGATTGAGGTCGGGACTGTATGCTGGACACTCTATGACTCATAAAAATGAATTCTTCTCCAATGTAGTCGATATATGGTACCATGCGATCTGATAAAATATCTTCGATGTACCTAACCTGTTAAATCTCCTGTCCCTTGATCACGGCCGCCCCTACGGATGAAAACAGGGTCGGTTCGTGCGTCCGTTGAAATTGCACTCCATATAATGCAGGAACCATCTCCATAAGGACCCCGCAGCATTCTGCCAATCGCTCTCCTGGTCTTCGGTACACTTTTTTTCGTCGGTCACTACCAAAAAGGCTCATCTGAGAACAGAACAAACCCCCATTGGTTCAATAACCAAATCAGACGATCCCGTAAAAAGCGTACGCGGTCATTACGAGCGGTTATAATTCGCCTTTTGCCTGTTCCTGGGCGACTGGCAAAGGATCTAGTCTCCTCATACCAAACCCCATACCATATTTTGGCATACTGTTCGAACTGCTGAGTGTGTCATATCCAGTTGTCGAGCAACAGCTCGCAGCAACGCAGTCCATTTTCGATTCAAGCGACAACTTAACGGTTTTTTCGGTGTAATATGCATCAAGGTAACACTATTAGAAGCTCTTCAAATGGTTAAAAAATTAATGTGAAAATTCCACCTGCAAAGGCGATTAATTAAGTCCATAACAAGTTTGTTATTATCACTATAACTACTGCATGAACACGTTTCATTCCTTAAATACACATATAAATGATCATCACTCTTGACAAATTTAAACTAATACTAAAGCAGATTAAATTGTCTTCCAATTAGCATGTTTATTTTTTGGGTCAGATGAATAGTTTTTAGAAAAAAAAATACAATGGGCCGATTTCTATGCACGCAAGTTTATGTACGAACTCCACGTGTGAAATTGCAGGCGATTTTATTATTATTATGATATTTTAGGGAAAATTGTTGTTGTGGGTTTTGTTTTCTTCTGTTATTTTTTGTAATAGTATTGTCTTAAAAACATTGTTTGGGAACCTGCTGTATAAGACGAAGAAGAGGAAAAAACACCAAGTCAACTCTTAATCAACAGTGCATGAACAATGAACAGATGATTAAAAGTATAAGAGATTAATTCATTGGGTCCAGAGGGCTCTCTTAGGGAAGCGATGGAAGACGTGTCGGTATAACTAAAGATCAGAAGGATTGAATGCAGTTAAGTAGAAAAAGAATAGAAGACATTTTACTAACCAGTTATTGATATGATTACAATTAATTGAATTTTTAGTGCTAATAATAATAATAATAAATTGGAAAAGTGTCCAATAATAATTAATCAAAAACTTACTTCAACCAGCTTGGTTGTTGGAAGTGTGTCAATTGCGCCTAATGCTACAAGGCAGAATGAGTGTTGCCCCTGGCTTTTTCTTGGGCTGCGGTTTATTTGCCAACAGTTTAAGGAAATATTTTTAATTTTTTGAAATTCAATAACAGGCATCTTTTCGTAAAAATTGTTAGTACAATAAGTTTAATAATATTGCATCACTCCGTTAGTTGACAGAGCAAACAACAAAATGATTGTTTTTGCTGAGACAAATCTCTTTGTGTATATATATAAATCGCAGATATCTAATACTCGTCTGTGTTTGAAAAAAGACAAAAAAAATAGGTCATGAACGTCGGTCGCAATTTACCAAGTATTTCCTAACACTGTCAACGAAAGTGGAGGCTGAAAAAAATACGAAAACGATGTAGTAGTGTAACTCTTTATGTTACCTATACACATGATTACCGCGAACTTAAAATACAAACACTATAAATAAACTATCAGTGGTCAAAAAAGTGGGAGAGAAGTGGGTTTTCGATTTATATTTTTTATGATTCGCTATTCCCATTGGAAGATTGCTGTTGTCTGTCTCTTTTTTTAAAACATTTTCGTCTATGGTCACCGAAATAAAGTAAGGTTTGTTTCCATCACAATGGCGAATACTCCTTATTGTTTGAAATGGCAACTGAACGTTCCCTATCCGCTCGGTTTTCGATTTCAATAAACTTGTCGCTAAGCGCTTTCGAAGCCGTAGCCAGGAAGTTTGGTTCCATCACATCGAATTCGGATTTGCCTGGAAATGCAGTTTATTTTGTCACGTCTTTGAACTTATACGAACACCTGTAACCTGTAGTATCTACCACATGACCTCCGGCTTCTTTGACAATTAAGGTACCAGCTGCTGCGTCCCATGGGTAGAGTCCATCGCATTGATATGCGTCAACACGTCCACATGCTACGTAACACAGTCCCAGAACAGGACAGCCGTAGGAGCGAATGCTAAATGAACAGAGATATGTTTATGTCAACGCTGCAATGGTACTTTTGGTGATTACTATGAGACTCACCCAAGGATCTCTGTTATTAAATGTTTAAGCCTAAACATATACACGTTGTACAGGTGGGTACTTGTCCTGGCCAGGGAAATCTCATAGTTAAAAATACACCTTTTTATATCTGAAATATAAATATATAATTCCATAATAATTAAAATGTTATTTTTGCACTTGAAAAATGTTTTAGGTTTCAACCTATTAACGAAATTAGAACAAAAAAAACTAAATTTTCATAATAGCGTTGTTGTATTCGTTTGTTGGTTAATTGACTGAAATAGCACATGGAAAGTAGCCTAACCTTTGTTAGTAACGATAATCTAGTTGAAAATATTTGAGATACCAGGTAGTTAATGTGTATACAACTTTCTAGGCATCCGGTATTGGCGCTCTCACGACTGCCAAAAATATCCGAACAAAATATTTTATTATAATTTGATCGTAATCAATTCAATTTAAAAACTCTAAGAATATACTTGGTTAATTTAACTTGCTTAATAGTTTTTTTTTTGGAACTAAGCCTATTATTAAGTTAATATAACAAAACTAATTTGTTATGAGAAATCGATTTATAATAAGTAATCAAAAATTTTAATAACATTAATATAATAGCCATTATAAATGCTAGCCCTAGATTTGGGTAAAATTAAGAAATATATAATATATAAGGACCAATAACTGAATCTGATTCATATCCTACTGCCAAAGTACATCCTGATCACAATATTGTTGTATTGTTGAAATGTTGTGGGCAAATAGCCAAGAGTGAGCGTGGTCCGCTTATATGTTAAAAAGCAGCCTTGAAAAATGTTGATAAAACAGCGAAACTTTTACTTCCAGGAAGAAATCAATTCTATTGGTCCAGAATAATAGGGAGAAAGTCACGATTATAACCCAAAAATTTGTATGCCTTTATGATATATTATATATCGGTATTGGTATATTATCACTGTCGATTTTAAAGATGATCTGAAGGAGATTGAGATTAGAAATGATAAGCTTAATTAAAACGGATCCTTTGTAGGTTTCTAATAGAAAATTTATTAAGTTGTTTAGACTAATAAAACCTCTTGAAAAATGTAAAATGCCATTTGAGATACTAGGAGTTTACAGCATTCCATGCGTATGCTGCAAAGAATAAATTGGAAAGACCGGACGAAAACATCAGCTAGGCTGAAAGAATATAAAAGAGTCTTAAGACTGCGTTAAATAAACTCATCAGCAGTTGTCGACCACAATCATGAAATCGGACATCAAATTTTATTGAATAAAACTAAAATTCTTGCGTGTAATCAATTCTTTTAAGAAATATCCGACAATCTATAGGAATCTATAAGCAACCAAACAATTTTAACCGCGACTCAGGTCTACCATTCATGAATATGGGAGGAATCCGGAAGTTTTGTAAATAGTAGAATTGAATTATTATTTTTACCGCAAGAATAGGTTTTTATGTTTGTTTAAAACTTTTCAAAACTATTTTTTAAAAGTCGAAGTTCCGCAAATATCACAAATTGCAGTAACATTAGCCGTAGAAGAAATAAATAAAAAAAGTCAGTTGACTATCAAAGTCACAATATATTATGGAGAGTGGGATAAAGCTACCGACGTTTGTTGGTGAAAATGTTGAGAAATTTAGCAATATAGAATAAGAATATGAGTTCTTGGTTTTCAGAGAAATGTTTGTGCAATAGAATGAGTAAAAAGAAGTAAAATTTTCCCCTATTCCAAGAATAGCTGCAATGATCCTACTTACCTGTAAGTCCACTAGTGCAGATCTTTTTGCCATTTAGGTAAGCGCCTCTTCCCTTTGTAGCGGTAAATAGTTCGTTCATGAAAGGGTTGTAAGCTATCCCCAATATTTGTTCTTTGCCGATAGTCAGTCCTACAGAAATACAAGTTATGGGCATTCCTTTTGCAAAATTTGCAGTCGCATCTATAGGATCTATTATCCAAGTGGGCGCATCTGTCAGTTTAGCTATCTCGTCTTTCTGGGAACACTCTTCCTCGCTGATGATCCTGTTGAGACGAAGCACTTTGTTTGCTTCAGTTGGTCGAATAGGTCTTGACTTACTTGTGCGTGGGGTACAGCTCTTTGATGCCTTTCATGAGAACATCCTCGATTTTCTGGTCGTATACGGTCACCACTTCCCAGATGGCTTTTTTACTGTCCATTTCGATACTTTCGTCTTGCGTTTCCAGTAGGATCTAAAATTGTAAATTAGAGGCCGAGACTAGCTTAGAACGCTCGATCTTACTTTTCCGGATTCTAAAACTAACGGTAACACCGAGTCCATTAACTCTATAATTTCTTGATCGCTCATTGCGCGTGTATATCAAGAAAAAAATACAACTAACCCAAACTCTTCTAATGACTGTAATTTTATTATTTATTCCGACGAGTCTATGGCGTCGTGTGGCCTTGGTATTTTGAGATATGTTTTTTACATCTTTGTGTAATTTATATCGAAGCGTATCATATAGCATAGGCGTAGTCAAACCCAATGTATTTTTTCAGCTATTATTAATGCAACACGTAGTATAAAATAAATTTTGTTTAAACAATATTTTGCAAGGCAAATTTTCAATAGGAGATCGTCATTTTATGTAAGTAAAACACTATTAACATGTATGAGTGCGCATAAGTGGTTTAAATGGTTTTGTTTTGAAAACCGTCAATCCATAATCTGGTCTGCAACAAACGTTCCAGTTATGGATTAAATTCGAGATTTGATTTCGCCGCTTTGAGCATCTCGTCGTCGGCTTTTCTTTCCAATTCCATGAATTTGTCCTGCAACTCTCTGCTTGCAGTCGCCAAATAGTTGGGGTCCATCAAATCGAATTCTTTGCCTAAAATTTAACAACTTTGTCTTATGCTGACATAAACAACGCGTAACAACGAGGATCGAAAAAATAGTATATTATGCAACAAGTGCGGTAAACGTCATTTGACTCACGAGTTTATTTGACACGAGAGGAGCGAGTTTTCAATAAACGAGAGAGTTAAATGTTTACCGAACGTGTTGCATACTATACTTTTTCCACGATCGTTAGTTTTAGGTTACATTTTCGCAAAACAACACGAATACATTCACTGACATCACCGTCAGAATTGACAAACGTCAAAATTCAAAGCGTGGGAAATATTTCCGACAACATCCGATTGCTGCCCAATTCGTGCGGTAAAATCCCGGAAATATCCGAAGTGGCTCGGATTCATGGGAAACGAAACTGACATGTCAGTAATGCATGTAATTTAAATGATATTTTGAGCATGCTATGAGAAATTAGGAAAATGTTTATACCTGAAGAGTCTATAACATATCCTCCCGCCTCTCGTACAATTAGAGTTCCCGCAGCAGCATCCCACGGATACAAACCGTCACATTGATAAGCATCAATCCTTCCACAAGCCAAATAGCATTGTCCTAGCACAGAACAGCCGTAGGATCTCGTGCTGTAAAAAAAAAAGTAAACAGTGTATCTTGCTTGAAACGAAATCGAAATTTCTTCATTGCATGTTTGATTAGTGCATTCCTCCACTAAGTTGATAATTAAAAGCGGAAAAAGTCCTTTATTAGTATTATCTTTTTTGTCATCATGGTAGGTTTCAGGTCTAAAGAGATAAAGTTTTTCAAAATTCGAGCTACAATTTTCTGAGGTAGATAGCGCTCCAAAGGATTTAAAACTTCGAGTTCGAGTTTCTAAACTATTATCTAGATGGGATATTATACCTACCCCATTACTTCCTTTACCAAATGTTTCAGTCGGTACATGTACATTTTGTAAAGTTTATCACTAGTCCTGGCCAGAGAAATTTCGTAATTGAAGACACATCTTTTGATATCTAAAAAATAAAACTGTAATTATATTTGTGTAATTCTGATTATATGTAATTTAGCTTTTGACAACAAATTGGCTTTTTTGTGAGTGAGTTGGCAACAGTTTTACATTTCATTACACTATATTGAATACTCCGAAAATAAAAAATATTTTTTTCAATTATCCTATTGCAAGTAATTCAATTCATTTATGTAAGCAATACCTCGTTGTTTACTTCTTTAAATATATATAGTATAGTAATATTATATAATACATTTTTGAACAAAGTTTATTTTTCTGTTACGGAAGTAGTGGCAATTGAAAATTTCCGAGCTGTTGTGAAAAGAAAGTTATACATTGATAAATAAAATATACAACTAGCGTCTAGAAAAACCTTTTATATTTTTATTCTCAGAGTTCGTAAAGCTTTATTATTAGTATAAATACATTTGTGACTAATTTGTATAAAGTATTTTTTAAAGGGTTGAGATATTTTAAATTAAAGAAAATTTAAGATATAAAAAGGTTTCTATGAATGTGTACCGGAATTTTCACAATAGAAAACACAGTCAATTTATATCGCAATTGTTCATTATATTTATATTGAGGCTCTGTGTGGAGCAAGAACTCTCCTGTTTTGTTAGAGCCATGAAATTCAATTAATCAGGAACAAGTACCCGTTTCTCCGCTTGTGAATATCCTTTGTCCGTTTAAGTAAGCTCCCTTTCCCTTAATGGCTGTGAAAAGCTCGTCCATGTAGGGGTTGTACGCGATGCCCATCACTTGTTCCTTGTTGATGGTCAGACCCACCGAGATGCAGCTGATGGGCATTCTTTTGAAAAAGTTCGCTGTCCCATCGATGGGGTCGATTATCCACGTCGGGCAGTCCGTTAGTTTAGATATTTCTTTTTTCTTCGACGATTCTTCTTCGCCAATAAATCTAAGCGTTTCAAAATTATGAATTACCGAGTGGGTCACAGGTTTTATTTGTTTTAGTGAAAGGTTTCTCAACTCTTATCATAAATTTTAAAATTTAGGATTTCTGTTTGTCTACATTTTGAAATTCTTCGGGATAACAAACGTTCGCATCAAGAAATTCTAAATTGTACTTATTCGATGAACCGTAGCAGTAGAAATTTACTTATAGCTATTTAATATGTCGGGTCACTGGTTTATAAACATATATATTGGAGGACATGTAATTTGCCTTATGTGAATGTACCGTGGTTTTATCTGCTTTAATCTTGAAATTAGTACGACTATATGGCAGATTTCTAATAAAACACATAAATTAGAATGTTATTCTTTACATTCGCAAAAAGCCTGTTTGGCTAAAAAAACTGCAACTGACCTCTATTACCATGTCCTTCAATATATACGCTTTTGAACCAGTCACTCTGTATCCTTCAATATTAAGGACCTTACTTGTGTGTCGGGTACTTGTTCTTCAAGTTTCTGATAAGCACGTTTTCAATTTTTCTATCGTAAATGGTGACTACATCCCAAACTCCCACCTTTTTGCTTTCCACGTTGATATCTTCTTTGATTTCCAAGAGGGCCTGCAATAAGGGCACGGAATAATAAATCGAATTTGATCTATTTTATTGTTAATATAGTCTTGGATACAGTTGTAATTTGAAATCAATTCCATCTGATCGAATCTACACCATTTTAAATTTTTCTATCACAATATCATTTCAAAAAATAGCCAAATAAAACTTGTTATAAATTTAACCAAAAAATATTTTTAGTAAAAGTGCTTCTGAAAAATCATTAAAATAATATACTGCAATCGCAAAAGCACGATTTCTGTAAGAAAATATCAAATGTAAAAGATATTGTGAAAATTATCATGCAAAAATTCCGTTTCATAGTGTTTTATATCCGTTCTATAAGATGAGAAGAATACCACATTATTTAGGCATTTATTAAAGTCGTTTTTCCAAAAGTCCGGTAACTGTTACGTTCTAAAATACCTTTCTTAATACAATGTGGGGTATTGCTTCCTTTCATGGGTTAAAAATAAAATCCTTGTAGAAATTTTGTGTGTAAGTCAATATCAAGGTCACTTTTAAACCAGCTCCCAACTAATTGGTGGCCGTTAAGAATGCATTAGTCAGGGAATGGTAAGGAGATACGCTATGAAATTGTTTGCGAACTTGTTTATTCGATTGTTTTCCTGAAAAATAGGAAGCATATTAAGGACATTCCAAGGATTGCGAAATCTGAGCAAAACCTAAAATATGCTAGCCTCGAGCTTTATAGAAATGAGGAAAGAATGAGGCAAGTGGATGGGGGTTTTTACTACAAAACCGTTTATGCAGAGATAAATAGGTATAGTATTATGTATAATGAAGGTAAATTTATTTACTCACCTTGCCTGATTCTAAAACAAGCGGCAAGACGTAATCCATGTAAGCGTCAACTTTTTCCTCACACATATTGTTTAAATAACGATGGTACAATAGATTTTCTGATTGTTTTTTTATTCTCTCTTCACAGTGGTCCGATAAGTTATGGGAAATTTTCTATTCTTCGCGCGGTAACAACGCGGATACATTTAAATACTTTTACTGTCCTCCACTACCGTTTTGAATCCTTGAATTAGACATTTTTTTGTATACAGTGATTCAAAAAATGAAGTCATTTAAAATGGATATAATGTCCAATTTATTTTACCATTTTGTTAATTTTGTTTGCGCACATTAATGTGCAAACCGGTAAGTATAAATGTTGGAAAACTTTGGTATGTATATAACAATTTAGTAACGAAACTTGTGCTATAGTATTGGTTAGCTTTTTAGTGCACCGTATAGCATTGCACTGCTAAGCTTGGGACAACAATAGTACCCCGCTATCATTATATTAAATTTGTTTTCCGCAAAAAAAAATTGTTATTGTTTTTGCAGCTTTAATGAAGCTTCTTGCAGAAATACATAAGCATTAAAATACAAAACATAAAAAACAAATCATACATAAATTTTTTAGATAGAAACTCGTACATCATATTCTACAACTTGCATAATTTTAGGTACAGTGGTTAATGTTCACATTTGTTTCAATATTCAATGACAATTAGTGCACCAAGTTTGATAAACAACATTTCAATAATCGACTAACTGTAGAAGTTTATCAACGTGCGGCATACTAAACTTTTCTACGACCATTAGCTTTTGAGTACATTCATCTGCTGTTGAACTGAGGTGGCTTTTATTTGATGAAAATCCATTTATCAAAATAAATAAGAACTAAAAGTTCAGATTTTCACGAAATTATATATTATGACATGACAATTGTTTCGACAACACCGTGTCTTTATCAATGTTCAACGGGTTTGCCTGGTTTCAGATGAGTTCGATAGATGTTACCAATAGTATTTTGTCGTTTGACAGTTGTAAGGATCACGTCGCACCTCATTTAGTGATGTACCCAAAAACTAGTGGTCGTGTAAAAAGTATATCATGCAACACGTTTAAACACTTGTTCAGCTAAACGAGTTATCAAACTCCCAACTAAAGTAGCGTTTATCGAGCTGGTTGCATAATGCACTATTAAAAGCTTCCTCCTTGACTAATATTTTTTACTCTTCTGCCTGAAACATTATCCTTTCCGACGTCAGTTATTAGAAAATGATTATGGAATGGAATTTTATTTTTTTTAATAAATTCAATTAAAAATTAACTTTTGGTTGGTTTGCAATCGCTCTTCACAAAAGGACGTGTAAAATGATTTCTGCAAATGGATGAAAATCGGGGCCATTTCTTTTTTCATGTTTCATGGTCGATGGATCTCAACTAAAGACAACAATTCGGTAACACCACGGAACATTTACAGCAGCAGCTATATATTTCAAAAAACTTTGGACTCGCCTTGTATCAGGCCTGTTTTTTCCCCGTAATAAATCGCCGCTCCTGTTGAACAATAATTGCATTCCGTATCATTGTTGAGGTGAGACAATTGCATTAATAATTAAAAATTAATGTACCCACACACGGGATGATGTAATGTACATCGAATATTGCGGCAGGTGTTTGATTTCGGATAACGTTGACAGTTTGACGGGGCATAAATTTCAGATTGATAAATATTAGTACAGTGGCCCGTAATATTTTTAATCCGCCCCATAAGGTCAACGATCGCAGCCGTGCCAAGAATGTTTAAAGGAACTTACTTATATATATATATATATATATATATATATATATATATATATATATATATATATATATATATATATATATATATATATATATATATATATATATATATATATATATATATATATATATATATATATATATATTTATATCTTTATATAAAATAATAAAGTTTGATAGACGCCACGTTAGTCACGAATTTGATTCCCTGATCAAAATACCATGACCAGAATATAGAGAACACGTTTGATCGATCCCAAACCCCTGGTTCTAAGAGAAACGTTCGAAATGGTTCTAGCATGCTAAGAGTGAGACAAACAAGACAGATGTCAAAGTGGACAGCAATTTGTTTATCCAAATTCCATGTTTCCATAATGGCTACCAATGTTCTGAAAGGACCTTGTAGAAGAAGATACGGGAAGAACAGACAAAGAAAAGAAAAAACGGTGGGTGTAAGCCAAGAAAAACAAATAGCATATACAAAATTAAAGGCATAAGTATATGTAGGTTTTAAACATTAAAATATTTTTATATATAAAATTGTGATGATTGAGATGTTTATTCTTACTTGACGAAAACACAAATTTTAATTAATGTTTATAAAATTATAGTTTGAGAATTCTACTTTTGAGAAGTTTTGTAATCTTTGTAAGAAATAATAAAAAATACAAAATGATTCCTCTCTTTAACAAAAATAAAAATAAATCACGAAAAAAACGTTTGTTTCGATTTATATTCCATTTTAGTGCACTTTTTCAGTAGCGGGAATAGTTCTGATTTCTTCGTCGGCTCTTCTTTCGATTTCCATAAATTTGTCGCTCAGCTTTTTGGTAGAGGCGGCTAAAAAATTGGGCTCCATCAAGTCAAATTCTTTTCCTAGACAAAAAATCTCTTTAGACTGTAAGATACTCATTGCATTACTGGACTTCGTTTACCAGAGGAATCCGTAACATAACCCCCGGCTTCCCTGACTATCAAAGTACCAGCGGCGGCATCCCAAGGATACAGTCCGTCGCACTGATATGCATCGAGTTTTCCAGAGGCTACATAGCAAAGACTCAGCACGGGGGCTCCGAGTGCACGAATCCTATTTTAAATATTAAGTTAGTAAATGATTGTTTGATGAGTGCTATTTTGGTTGTCTGACAACAACGAACTACTTTCGCAATGACTACAATGTTTTTGTGTTAAATCCATATAGCTATTAGATAATATAGAGGCCCTAATACAGTAAAAATTGATGCACCGCAGGCAGCATTGATCTTTTCGTATGCGGATGCATCTATATTTCACCCACTAACCTGCACTTTGTACCATTTTCTTTCTAAACAGTGGTCTTCGCACTCCTAACGCGTTTTCCCAGAACATTTAACGAGATCTAGGCATATTTTGACAAAATACTGCCGCAAAAATTCCGCATCCAAATCTCGAGCATGCGCATGTTTTCTTTTTTTTTTACATAGTTGCTTCATGAGTTCCTGTACTATCAGTATACGCAGGGCCTATATATGTCTAGTAGCTGTATGGTTATATTTCTTATGAGGTCAGAAAAAGCTGAGCAATAAACAAAAAAATGTTCCATGTTGTTTAAAGAAAAAAAGTTACTGTAAAAACATTTGAAAACAAATAATAAAGCTCAATTTATACCAACAAAAGAATGGTATAATTTTTTTTTTTAAAAGCTCCGTATCCCAAAATTAGGAAATATAATTTTTCAAAATAACATTTCTTTCTTTAAACTTCGTGGCGAATCGGGTGACCATATATCCGATTCGTCACTTATCTCTGAATGGTCTCTGTATATGTTTACCCCATAACTTCACAGATCAAATGTTTCACCCTGGTCATGTACAAATCGTGCAAGTACTTATTAGTCGACGCCAGCGACAGTTCGTAACAAAATACGGATCTACGAATGTCTGAAACAATAATTTGTAATCGGAAATAACCAACAACGCTGACCCTTTAACCTTCCACTCCACTGGTCATTATTTTAGCACCATTCAAATATGCCCCTTCTCCTTTGATAGCCGTATAGACCTCGTTAGAAAAGGGATTGCACACGATGCCGAGGAGCTGTTGCTTCTTGATGGTCAGGCCGACTGATATCGCGACCAAAGGAATTTTTCTCGTAAAGTTGGTAGTACCATCGATCGGATCTATAATCCACGTAGGATCGTCTGATAGTGTCGGTTTGCCTTTTATTTTACTGGAATGTTCTTCCCCTATGAACCTAAACGGCATATTTTATATTAGAAACTTATCCACCCAGTAAAAAAAGTACGGTGTTAGGCCAAGAGCGCCCTCTATTTTCGATATTGTATGAAAATGTAGACGTTATACTCAAAGTTGAGATTTCATAAAAAAAAATCTATCGCTTACAGACGACCCTTTAGGTGAAGTGCAAAAATTTACAGGAATCTTCCTCGCAGTTAGAAATCTGTCAAAGGCATTTTTTTCTTCACAAGTTCCGAAAAACTTAGAATAAATTCAGTAAGTCAAACATTTTTTTTTCGGAAATATGGTCGGACACGTCGATTAGTATTTTAAATTGTTCTCTTTTTGAAACTATGTGCGAAAAGTAAATCAAGCTACACATGCCAAATTTGAAAAACATTTAACCTATATAACATGATAACTTCATTTTGATGTTCTCCAAAGCTAATTAGTTAAACCTTAAACCTTCAATCCATAATAATAATAATAAATAAATACATTAAATAGTAATAAGAAGCTTTATTCGTACTTTTCCTATACTTTACCTCTCTTAATAAAAAGAAAAACTAAAAACAAAGAAAGCCTAAACAATAATAATAATAATCCTTGTTCCGTGCTTTTATATAATTTAAAAATCATTATCTTTGGCCGTTCCACTTTGAAACTGCATAAAAATTGAATTGATTTTAATTGGATTTCTTGATTAGATTATATTTGTTTTTTAAATAGGACTACAAATTTTAAATTTGTACAGATGTGTAACTTATTTTAAAAAATAGGTTCGCATTTTTAAAAAGTCATATCTCAAATTTCGGACAAGCTGTATAGAATTTTCCGGCACAAAAAAGAGCGCAGTTTCAAATACCAATCGAAGTGTTCGAACATACTTCGGAAAAAAAATTCATGGAGTTTCTAAGTGTATTCCAATTTAGAGACTCCGCCGTTATGTCCATTAAGTTCTAAGACACTAACACAGAATTTTTACGTTAAAAAGGTACAATTTTACTAGTGCAATAAAGAAAATAATGTTTTCAAACCCATTTACTTAAAAATAATGTAGTGTTAATTTTTAATGAAGGTGTCGGTAGGTACGTACTTGTGACAGGGATATTTTGCTTTGATTTTTGCAACGAGATTCTTTTCTACCAATTCATCATATTCGGTTACCAAATCCCACGGAGTTTTCGCTTCGAATTCAATTTTCTGAGACTGCGTGCTCAACAAAACCTAAAATGTCGTTAGTAGGCATTGCAGCGAGCAATTGACAATTGGTGGCAAGGTAAAATATTTCAAAACTGGGGAAGCAATTTTTTTCTAAATGCCGCTAACATTTGCTGATGGAATTCTAGAAAAATTGTTTAAAAACAACCCTTTGGTACTGACCTACACTATTTATTATAGATCGTAAAATAAGGGCCGCCAGTTGGGTGAATTAGGTTTCGTTTAATAAAGGAAAGTTAACAACAAAAATCAGGTGACATTAAATTTCTCTGTTCTGGCTTTTAAAAGGTTCATAGGCTTCATAGATTTTTCGATTTTACTTCTAAATGTTAAATGGAATGGTATAATTTTCACATATTCAAAAGTTGGGTTAAATTTTCTATAATGTAAAAACCCCATGCCCATTAATAAAGTTTTAAAAAAATCATTTTTATATTCCCATGTTCGAGACAAAAATAGTTTCAAAAACGAGTTTTTAATTTAAGTTCTTGTACGTGGCAACGATTTCGGAACGAAGAAGGTATCGCCTTTGGCATTATTTTTAAATCGATTGTTTATGCTTCCCTCTATTCCTTTTGCATTGTATCCGGGTTTGAGACTTAATTGGAGCAAATTTTTCAAGAAAAATGTAATTTTTCTTGGTCGATCTTAAGATTTTTTTTATCATGTCAAATACCTTTCCACGGCGCTCGACAAGTATCTTTGTCGCACGCGGTATTATCTACGGCATTCGAAACCACGTTATCAGGAAAACCTTCGAGTTACGTCACGCTAGTTGCATATACCATGTTAGTCAGCACACGGGAATAATAACATTTAATGAATTAACAACCTTGCGGGTGAATATTTGAGATAAGCAGTGTCTGTGTGCGATTTTCAGGCACCTAGAAATTATTCGCCATCCTCGTGTACTTACCTGACCAGCTTCCCTCACCAATGGTAAGACGTAGTCGAAGTAAGCCTTAACATCTGCCATCATCCGGCTCATCTGAGTGCGTCAATTTAAATTGCGAGCGGTTCCACATTTCTGAGTTTACTTAATTTATCTAAATAATTAGATTGACATTCGTAGTCTATATAGCGTGATGTTGGAAAGCGTGCACAACCTGTTTTGTAGTTTACTCGAAGTTATAAGCGTAACCTTGTGGCATTTTCCACTAAATTCCATGGCGTTACGTCTACTTTTTCCTGCCTCCCCGTGTACATAGCGTAGCGTTTTTATCTATCGCTTTTTATTAATTAAATCGTCCTTAGTTAATCAGAAATATACATAAGATAATTTTTAGTATATGTCGTCTCCCTTGCACATCACACGATTTCGAAATGTTCTCGTGTTCTATTAGACGTTAATCTTATGAGTTCACGTAAATTGTTTAATCTCGTTTAACATTTGTGAGTTCCGTTGAATGATTGAACATGTAAGAAAGGCATTTTACTAGACTAGATAAACATCTCGCCTCTCCCTAAGAGAGAAAAAAAATCAAAGTCAAATGTCTTTTAGAATAGGGAACCCAAAATAATGTTACACAAGTTAGAACATTAATGTTTCTAGCCGTGTTGCATGCACTTCATACAATTTTAACTAGATTAATACATAACATCTACCTACACTAAAAGGGCAGGGTGCTATTAAACATGTTTATATAGTAATAAACGTGAGATTATAGTCCAAAAATGTTAGTCTGCGAAAATACAAAACGTTAAGATACGTGGCGATATTTAAAAATGGCACTCCACTGGTTTTCATTCTTGTTTTAAATATATAAGAATTTCCGAAAGATCAAATCCAAAGATCGAAATTAACGGGAAAATTAACGAAGAAAGAATAACCGCAAAGTAGTAGATTGTGATTTGACCCTTCAATAGCTGTCCACTACAAACCACAAAAACAATAAAATAGAGCTTAATTTCAAGACAATTTTAAAATATCGTGGTTTGAAGCTAAGATATAAAAATGTAATGGTGCCACTTATAACTAGACTACCAGATCTTCTAAGCAGAAGAGTTTTAAGAGATGAAAGATGTTATTTCTTCCGGCAAATTACATCAGCTTCAAATAATAATATTTCAAAAATCGTTAGGTTAATAAAACCAAATACTAAATGAAAATTCTTCCGAATTTCTTGCAGAGTGCTCCTGTATCACCAGGACCTCAAGGTCACCCGCCGCCTCCCCCACCGCAAAATCATCCGCCGCCGCAATCCCATCCCCCGCCTCAAGGGCATCCTTCTCAAGGAATGCCTCCGGCACCGGGAGGTATTCCGAACCAACAACCTCCTCCAGGTCAGGAGAACCTATGTGCCATACAACGGGCCATCGATTCAATGGAGGAAAAGGGAATGCAAGAGGATCCCAGGTATTCGCAGCTTCTAGCTCTGAGAGCTAGATCTAACGGAGCCGCGTCCACCTTTACGCAAACGCAAATGTCTCAGCTAAGGTAAAGTGGTGAAATTAGGATAATGGGATTTTGATATGACTTGCTGGATTTTGTGCAGGAATCAAATTATGGCGTATAGATACTTAGCCAGAAATCAGCCGATTCCGCATCAAATCTTGATGGCTCTACAGGGGAAGAAACCAGACGGCACACCACAATCACCAACCCCTCCACCTGGCCAGGTGGTAAGTACCTATGCAAGGTTGGACACAAATATTTTTTTATTATTATGCCGGATTTTCATATTAAATAAAAACACATATAAGCGAAGAATTTTAAAGTAGATTTATATTGCACAAAATGCGTTGCTATTAACAATTAAGTCATTTAAAGTGGTTGCGCTAAATACATGAATATTTATGGCTTTTTTCGATGTGACCGTGAAATTATCAATATGGAAAATTGTTAAATTTTAAGGTAACTATTATTATTTATGTCGACATCGGTGGCAATTTTTTCGTTGTGGTTTTTAGTAACTATTGATAATCTTTCCTCGTTGGTATAGAGTTTTTTTATTTATCGATGTTGAAAACGCTTGTAAGTATTACCATTAATCGATGTAATGGTTAAGTTATTTCTTGTGATATCCATCTCCCTGAAACAAATTTTGTAATCTTTCAATTAAAAATAAAAAATCATCTACCCACAAATTCGTGCCTATTCACTACATCAAATGTTAGGTAAATAGAACCCATACTTTATTTAATGTTCGTAGTTCAATTGCATTCCTTTGCAAATCGATCTTCTTCACCCCAAAAATGCATTTCTTTGATCACCCAATAACAGGGTTCGGATGCACCGGAACCACCTACGGAAAGTGTTCCTGTTCAACCCCAACCCATGCGTCCTCCGCCAATGTCCCAAGCTGGACCGTTCCAACACCCTCCAGGACCGCAAAGCCATATAGGCTCCCAAGGCCCTATGACCCCACAGGTAATTTCGATAATTTTGGCTTTGGAAACAATATCCATATTTTTTCTGGGTGCCATTTTAGGCTTATAAACCAGCCCCTACCCCACCTCAACAACAAAATGTACCAAGGGCCGGGACTCATAGTCAGCAGCCAGGTCACCAACCCCAACACACATCTAAACAAAACCGCATTACAGGAGTGCCAAAGCCGGTAGGTTTAGACCCCATATTGTTACTCCAAGAACGGGAGAACAGGTATTACATTAAAGACAAGACACTGAGCTTACAATACTAAATTTAATCGTTAAAGGGTTGCAGCTCGCATCGCAGCTAGAATGGAACAGCTCACCAATCTACCAGTCAACATGTCTGAGGAGCTCAGAATACAGGCGCAAATAGAGCTAAGAGCGTTGAGATGCTTAAATTTTCAGAGGCAGCTTAGAAGCGAGATTATTTCTTGTACCAGGAGAGATACTACGTTAGAAACGGCGGTCAATATTAAGGTTAGTCGTGCTCTAATTGTTGTTCTGTTTGATTCATCGTTATTGCTTAGGCTTACAAGAGAACCAAACGCCAAGGCTTACGTGAAGCCAGAGCGACCGAAAAACTGGAAAAGCAGCAAAAGTTAGAAGCGGAACGTAAACGAAGGCAGAAGCATCAGGAATTCTTGGCTTCCGTCTTGCAACACGGGAAAGATTTTAAAGAATTCCACCGGAATAATCAGGCCAGATTAGGTAGACTGAATAAAGCAATCATGAATTACCACGCGAACGCAGAAAGGGAGCAGAAAAAGGAACAGGAAAGAATCGAAAAGGAACGTATGAGAAGGTTAATGGCAGAAGATGAAGAGGGTTACCGTAAACTGATTGATCAGAAAAAAGATAAACGGCTAGCTTTCCTCTTATCTCAAACTGATGAATATATCGGAAACTTGACTGAAATGGTGAAGCAGCACAAACTAGAGCAGAAGAGAAAACAGCAAGAGGAGGAGAAGCGTAAAAAGAAGAAACGGAAGAGGCTAATTGCTGACGGTCAGGCCGAGGGGGATGACGACTGTTCTCAGGAATCTGACCGACCTGTTACTGTGGTGGAAGTAGCTACCGGTAAAAGACTGGCCGGAGAAGAGGCGCCACTCTTAAGTCAGCTTCAGGAATGGTTGCAACAAAACCCGGGCTGGGACCTAGCAGATACTGAAGATGAAGACGACGATGACAATGACGATGACAAAAATGAAGATGGAGACGAGCCGAAAACTGAAGAGGACAAAGCTAAGGCTTTAATTAAAAAGGCTAAAGTGGAAGATGATGAATACCACAAGAACTCGACTGAAGAGCAGACATATTATAGCATCGCCCATACAGTTCATGAAATTGTCACTGAGCAAGCTTCCATTATGATAAATGGACAGCTAAAGGAGTATCAAACCAAAGGCTTGGAATGGTTAGTTTCCTTGTACAACAATAACCTTAATGGAATTTTAGCAGATGAAATGGGTCTGGGTAAAACAATCCAAACCATTGCTCTTTTGACCTATCTCATGGAGAAGAAGAAAGTAAACGGGCCGTTTTTGATCATTGTTCCATTATCGTAAGTACAAAGGGAGAAGTATTAATAAGTTACGCACCATAGTTTTGTAGAACTCTTTCGAATTGGATGTTGGAATTTGAGAAATGGGCACCTTCGGTGGTTGTAGTCTCCTACAAAGGGTCACCTGCAGGTAGACGACAGATCCAAAGCCAAATGAGGTCGACTAAATTCAACGTCTTATTGACTACTTATGAATATGTGATAAAAGATAAAGGTGTCTTGGCTAAGGTATTCATATTGATTCTCATTTCTAAAACAGCTAACTATCAATTTTCTAGCTTCAATGGAAATATATGATCATCGACGAAGGACACAGAATGAAAAACCATCATTGCAAACTAACTCAAGTGTTGAACACGCACTATATGGCTCCCCATAGGTTACTACTTACAGGAACTCCATTACAAAATAAACTGCCAGAGTTGTGGGCGTTGCTCAACTTCCTGCTACCTTCAATATTTAAAAGTTGTTCCACATTTGAGCAATGGTTCAATGCACCATTCGCGACTACGGGAGAAAAGGTATGTGAGTAAAAATACTGCATATGAAGTAAAATTTTATTTTCCTTATGCTGAAGCTGACAGTTTATGGATCTTAAATAATGTGTGTTCCAGGTGGAATTAAATGAAGAGGAAACAATCCTTATTATTCGTCGTTTACACAAAGTATTGAGGCCCTTCCTGTTAAGACGTTTGAAAAAGGAGGTTGAGTCCCAGCTGCCAGATAAGGTCGAGTATATCATAAAATGTGACATGTCGGGATTGCAAAGGGTTTTATATAGGTGAACTTTACAAACATGTGAAATCTTCGAAGACTAAAGAATTTTAATATTTTTTCTCAGGCATATGCAAAGCAAAGGAGTTTTACTCACAGATGGATCTGAAAGAGGTAACAAGGGTAAAGGTGGTGCAAAGGCTTTGATGAACACTATAGTACAGTTGCGCAAGTTATGCAATCATCCATTTATGTTCCAGCATATTGAAGAGAAGTACTGCGATCATGTAGGTATTGCTGGAGGTGTTATATCTGGGTAAGGCTTTGGCATAATATTCTTGCATGGTCTTTTGAGATTCGATTGTTTTAGTCCAGACATCTATAGAGCATCTGGAAAATTTGAGCTGCTGGATCGAATTCTACCCAAATTGAAAGCCACAAATCATAGAGTGTTGCTGTTCTGTCAGATGACGCAGTTGATGTCCATCATGGAAGATTACTTGACCTACAGGGGGTTTGGCTATCTTCGTTTGGATGGAACCACGAAAGCTGAAGACCGAGGAGATTTGCTAAAGAAGTTCAATGCGAAAAATAGCGAATATTTCTTATTTCTCTTGTCCACTAGGGCTGGAGGTTTGGGGTTAAATCTCCAGAGTGCCGATACTGTAATTATTTTTGATTCTGATTGGAATCCACACCAGGTGAAACCTGTCCCTGAAACGGAGTAGTTAAGGTTGATTGACTGTTTTCTTCCAGGATCTACAAGCTCAAGATCGCGCTCATCGTATCGGTCAGCAGAATGAAGTACGCGTACTTCGTTTGATGACGGTAAATTCGGTTGAAGAGAGAATTTTGGCAGCTGCCAGATATAAGTTAAACATGGACGAAAAAGTGATTCAAGCCGGAATGTTTGACCAAAAATCGACTGGGTCCGAACGCCAGCAGTTTTTGCAAAGCATTTTGCATCAGGATGGAGACGATGAAGAGGTGATACTAATAATTCGGGAAAGGGCGAATATATATGTGTGATATATTTAGGAAGAAAATGAAGTACCAGATGATGAAACCGTCAACCAGATGGTAGCTCGTTCAGTGGAAGAATTTGAATTGTTCCAGAAAATGGATCTGGAGAGAAGGAGGGAGGAAGCTAAACTAGGATCCGCTCGCAAACCTAGACTTGTAGAAGAGAAAGAATTGCCCGATTGGCTCGTTAAGGTATGAGATTTTATTTTTGTAGCGGCAATCCATTCTAGTGAGTGTTTCCAGGAAGATGACGAGGTAGATCCCTGGAATTATGAAGAAACGGAAAGTATCTTGGGTAGAGGTACCCGGCAGAGGAAAGAAGTGGATTACACCGACAGTTTGACTGAAAAAGAGTGGATGAAGGTAAAAATGATGCGGGCGAAATTGCTTATATTACTTTTATTGTTCCCTTGAAGGCAATTGACGAAACGGGAGATTACGAAGAGGAAGACGACGAGGAGGAAAAGTTGAAGAAGAAGAAGAGCAGGAAGCGTAAGAAGCGCGGCGACGACTCAGACAGTGACACACCCACCAGCAGCAAAAGAAAGTGCAGGGGCGCTCAAAATGGAGGTACCGATAATAAAATGAAAAAACACATGCGGAAACTCATGGGAATTGTCACGAAATACACCGACAGGTAGGTTTGATTTGATTGGTTCAAAATTCTTGTGGGATGCCTTCCTAGTAGTAAAAGTCTAGATGAATCCATCATCCCTAAGTGTTGACAGTATCCTAAATTTGAATAACCAATCATCCAAGAAATATTTCAACAAAATGTTAAGAATACTAAAAATTTTCAGCGGATTTGCAAAATATTTGATTACAATTTGTTGGTTATAGCGATGGGCGTCTTCTCAGCGAACCGTTCATGAAACTGCCACCACGTAAGGACTATCCCGACTATTATGAAATTATTAAAAAACCTATAGACATTACAAAAATTCTTAACAGGATAGAAGATGGCAAGGTAATTTATCGACAACGGTAAAAAAAGTGTGTAGTTTATTAACTTCTTTTTTCCATTTGTAGTATTCAGATTTTACCGATCTAGAACGTGATTTTATGCTACTTTGTCAAAATGCGCAAATATACAACGAAGAAGCTTCTCTGATACATGAAGACAGTATAGTGCTGCAATCAGTGTTTTGCAATGCGCGACAGAGAATTGAGACTGACAATGATCCCGAAGGTAAAATATTTAACTAATTTTTCACTATAGATATTTACCACCTAATATTTACAGCAACTAATATCAAAAATCCTATTGTCTCTAACGAAAACTTACTAAAAGCGCAATAATCAAGCTAGAGACTACTATTTTTATGGGATACAAATGAATGTAATGAAATGAAAACCATTATCGAAAACTATTTTTAAACGTTATAAATAAATAAGATTTATATTATTATACTATTGTTGTAATATAATAAAAAAATGTTTCTACCTTGAACGATAAGTTTAAACTGACGTCAATGATATTTATATAATATCGATATTGCATTATTGTAAAATCAAAAGGTAAATTTTGATTTTACTTGTTGATTAATATTACTGTTGCTTTTGCAATAATCCATTACATTATGTTGGCGATTAAAATTACTATTGCCCGAAGTCATTTTAAACTTGTCTTTAAAAAGGGTATATTTTACACAAAAAAAAGTCATTTACAGTCAATTTTTTCTACTTCCTTCCCTAAAATACCCAAACAGGGGTACACTTTCGTTACCAAAAAAAAACTCGTATCTCAAATGTCGTATACCATAGGTTTCGAGTGCGGATTTGGGAAAACTTTTTTCAATATAGTCACTATAACTGCATCCCAAATGTGAAAAAAAAAATCCCATGATGTTACAGATCCGTTTGTCAAACAGGCAACTCTTGTAGCGGACGAAGAAAAAGAAGAGTCTGCTAGCAGATCGGACACAGACTCTACGGTGAAGATGAAAATCAAATTAGGAAAAGGCAAAAAACAACAAAGTAACAAACGAAAAAGAAACGTAAGAAAATATGTGTCGGACGATGAGGAAGACGACGATGACTGAAGGTAAGTTTTATCTTGGTGCACTGGAACGTTCACTGCCAATGATCTTTTTCAGAATTAATTGGGAAGAACTTTTACGCATTTTTTCAATATTAAATGTGGAGTTTTAGCCTCCTTTAAATGACTGTATAATGTTTCCGCCAACCTTGTATCTTTCTTCCAACGGGGGAAAATAGGGAAATGTTTCGGTGAGAGGTTTGTATTTTATTATTTATACCCTGCGCTTTTTACAAAAATTTCGCAATGGGTGATAAAATCACCAAAAACTAAAACTAAACTCACAAAATTTAAAGCCAAAAAGATTAACAGGTTGTGAAAATTTGAATAGGCAATTTGGGGATGGATTATGTGATAAAATTTAGCATGTAAAGCAGATTTTGCAGCTGTAAGCTCTATTTTCCTCTTGAGCTCAATTACTAAAAACTATGTGTGTAATATTTGAGGGTAGCTAGATGGTGTTTAACACGGTGGCAATAAAAAGTCAATAATGGGTTTGCCGTTTGAGAAAATATGTTTTGTGGGTTCAATTTATCTTGATAACATTTTAATTGGCTGTAATTTTTTTGTTTTTAGAGACAACAAGATAAACAAAAAAACAAAATCTAGGGTTAGTAGCCAAGTTTTTTTCCAATTGACGTATGAAACAAAACAATATGAATTTCCTGACGCATAAGCCTACATCATATTTTTTTAAATGGAACATCCTGTATATTATATAGGTGTTTAATAGAATATCTTATTCCGTTTACAATTATATATATTTTAATCCCCTCGTTTTTGACAAATCGGCAAAAATAGGAAATTTTTTTATAATTTCAAAGACTGGCGTGACTGACTACAACAACAATAATTATTTACAAATTAAAGTAGAACAAAAACACTAAAAATGACAAGACACACTAAAGTTAAAAATTCTTTAACTATTCAAAATAATAAATAATGTTACCAACATTTTCCCGAACACATTCTCATACACTCTAATTGTATGGATGTCTTTCAATTAGTAACGTTTCCAGATTGTGTCTTAACTGATTGATTGCCTCTGAAATCCTTTGACGAATTTCCACGACATTATGACAAGGAGTTCTGTGCACGTGATTTTTTGTGTCCCCATAAGAAAAAATCCATTAAAGTTAAGTCGGTGCTATTGGCTAATCCATAGTTCTGCCGTTCCCTATCCAACCCCTGGGATATTCCATGTTAAGAAAATTTTTAACTTGCACAAAATCGCAAGGCACCGTCTTGCTGCCATATAATCAGCGCTGATATATTTAAGGATAAATCTATATATTGTTCGATTTGGTCCTCTAAGAGTTGCAAATAATGATCTCCAGTTAGCTTTTGATCTATAAATATCAGACTCAAAATATGCCCATCTATGATACCACACCATACATTAATTGATTGGTACCCTGGGTTTTTATTTCATGTATTTCTCTACGATTATTTAAAGACCATTATTCCGTATTTTGTCTATTACAATCCTTTCTTGTAGTGAATGTACTTTCATCAATCCATAAAATGTTTGCGTACTCCTTTGACATTGTTCTCCACTTAGTTTTTGCGTTTTACGAAATTAAAATGCATACCTTTTTAGCGTTTAGTACGTTACCGTTGTCTTCAAATTTCTTTGCCAGCCTTGGAAATATCTATTTTGAAGGAGCTCTTCGCTCTGGATTAATAGAATGACCACGAGCTGCGGTTTATTATTCAGAAAGTATATTTGTAGCATCACTCCATTCACGGATGTTAAATTCGCGAAAAACCATTTTAACAATAATGATTTGGACAGTAATTCAACCATCAACGGTGTATACTAACGTATCAAACATGAACATATTTTTATTTGCCAGTCAGGGCAGTCTTTGAAATTATAACAAAATTTCCTATTTTTGCCGATTTTTCAAAAACGAAAGGACTAAAATGTAAAGTTTTACATCATTGTAATTGGAATAAGATATTCTATTAAACACAGGATCTTCCATTTAAAAAAATTTGATGTAGGCTTATATTACAGAAAATTGATAGTGTTTTGATTTGTACGTCATTGGAAAACAAACTTGACTATTAACCCTACATTTTGTTTTTTTGTCTACCTTGATATCTCTAAAAACAAAAAAGTTACAGCCAATTAAAATGTTATTAAGATAAATTGAACGCACGGTACTACCATCAAATAAAACAAAACCCGGAAACCACTTATTGGCACTTTTACAATTTTCAAAATTTCATTGCTATAGTTTCAAATAGAAAATGATGAATGATTGATATACTTTTTATTTTACCGATGCCTACCCGTTTTTCGTCATTAAAACAATAAAGGAACGTGGCCGTTGCGTCTTCAATGAAACTGACCAGATTGACATTGCTAATGACATTAGAAGGTGTCTTACAATTTATAGAAATTGTTTTAAAATGTTTCGGGCATTACCGGCGCTATCTTATAATGTATTATATAAGCTTGAAAATTGTGGCCGACCTATATTTTTTAATTTTAACACATTGTGTTCAGCAAAATTAAAGCTAAAAACCGAAAAACATTTCGAAAATAAAATGTCCTACTCATAATATCAACATTTAGTAATAAAATAGTTACAGACAATATCCAAAATAAACTTTAAATTAAATTAAATTTAAAAATCAGACTGCAACGATTGATGACGCGACGATCAGAATTCGTTGATTACGGTACTGTTAATCAACTGTATTCTAATAAAACTGTGAGGATATTGAGGTTTTGTTTAATTTATATATCAGTGCCATTATTGTAAGTGTTAGTAGGTTTTAAGTCTGCTGCTCAACAATAAATATATTAAGCCAATTTGTAACTTTAGCTTTCCTATATTTCAAGACTTTCCAAAAGTCAAAGCCGTTTTTGACTTTATTTTGGTGCAATACACCTTGGTGCTTTATTGTATTAAGTGACTGAACTGTTTTTTTTATTAATATTTGTGTACGATTTTTAATTAAGCAATTCACTTTTAATCACAGGAAATGGTTAATGTAAAATGTGTGCTTCTATATTAAATGTAGTAAACACAAGGAGTATGTTATTGGCCCATTTGACCGGCGATCTGTTAACGTTTACAATTTATAACAAAAATTTGATGACGATGATGATTGTTAAATTATCAGTGACTTATAAAAACACTAATAATTCATCTACAACTGTAAATAAGTTCCTCAAAGCCTGGAAATATCAGACAAATTTGCTTACCTCGAACATAGATAAAATTTTCTAATTTTTAGAAATTAATTGCGAATGTTTTCCAATAGATTATTAAACACTGTATTCTTTCATCTTACTTGTCGATATATTTTTTTATTCTTATTTAGATGGAAAACCAAAATCAAATAAATAATGTTAAAAATAAATAACAGTAGATGCAGCTAATTTAATAATAATCAGCTACAAGAGGGCAGAGGCTTTAATAAAACTCAAACGAAATACTATCTGAGAGTTTATATTCCTGCAGATTATATAACTTGTATATATTAAACTGCATTACATAAACAAAACTGGTAATCCTGGACAAATCAAAAATTTTGCATTACGCCCTATATCATATTTCAATCGCGATACATATATTCGCGTCAAGTAAAAACCGTATACATCTAACATTCAACGCCATTACAAATTATGCTTTAATTCTAAACAAGAAAAAAAACTGGCTGGAAAAAGTGAATCCAATCAAAGTTAAGTAGAATTTATAAAATTCCTAAGGTCACAAGAATGGCTAGGAACTGTTTCTAAGGCTTTATCAATGACGCAAATGCAGAATCATAAAAATTGAAATCAATAATCTAAATCTTGGTAAAATATAATAAAGTACACTTCTTAATTCACCTGTCCTTATTCAGACACATATTTCTATATCCTACAAGCTTATGATCTAGGAATGGGACAAAACAGAAGAAATTTTTACTGAGATTCGCAGTAACTTAACACATGGTAAAGAAAAAATATATCATTATCAATAAATCCAAGAAATACTACACAAATGTACCCTGTACCTTTAATCATCGTCCTCGTCCTCCGACACATACTTCTTGACCACCCGCTTTGGTCTGCCTCTTTTCCTCTTTTCTTTTGGTTCCTTCTCCTTCTTCCTTTTCGGTGGTGGTTCAGACTCTGACTCCTCCTTTTCTGATTCAGACTCGTTCGCTTCGATCTTTTGACGAGCGTTCGAAAATACCGATTGCAGGACGATGCTGTCTTCATAGATAATCGACGCTTCTTCGTTAAAGATTTGTGCGTTCTGACAAAGCAAGATGAAGTCCCGTTCGAGGTCGTCGATGTCGGAATACTAGAATGAAGATAATATTAAGTAAATAGACTCAAACTACAAAATTCTCACCTTCCCGTCTTCAATATAGTTCATAATCTTGTTAATATCAATGGGCTTTTTAATTATTGAGTAATAATCGGGATATTCCTTTCGACCTGGTAGTTTCATGAACTGCTCACTCAATAAACGTTCATCTCTAAAAATATAAAATATATTCTAATTTCGTAAAAACAGAAGAACAATCATTACCTGTCTGTATAGTTAACGACGATACTCATCAGTTTCTTCATTTTCTTCTTGATCCTCGCCTCACTAGTACTCGATGGAGTTTTGCGTTTCCTCTTTGCTGGCGCTTCATCTTCATCCGAATCATCCCGCTTTTTCTTCTTCCTACCACGCTTCTTTTTCACTTTTTCCTCTTCTTCATCCTCATCGTCATAATCTCCGTCTTCATCAATCGCCTTCAGCCACTCCTTCTCAGTCAAACTGTCCGCATAGTCCACTTCTTTTCTTTGCCTGGTACCTCTGCCCAGTATAACGTCAGTCTCGTCAAAGTTCCAGGTCTCTACCTCATCGTCATCCTACAAGCACATTTCCTTTTAATAAGAACTTGACGGACCGCGATCTGGGGACTGACCTTGACCAACCAATCCGGCAATTCCTCCTCCTGGATCAACCTATTGAGTATTCCTATCTTGGCGTCCTCAATCTTTCTTTCAGCGTCCATTTTCTGAAACAGCTGGAATTCGTCTTCATTCCTAGCCACCATCTGGTTGACCGTTTCATCATCTGGAACTTCGTTCTCCTCCTACAACAGATTCGAACATTCCTAATTCCTAATTCAATCCGGAAGTTCATCACCTCATCCTCAGTTCCGTCACTGTGCAAAATGGCATGCAAAAACTGCTGCCTCTCAGATCCAGTTGATTTTTGATCGAACATGCCCGCTTGAATAACTTTTTCGTCCATAGTAAGCTTGTACCGAGCCGCCGCCAAAATTCTCTCCTCCACCGAATTGACAGTCATCAAACGCAGCACCCTAACCTCGTTCTGTTGCCCGATACGATGTGCGCGATCTTGCGCCTGCAAATCCTGATGGGGGTTCCAATCAGAATCGAATATAACAACGGTGTCGGCACTTTGCAGATTCAGTCCGAGACCTCCGGCCCTCGTGGAGAGCAAGAATAAAAAGTATTCGCTTCCTTTGTCATTAAATTTCTTTAGAAGATCTCCACGGTCTTCGGCCTTCACCATACCATCCAACCGCAAGTATTTAAAGCCGCGCCAACTCAAATAGTCCTCCATGATGGTCATAAGTTGAGTCATTTGACAGAAAAGCAACACACGGTGATTTGTGGCCTTCAGTTTAGGCAAAATACGGTCCAGTAGTTCAAATTTACCGGAAGCTCTATAATAACATTAGGTTTTATAAGGTGAAATGATTTTTTTTGAGTAGATGACATTTTAATTTGTCTTTTATGAATGGAGATAAAACAAAACACAATTTGTACAAAATGTCGCGCATTAGAGAGATACTGGTGTTAAAATTTAGTTTTCGAAATTGATATATCTTTCCCTTATCTATGGCTCCAACAATTTTTGATATATTGATTTGGAGGTTTTTCGAGATGGTTTTTCACACAATATGCAGAGGGCGCTAGTTACACCCCATAATCCCGATATTTCGAGCCAGAAATAGTATGGTCCCGGTATTTTTTTTTTAAAGATTATTTAAAAATAAATAAATTCATATAAAATGATGGCCAAGTATAATTTAAAAAATGGTACGCCGATGGTTTATCGCATTTTTGTTAATAAATTTAGATATTATTCAATTGATACCTGAAAGTATCGGGCCCAGTCATAATACCACCAGGCATGCCCACATGTTCGCAGTACTTCTCCTCAATATTTTGATACATGAAGGGGTGATTACACAGTTTCCTTAATTGAACTATTGTGTTCATTAGGGCCTTAGCTCCACCTAAAATATTGGGCAACTTCAATTTCCTCTCAAACTTCATTTAAACTCACCTTTGCCCCTACCGCTGCTTCCTCTTTCAGACCCGTCAGTCAACAGTACACCCTTGCTCTGCATGTGCCTAAAAAAAGTATAAGTTAGCATTACTAATAACAATTTGGCAAAGCATATTGCTTACTGGTATAACACCTTCTGCAATCCTGACATATCACACTTGATTATATACTCGACTTTGTCGGGTAGCTGAGACTCCACCTCTTTCTTCAATCGCCTTAACAGGAACGGCCTAAGTACTTTATGCAGACGACGTATAATCAAAATAGTCTCTTCCTCATTCAGTTCAACCTAAAACAATGAAAATTTAACATTTGCAGTTCAGTCGTTTTTTTACCATCACCTTTTCTCCGGTAGTGGCGAATGGGGCATTGAACCATTGCTCAAATGTTGAACAACTCTTGAAAATTGAAGGTAACAAAAAGTTCAGCAGTGCCCATAGTTCAGGCAGTTTATTTTGAAGAGGCGTGCCCGTCAACAAAAGCCTGTGTGGCGCCAAATAATGAGTATTCAACACTTGGGTCAACTTGCAATGATGGTTCTTCATTCTGTGTCCCTCGTCTATGATCATGTACTTGAAGGGTATTTTTGAAAGCACACTCTTATCCTTGATAATATACTCGTAAGTGGTGAGCACAACATTAAACTTAGCAGACCGCATTTGACTTTGAAGGGTTCTTCTGGCACCTGGCGAACCCTTGTATGATATAATTACCACAGATGGTGCCCATTTCTCAAACTCCAGCATCCAGTTTGATATAGTCGACAATGGAACAATAATCAAGAATGGGCCATTCACCTTCTTTTTTTCCATTAAATACGTAATTAAGGCAATAGTCTGGATGGTTTTGCCCAAGCCCATCTCATCGGCCAAAATACCATTCAAATTGTTATTGTAAAGGGACACAAGCCACTCCAATCCTGAAACGTAAGTACCAGAAATTATGAATTTAGGTGCGTGTTGTTTTCTAACCTTTAATTTGATATTCTTTCAGCTGTCCATTGACCAAAATAGATGCCTGCTCTGTAATCATTTCATGAACTGTATGGGCAATACTGTAATAAGTTTGTTCTTCAAGAGCATTTCTCTGATACTCATCATCTTCTGACTTAGCTTTCTTAATAATAGCTTTTGCTTCGTCTTCTTCCACCTCTTTCTGTTCATCACTTTTTTCATCATCTGTGGAAGAACCTCACCATTAAAATAACAATACAGTCAAAAGTGCACACACAACATTGACCTTCATCATCGGTATCCACCATTTCCCAACCAGGATGCTGTTGCAGCCATTCTTGGGCCTGCCTGAAAGTAGGTGCCTGCTCCCCTTTTAATTTTTTCCCAGTGGCCGCCTCCATTACCACAACCTATCAAAAAGTAACCTCAAAAATTGGTCAATAGCATTTAGCGCAAACAAAAACTGATAACCTGTTTTGCTCTTGAGACCATGATAAAGAAATATAAAGTCTATTAAAAAAATGCAAACCTTTCGATCAGGCTCCTGCATTCTTTGTTGCCTTTTCTTCCTTCTCTCTTCCTCTTTCTTCTTGCGTGTCTGTTCTTCTTTATGCTGCTTCACCATCTCAGTCAAACTAGCAATGTATTCATCAGTCTGTGACAAAAGGAATGCCAGACGTTTGTCTTTCTTTTGATCAATCAATTTTCTATAACCTTCTTCGTCTTCTGCCATCAATCTTCTCATACGCTCTTTCTCTATGCGTTCTTGCTCCTTTTTCTGTTCCCGTTCCGCATTAGCGTGATAATTAATGATTGCTTTATTAATTTTAGAAAGCTTCCCTTGAGCTGTTTTGTGAAACTCTTTGAAATCTTTTGTGTGCTGTAGCACACAGTTAAGAAATTCTTGATTTTTCTGTCTGCGTTTGCGCTCAGCCTCCAGTTTTTGCTGTTTCTCAAGTTTCTCTGTCGCTCTAGCCTCGCGAAGACCTATAATTTGGAAAGGTATGAAAAAGGTGAATTGATGAAAATTATAATTACCCTGGCGTTTGGTTCTTTTATAAGCCTTAATATTAACAGCAGTTTCCAGCGTTGTGTCTCTTCTGATACAACTCAGAATCTCACTCCTGAGTTGCCTTTGAAAGTTGAGGCATCTCAACGCACGGAGCTCAATTTGAGCCCTCAATCTTAACTTCTCGCACATGTCAGAGGGTAAATTGCTAACGACCTCGATCCTTGCTGCAATCCTAGCAGCAACCCGATTCTCCCTCTCTTGCAGTAAAATAATGGGATCAATCCCACACGGCTTAGGCATCGTAGTCACTCGATTTTGTTTACCCTGCTGTTGGGGAACAAGCTGATTGTTTCCAGTTCTTTGTGTTTCCTGAGATCCCCCAGTTGCTCCTGCTAGTCCCGGTTTTACTCCACCTGCAGCTGGAGCGGCTGCCTGATCGGCATTAGGATCGTTGGATAATTCACCTGTTGGTGTACTTCCTGATTGTGGATATGGCGTATATAAAGGGCTACCATCTGGTTTTTTGCCCTAAAGAGAATGGTGTCAATATGATTGCAATTTTGATTTAGACAAATAGATACCTGCAATGCCATCATGACTGAATGAGGAACAGGTTGATTCCTAGCTAAACACCTGTAGGCCATGATCTGGTTTCTCAATATATTCATCTGAATGGGAGTCAAAGCTGAGTTGGCCTGAGCTTGAGCTGTACGGGCTCTAAGAGCTAAGAGTTGGGAATATCTTTGGTCATCTTGCATGCCCTAAAAAGAATAATTATTACTGGAGACAAAGTTAATCTAAAAAACAAATGACCTTCTCTTCCATGGTATCAATAGCTTTTTGCAAGGCAGTTATATTTTCTGCTGATGGACCTGCTCTGGGAGGAACACCTTGGGTCCCAGGAGAAACAGGATTCTTTAAAATAAAAACTTTATTTCAAACATGACATAAAAAATTTTGAATTCAAACATGCAACTTGCTAACTTTTATATATACAAATTAGTGAAAAGTAAAATAAAAATTAAAAAATGGCTACACACTTACTGGTCTGGAATGCATGGGATGTCCTTGGTAAGCTCCTTGTGGTGGCATACTATGTGGAGGAGCTCCAGGATGTGATATTCCTGAATGCTGTTGTGGATGCAATGGAGCAGTCGGATGACCTTGTGTAGGTATAGGAGCTCCCTGAGATGGATGATGGCTTTGAGGTGGGAGTGGATGTTGACTGCCTGGATGAGGAGGATGGGGTTGAGGTGGATGTTGAGGATGGGAAGGAGGTCCATTTTGCATGTGCGGACTACCAGGAGGACCTTGACTGTGACTTTGAGGTGGATGTATATACGCTGGGCCACCTATCAACAACAAGAGTTTCAAGATTAGTCAAAACCAAATAAATGGATGGATTAATCACTACGGTAAAAATTGTGATAATAGTGCGCATGATTATAATGCAAGTAAATAATTTTCATGATTTCATTTTACAACTACGAAGAATCCCAAATTAGGCTTATGAGGTGGAAGTAGGAGTGCGGAAGAAGCTACGCCAATTGAAATTATTGTTATTATAATTAAAAGATTTATTCCAATATTATGCGGGGAAAATGAAAACATTATGCACAGTTGGTACTATAAAAAACATGTATAACAAAAATGAATACAGGTTGATGCAAATGACAAATTAAGACTGAAAAATAAAACTTTTAGTATTCTAAAAATCTAATAAACAAAGCAGAACAATTCAGGCACAAAAATATATAAAGAAAATGTGTCAAGTTCTTTTATATAATTTTTTAAAATTTGCTTCTATTTTAATTTTGGTAGTTCTTTTTAGCTGAAAAAGTTCATTACCTAATAGACACATGGAACAATATCTTAACATTCTAATTCTAACCTAAAATATGAATAAAAGATCTTAAAACATAAAAAGTTGAATTGTAACATCATTTCCTTTTTGGAAAGAAAAAAAAAATGCAGTTTTTGAATTTTTTTACTCAAAAATTTTCAGCAAACTTAAAACTTATTAAACTTAATGAAACTTAAAGACTTCCAAAATCCCAAATGATTCCAGCATTGTTTTGTTTATGAGAAAATTTATATATGTTTCATCAAAAGGCCTACTAATACATACAATACGTAATAACGTAAAATATAAAATATAAAATTTTGTTCACTTGTACAATGTTCTGAAAGAACTCCAAGCAGTATATTGTTTTACCCACTAATAATTTTTTAGTGCGTTTTTAAATTTGGTTTTGTTTTTATGGATCTGTAAGATCACTTCTACATATTGATACATTTACCTGTTATAATATTAAAGTAAACTACTATCACCGATCATCTATTCACAACTAAAATACCAAAATTGTCAAAAGTGGCTACGCATCATTAAATTATTGCAACGGTATTTTGCAGATTTAATGACTTCGCATGATTGCGGCGAATTTGTGACAGTATTTTGTAAAGTGGTGAACTCCTTCAAAAAAAATGTCAGAATGCTCACCTGGATGCCCTTGAGGGTAACCACCGGGTGGGGCATTTTGGGATCCTCCAGGCTGTGGACTCATTAGATGTCCTCCAGGATGGCCAGCCTGATGTTCAGGTGCATTTGAAGGTCCATGCATGGGATAACCCCCAGGATATGGTTGATGATTTATTGGAGCATTGGAACCACCTCCTGAATAAGGAATGCTTGAAGAACCAGTTGGAGGTTGTTGTGGAGGAGTTTGATAGGGACTTTGAGGAGCGGGAGATGGCGGAGCTGGACTGTGGGATGTCGGGGGTCCCATAGGGCTCGGCGCCTGGGGCGGCGGCATAGGACTGTTTTGAGGTGATGGACTAGCCATCCTGATGAAGTATTCTAAAAGCAGATCAAACAAAAAAAAAACAATTTTTGTGTCAAGTTATCAAAAGAAATTCGAATATATTTCGTAAAGCGTCACGCAAATCTAAGAAAAATATTTCTTCTTCAAATGAACAAGCCCATTTTCTGATAGGTTTTGTTTGATCTCCCCTCTTTGATCTCAACGATTTACTCCCTAACTGCCACTAATCTGGAGATACCACCCACGAGCAGTTTTAGTCTTTTTCAACCATATTTCTGAAAATAAAATGTAAAAATAACTTACAATAAGATAAAAATTGAATCCACTATGTTAGATGCTCGGTTAAACCTTTAAACAGCACAAAATCATAGAACTAATTATTGGAGAGATACATGAACACAAACATAGAACCACAGAACACATTTCTTCTTCTTAAATTCTAATAAAAAATGGTAGGAAACTCCACTAGAATCAATGGTTCACTGCAATAGTTCAAAAGGAAATTTTGACCACATTTTGTAGAACAGTGTCTTACCGAACAAAGAGGCTTTGCTACGAACACCGAAATTTACAAAATTTTAACTATGGGTCTACCTGTTATCAAAATGACGTGTGGGGGTTAGTTAAACCATAAATATACAAAATTATTATGTAACATTACCAACTTGTCTATTAAACTTTAAGCTTCAATGTAATGTTACGAACATGGACTATAAAGCATTCCCAACATTTTATTCTCAACACACGTTTAAAAACTATAAAGCAAAAAAAAGTTGACCCAAAATTTCAATTCAAAGCGCACTACTCTTTGAAAGTGCAACACAAAAAACTGGGAGGACCCCTTACTAGTCTCGATGACAAAGTGGTGTCAAAACAACTGGAAAAAGATGAGGTACAGACCAGGGTTGCTGAACAATTACAAAGGGTCTATGAAGACGTACAGTACTACACTCCCCAGGAAAATACATTTTTTAACAGGTTTTTTTCCAGCAATAGGAAAGCGGCTCCCAAAGGCTTGTACATTTATGGAGCAGTAGGTGGTGGTAAAACAATGTTGATGGACATGTTTTATGAAAGTTGCAACTTAGATAAAAAACTGAGGGTGCACTTTAATGAATTTATGATAGAAGTCCATAAAAAAATGCATCTTTTAAAGCAAGATGTTGTTCAGGACTTTTCTGATAGGAAAGCAAAACCATTTGACCCCATCCCTCCTGTTGCAGCATTATTAATTCAAAATGCCTGGTTGATTTGCTTTGATGAATTTCAAGTTACTGATGTTGCAGATGCTATGATATTAAAAAGGTTATTTACAGAACTGTTTAATAATGGGGCTGTAGTTGTTGCAACTAGCAACCGGGCCCCCGAAGATTTATATAAAAATGGATTACAGAGGTCAAACTTTATTCCTTTCATAAAAGTGCTTCAGAATCATTGCAATGTGATAAATTTAGATTCAGGCATAGATTACAGACAAAAAGTCCAAGGATCCAGAACTAATTTTTTTGTGAAGGGGGATTATAAACTTGATCCTTTAGAAAAGATTTTTAAAGTGCTAATTTCAAAGGAAAATGACATAATAAGGAGTAGAACATTCAATATTATGGGACGAGATGTTCCTTTCCGAAAGGTTTGTGGAGGAGTACTAGACAGTTCATTTGCAGAATTATGTGAACGACCTTTAGGTGCTAATGACTATCTTCACCTTGCTCAATTTTTTCATACAATTATCATTAGGGACGTTCCTCAAATAAATTTGCTACGTATGAGATCCGAGGGTAGAAGGTTTATAACTTTAATTGATGCCCTGTATGACCATAGAATTAAAATTCTTATGTCAGCTGATGTTCCCATTAAACAGATATTTACTGCTGATAGAAGCTTAGAATCTGGAATCAGTGATGAGCACCGAATGCTGATGGATGACTTAAAGATAACTGAGAATGATTTGACAGCAAATGTTTTTACTGGGGAGGAGGAGATTTTTGCCTTCGATAGAACTCTATCTAGATTAACAGAAATGCAAAGCGACAGTTACTGGAAAAATTACAAAAAAAGATAGATGTTACAAAAGTACTTAATTTATTGTTGTTTTATTTTTAAACATGTTATTAATTTATTTGAAATAAATGAGATTCTAGAAGATATGCAAAATGAATATTTTTTATTTGGTTACATATAGGCATTTAGCTGGAAGATAGTTCTCTGAAAAAATTTACTTAGAAAGTTTACTAATTTGCAATTTTACTGGTCATTAATATAAAGTGCTGTTACATAGTACTCAACATACATCTGATTATCATCTGAATTTATAACAAGTTGAAGCCCTAGAAGACCAGACTCTCCAGTTGAAATTGCAACCTTACTAGCATAGTGCATCACTTTTAAAATGTGCCTGATATTAGAAAAGGCATACACTGATTCTATCTTTTCCTTACACTGGAATAGAGTAACAGATTCTGAGTGTTTTGAAATATTGACTTCAGATTCACCCTAAAAAAATACGTTGCTTCAAATTCTAAACATAGATAGGAACAATATTAAAATTTTTGTATTGAATTACTAACTGAACTTACTGACAAACTGCTAGTTTTTAAAATAAAATTTGGAGGCTGTGGATTGAAGGTAATTTTAACTTCCTCTGCCGAGTTATCTAGCCTTTGAAGCAATTCCAGCAAGATATTAGCATTAATGACAATTTTATTTAAATCACATTCCTCGGCTAAACTTGGATTTTCAAAATCATCACAGTTCATTGTTCGTATCTCACAACCAACAGTGATATTTTCCTCACCATGATATAAACTAAAAGCATATATTAACTAATAAACAAAATCAAAAAACAAACAAACAAATTGAAAAAAGACTTGCACTAAGCATAAAGGAGATCCAGGTGATTTATAGCTGAGTTTAAGACTCGAATTTCCATCGTCTCCAAATATGTTTAAAATTTCAGTAAGTGTTTTTAAATTGATTTTAAACAAGCATTCTTCATTTTTATCAATATGATACATTGAAAACATATTGCATGGAATATAAGCGGACGTTTCGATACACTTCATTTCTTCAACTGTAATTTTTAAACCTTCCTTCATGGGCCGTACAATAGCAAACTAAAATATGTATATTACTCATGACGCCTTGTCTTGTTAACCTCTTACATCTTTAATAGTAATTGATTTTAAAACATTGTATATTACTTTTACAGTTGTTAATTCTGCACAAAATAACATTTTCAGCTTTTATAATTACATTATTCTTACTGCCACTACTACCCGGTCCACATTGAGTTGAGGTTAGATGGATGGTTAATGTTTAATCGTTTTAACCATTCGACATCGACCACAGAACACCTGCGTTACTAGTTAAATATTATGTGATTCTGTCTTCGATCACAATTTTATACCATTCATTTGATCGATGCTTCCGAGCATCACAAGTTAATCAATTAAGTAGGCTTGAATTTGTTAAAGTAGGTAAACATTTTTTGTTTATTTTAACCACGTATGTATATAAAAAAAATGCAATTCGCGAGAAGATATGAGGTTAATAACAACCCATTCAAATGTAGGATTTAAAAATTTTATATTCATTTACTAATTCTGAGAGACGACGTCCCAAACCACATTACAAAAAATATATGACAATGACCACGTATTTCTCCGCCAAAACTAAGCCCTTCGTATATCACAATAATTAACGAGAGCAGGCGCGAACTTCAAACATGCGTGATAAATATTTAAAACCACTGGCGGGAATGCCCCACTTCGCGTACCAAAATAATCACAACGTTCATGCACAGCCGAGCCAGTAATGTTCCCCACAAGCGCTACTATTTTATTTAATACGTTGTGCGTAGTTTTCCGAAAACCTATTGAATAATAGTTTGGCATTTCCGAATGAAAAATGATTTTCTTCGTCTAATCACCGCGAAAAACGCGAATCAATCAATCGAAACTGTTTATTTCGCTTTTTTAAAAATTATCGCGATGGAAAAAAGTGCGTTAAATGAGGTATCAATTACAAAAGTTGCCGTTAAAAATGAAGACTTAGGCGACGATATAAAAGTGAGTATACCTACCCATTATTTTACTGATTATGCTTTGTCAAATTGTTAATTATTTAATGGAGCAATGCGAAAGCTTTTTGTTATTTCGCTAGGGTTCACATTACGTTGTTTAAACCGAAACGGACTTTGTTGATCCTTAAATTGTTGTAATCGAACTTGCGGCTTGTAATAAAAAGTAAAAGCGAACGCGGCATCCTAACTTGGATGTGTAACCTGAGTAGGTAAAATGATACACTGTATCAAGTAACAGATGGCGTGCAAACGATATCTATCAGCAGACGTTGTAAGTACAGGATATTTTATACACTTCATCTCGCTATTTTAAACTCCTCAAAAATCGCAAACATATTCAAATTTTAATTTTGGTATCTTTTCATAATTTGGTTCTTGAATATTTATGGTTTTTGTAGTGTCAATAATAAACCAAAAGTTTTACCTGTTTAATTTTTTTTTTTGGTCTAATTCCTCAAGTTTAACAACATACAGGCTGTGGCAAAATGTGAAATAGTAAAGTACTATTTCTAGAGAAATGCAGTATCAATGTATTTATATTTTAAAGTAGATACCTGCATAATTTTTTACTTCTTCACAACGGTGTAGGAATTTGATTGAATTATTCAAAAATTTTAATTTAAAAAATTACTCTTCACCATATTGTCCCCACTTTTGTCGATAATTTTGTTATTGTTGCAGAATTTCTAGAGACTTCCTTAACCCACGAAAGAGTTTATTTTTTTGTAGTCTGAAAATGAGTTTAAAAATGAAATAAAAATTATGAACGAATTCTGTGGCTCCTTTCTTTACAATTGGCATCAACTGGAGGAATAATGGAATACTTTTTAAAATTACTTAGAAATAGCTCTTATCTCTCAATTAACCTATTGCTATGGCATTGTTGGACGGTGATTCAACTTTAAACAAAGGACAATTCGTAGAAAATTTTGATTGCTAACATTCGACGTTATCCAATAAAGCGAATGTAAATTTATCTGACTGTTGGTAGTTGGTAATCGTGGAATAAAAATTTTTACATCAAGCGAAATCCACACGGAAAATCTTATAGAAATATTGGAATACGGTCTTGCATATACACAAAAAAAATCGGTGAGTTCAATGATTCTTGTTTACCCATCAAAATAATTTAATTAATTTACCTACTTTTGATGAAAAATATATCGTATCTTTAAAAAAATTGTATAAAATATTATAGGTATCGTTACAAAATTCGTATAAATTTTTTACCTATTTAGGTATATCTGTCTACTTGGCTTTAAATACCACTAAAAATTTATACAAAACTTATGTAAAGCATCATTTGTATCATTTTGTTGGATTCTGTTAATTTTGTATTGTCGCTTAAATATACATATTTTTTGATCTCTTTTTATTCGAGGCATCCGAAAATGTGCAGATAATCAATACAAATATTCCTGTGAAAGCTTGTGATATCCACCAAACAGGAATATGCTAGAAAAGAATGGAAAACTTATTTTGTTTCGATAAACACAACAGTAATTTGTAATAAAAGCGCAGGGTTCAAAATTTTCACGAAATATATTTATTCTTCAATTCAACAAAAAAACGAAGGTTGCACTAAAATTGCGTTTCTCTATGCGACGATTGAAGTTGAGTGCCTATTAGAACTTAACAACAAAAAATGGATTTTTTTAAAATTTAAATTAAGGTATACGACTATCGCTGCTAACAGTATATTATGCAACAAGTTTTGTAAACCACATTTTAGTCACGAGTTTGCTTAGGCACCAGAGCGGATGTTTAATAAATGATTCGCTGAATAAGTTTTATAAATGTGTACTATACTAAATTACGATTGAAAAAATGAAATTAAAATTTGCTTACAACTGACAAACTTCAAAATTCCATCAATGTTTTAAATGTCTTCCGGAGACCTCCTATTTCCTCTCCGTAGTTCAGTGCATAATTCGGTATTTTAGAAAAGAATGTAGAAAAGAAACATAAAAGAGAACCATTATGGAAATTTCATTTACTATATTATTTTATAAATAATAATTTCCATTCGCGCAGAAAACCGGGAATCCGGTCCCTATACAGGGCATCGATTTCGTTGCATAGAAAGTTCGGCAATACTTTCATCATTTTAACAAAACTAACGCAAAATTAAAAGGGAGCGTCGGTGGTACGCCGGTGTTGGATCGCACATAGCGCTTAATTACCGCTGGAAATATTTGTAAACGAACACTCGATAAAGGATAAAGACTCCGTTTACGACGCCATGCCGTGCATCCTTTAACTCCGGTATCGGGTTACCACCTATATTCCACAGTATATCGTATAGACACGGCAACGGATTAGTTTACTCGCGGTCCTACTCTGCATTTTTCATTAGCGGACTTTGTAAATGTTAAATGGTATTATTATTCCATGTTCTCTGTTACGAGATTTACTCTTTACCCTCCCACCACCACCCAAACTAAAGACACCCCCAAAAGTCCGAACCGCCACTGACCTTTTTACGAGAAGGTACCCTAAATCAAAAGTGAACTAGTTCATATCATCAGAATTTTTTGATTTATGGTATTCTGACAAAAGCAGCTTTGGTAGGGTACCCGAAACCAATGTTAGCTTTGGAATTTATGATGAAAAACAAATTAATTGCTGTGGAATAATTGAGGATGCAAGACGGCGTAATACAACTCAATGAGGAAAATAGTATATTAACAAATCATTTTTGATAGACATTTAAGTAAGTCTTTACAAATTACCTTTACTACAAGTAAAAACGTTCATAATTCATAGACAGCTTTTAATTTACTTAAAAGTTCGTTTAGAAAATGGCACGATTTTAAAATTAGCTGAAATAAAGACAATAATTCTTAATAATGATTTAAAGGAAAGGGAAGAAATAATCTTTTTTCTATTACCCGTTCGAATATCTTGTAGAATATTGATAACAATAGGTTCGATCTAAAATTTGAGATTTGTCTCCATTTTCATATATAATAGCTTAACCTGAAATAATTTCTGGAAAACACTCGGTTATTTATCGAAATTAAAAAATGTATTTTCTAAAAATTGACATTATTCAAAAATTATAATTTTTACGTCTCATTTAAGAGTTATCAGATTTCTAAACAAATTACAACGTTCCCTGGCCAATATTCTGGTCACCGCAAGAGTTACATCTACAACTCATTTGAAAATAAAGAGATTATATCTGTTTTTGCGCAAAACTAACCATGCCAAGGCAAGAAAAAAAAAACGAAAGCCCTAATTATCGATTTTTTTGCAATAAAACATTAAATTGTCTTTCAAATTTAATTAGACAATCATTAATTCTTTGTGCTGACAAGCTGACATTTTTCGTCATTGTTTTACTAATAAAGTTGTTCTTGAAAATATATGGTTAACCCATATTTTTTGAAATAAGGCACGGGCGATCCATAGCTGAGCACTTTATTTTACTAATATTATCAATCAGCGATTATAAAGGGACTTATTAAAAACCTTATTATTATTCTACAAATATGTGTTATTGTTATTAAAATGTATTTTTTGAGGGTTGTATGTACACCGTGTGCCAAATAAAACGATCCACTATACGATCTGGAAACCCATACGAGATACGAAAAAAAGTTTGGTACAAAAGTTTCCTGCATTCTCCTAAAGATCTAAAATACTACAATTTTGTCGATACAGGGTATCCGAAAAGTATCCAGGTATTGCAACCAAAATTTAACCACAAACCTAGAAGACGATGCACTACTCCATCAGTTAGACAGATGCGCCTCAACTTATACAGGGTGTCAAAAGCAAACATAAATGTCAGAGTGTGTTTAAACTTAATGTGTCAAAAAAAAAAGATTGTGCTGTCATAGCCAAGTACATTTTTAAATATTTCGATATTTCTTTGTTGTTTTGATGCCAGATGAAACGAGCATTTTAAGAGGAACGTTTTTTACTAAACTTTATCAATGGAATTTAGTTTTTAGTTCACTTTTTGTTTTATGGATTTATTTATTCAAATTTCTTCCCTTGTTTAGTTAGCCTATAAACTTTAATTATTTAATTTGTAAGTGCAAGTGTGTAGCATAGAGACAACTTTTTTCAAAATTTCCACGTATTAATGGGCACACTGTATTCTTAGCAGTAGGTTTTATTCGAATATCTATTGCTATTTAAAAAATAACTAATATTGCCAACAATAATGTGGGCAGCTTTAAATTCAACAAGAATTTATACGGGTGTTATCTTAAACCTCGAATGTCTCAAACATTTAAATATAAGATAAATTACGGACTTAAATTCTTTTTTGTCCTAAAATTGATATCTGAATAAAAATATAGTGTGTTCCTATGGGTTTCCAGAACGTATCGTGGATCATTTTATTTGGCACACGGTGTACACAACTATCTTTGTTTAATTTCGTTTCTGTGCCTAATTTTTTCTTTTCAGAAAATTGTTGCTTGTGATTAACACATCCGTCATTTTTCATATTATTTTCATGTTTCAATTCGCAATTTAGAGATTCATTTCCGTGTTTTTTGTTATTTTTAGTTGCTATTGCAATTTCGAAAATCAATTAACGCTAGGTTAAATACCCCACACTTGAAATTCATGACTTTAAATAATTTCGACGTCGTCCACCGTATTGTTCAATAAGCAACACCAATGGAAAACATAAAATCCGATTATCGAATAAAACATAAAAAATGTAAACATCACGTAATTTTTTTCAGCAAGTTGATTTATTTCAACAATTCTTGATTTCTTGTTGTCTGTAGTGTGAAATGGAGTGACAAAATTTTGACTAGTATTCTTTTCTAGGAGTTCGCGAAAACTGCGATGAACGAATTTTTGGGATGGTATGGGTACGATAACCCCAGGGACGACTCTAAAGGTAGACGAAAGTGCAGGTCAAATTCCGCGAGCAACGATTCAGAAGTGGAATCATTGAAATTTACCGGTAAGAAAACTTCTTTGCGATCCACACTCGAGATAAGAACAACAACACATTCAAAGTGTCATTTATTAGTTACAAAATTACCCCTGTTATAATAAATGAAATGTACAATCTGTTAAACAGAGTAAGTATTTTTCAATGTAGGCTTAATGGCAGGTGTGCCGCCGGGAATGATTTACACACACCCATACTGTAAATATGACTAGCACGTATTTACACAGTAACGTTTCTTGGAAAATATTAAAGAGTGGATCATTTTCTGAGAATCTGCTTATTGGTTTGTGACGCGTATAATATATGGGGTGCTTCGAAGAGGGAAACGCTTCGCTTCGTAGAATTGAAAGCAGTGGTTAATTTAAAACATACGAATATTCACAGTGATATTTAAATAGTACATTAGTTGTTCTTGTAAGCAACATTTGTTATAAACGCATTTTTTTTTCATTTTTCCCTATAAATTTAAATTAGTTTTATTTCGTGAAACCCTTTTCACTTTCACATAATTAGAAGGCAAAATAATATTTTGCTTGTCGTTCGTTAGACGGGGTGTGATTACCAATAAATGTTTCAATTACATCCCAAAACATTAATCAATATTGTGTTACTCATTAAAATAAAAGATCTCGAGTTACCGGAACGAGCTGAATTTAAAAGCTCAGCGTTTTTAGGGGATTGTAACAACAACGAATAAATATAATAATAAAGCGGCAGTTTTGTTTTTGGCATTACAATTTACGGTCGTTGCAGGTTCGCTTATTTCAGTATGGTTCTGAAATATATTTGTAGTCATTTAGTACAAAAATAATTATAAAATATATACTAGCTGAATTTGCTATATTTTAAATACTTATTAAACAAAAAAAAAGAATGTTGCAACTTTAACTACACTAGTTGCGGTAATTTTTTTTAAATATTTGTTATAGAAACAACAAAGATATTATAAATGATGTCGCTTTGATAAAAGAGATGAAATGAAAGAGAAGAAAATGAACAGGAAAACAGAAATAGTATTGCTAACTGTTAGGATTAGGCTGGAACTAAAAGAAGTGTCATATGATTCTAATAGATAGACTTGTGATAAGACTTACCTTACTTATACACCACTTACCGTTATTATTCCGTTGTTATTTTATTTTCTTATTCGCAAAGTTCTAAATGTGTTATTTAATAGTTTCTTTGGTACGTGAATTAATATTATTTTATTATTTTTATTTCTTTACTCGTTTTCAAATTATCCGATGGTTATATTTTGTCTGTTTTTGTTAACGATTTTCAGCCATTTTTTGCTATTTAGTCTGTAAATATTTTTTTTAGATTATGATTTGCATTCTATTGTCTACTTTTTTTGGTACTCCAGCCATTTCAGTTTATTAACACTTACTTTTTCATACGATTTTATATCCAAAAATGTCGGGAGTCTTCGTAACACTAATATTTTAGTCAGCACGGATTAGGCGTTTTAGATGCTAATTCGAAATATATCACAAGTCCTTACAAAACTAACCAATACCACATTTATTCAAAAGAATCGACATCTGTCTATTGGAAAACTAAGCACCAATTCTTCAATGGAGTTCTGAAGTTTTGTTTTTTAAATTTATTCGATTTTTTAATATTTATTGTCCTGACCTCGTTATTTGGCACTGAGTACTAAAATTTTTGCGATATTTTAGTTTTGACAGTAGTCAGTCCTGACTTTCATTGGCTTGCTACAGCTAGTCGTGATCTGGTCTATCCATCGAATCGGACATTATATGTCCAAAATATTTTAGTTATTTTAGTCGGATTTGACCGGAAAGCCTGTTGGTAATACTAACTTCATTTATAATGGAGACCTGTGTACGGCGTTCAGTCCATGGCATACGCAGAATACGTCTATAATAATACATCTCGGTAGTATCCATCTTCTTACGTTCCGTCTGTCTGAGAGTCCACGATTCGCAGCCAAACGTCAATATTGGGGTACCAGACAGTTGACTAGCCGGTTTTTGAAGTCTGCCGGTCTTTCCAGATCTTGATCAGTCTTCGAACAGCTACCTTTGCCATATTGCACTTACTTCGCTTCTTCTTCCGATTTGCCTGTATTTGTCAATAGTGTTCCCAGGTATACGTATGACTTAACGACTTCAAAGCGGTCAATGTGACATATTTGGATGGTTGTTATGTTTCCTATCAATTATCATGATTTGGTTGTCCTTGGCTAATGTTTATTTTATTAAATCATTCCCTTGTTGGTTGGTAACATTAACCAATTCAATTATCTTTTTCTTTTCTTTATTTCTTTTTGGTTGAGTGACACCTTGGAAGAAGGCTTTATTATTAGTATTACCTTGTACTGTTCTTCTACAAGAAAATTTCCGCCATTGTTATTTCAGACTTGTTTTCGATTTGTAATCTGTTTTTCCAGTTTCCGTTTATTTTTCAGAAGGTTGCGGTTGGTGCGGCAAATCGGTCGACGAAGCTACCGGTTTAACATCCGCCACCGCCATCTTTTGCTCTGAACTTTGTTTCTCGCAATCGAGGAGGGCGAATTTCAAAAGAAACAAGACCTGCGACTGGTGCAAACACGTACGTCGGACCATTTCGTATGTCGACTTTCAGGTGAGCCTCTATAAGTGAATGGTTTTAGAGCAATTGGATTTTAACCATTTTTTTCGCAGGACGGTGCTTCCCAACTTCAATTTTGTTCCGATAAATGCTTGAACCAGTACAAAATGCATATATTCTGCAGGGAAACCAGGGCGCATTTGGAACTTCACCCACATCTCCTTGACCGCGAACAGTCGTCCACCGGAACCCTCATCACACCGGATCTTTGGTTTAGGAATTGCAAGTCGCCTCCTGACAGAATCGATCTGCCTATATCACCAGGTAGCCCGATCAATCGAGAATTTTTGGGTGATAAAAATACTAACAAAATACCGCAGCAGCATCATGTTAATAATTTTTTTTTAAGTAAAAATAAAGTTACTGAAGCAATCTCTATCGTCTCTAAAGAGAGCATCCAAACGATCGCAAAATGAGCTTTGGTGTGATATGCAATATTAATTTGATCAAATTTAATTCATCGAAAAACAATAGAAGACCGCTCCAATCCCGCATTTCTTGGTTATTGGGGTGATGAGGTGAGCGTCTATTTTTTTAGCATATTTTTCTTTCTCTCTCTTTAAACCTGTAGTAGGGAATATTTGAGCTCAACAGAAAGATTTAACTAGTTAGTATAGGTAGAGGGAGAGAGTATAAAAACAGAGATAGGGATGAGGGAGATAGAGAGAAATTTGATACAATGGAGAGAGATGTATTTAAAAACAGAGGATTATTCCAAGACTTGAAAAAAAGGGAGCATAGTGATCATTGTCCAAAATCTAGATCAAAAATATACTGAACTAGTAAACGGATAGAAGGTGCCATAACAGAAATTTCTGAAATTTTCTAAAATACTTTATTAATTATTTATCGAACTTATATGAAGAAGAACTGAAGAAACCAACAGGATTATTGGCGAAACGTCAGCAAGTTTCATTCATTATCAACAACAAGAAGATGTGTAAATAAAATTATTTATTTATATTTACTATATGACGTTAATGATATTTGGCACTACATTTGTTTGTTTGTATCAAACACTTTCCTAAATTATTTGACCTACGTTAAATAGTAACTCACGCAAAAACGTTTATAATTTATACAAAAGCATTTAATACAAATGCTTGTACTTGAAGTTCGCTTCGCAATAAGAATCTTGCTCCCCAAATTGTAGATCTCAATGAACGTTAAACCTATATAATTATTAACTGTTAAAACTGTTTAATTATACCAATTTTAAGGTATTCTAGAAAACATCCGGTTATTTTTTCGAGATTTAAATATGGGTTTCCTAAGATCGAACATTATTCGAGAGTTGTATTTTTTGCGTCCTACTTGAGAGTTACTCTTGTTGAATCAATTGCAACGTTCCCTGGGCAAGGTAGCAAGAAGTAAATCTATAAATTTTTTGAAACACTCAACCCGCACTCCCGTTGACGTATGATAGTGAAGTAATAGTACGCAAAGTTTCGGTTTTGCCGTAAAAGTTATAATATGGTACTCGGCACGTTGTACGTCGTGTACGAATTAAAATTAATTTGATTATAATTGAGAAGACTGTACGTACTGCTGAAACTAGCGACAACCCCCGATGTTTGGCACCTTAGAAGTGTTTGCAGGAACTTGGACAGTTCCGCACTGTGCTAAGGAAGAAAACGAATAATTAGCTAAAGAAAACCTAAAACCCTAATTAATCATAACCAAAAGTATTGCAATAAAGCATTAAATCACACACCACCCGATACTTTTTTACAAAAATGTGTTTTGGTAATGGTCGAAGAAAAAATATAGTACGTAGTACTTCTTCAATCAATCGTTTATTAAGTATTCGCTCAATTTTATATCATAATGATGATTTCAGGGGCTCCTTTTAGCTCAGAACTAAGCACTTTCTTCTCTTTTCCAAAGGAACCTCATCGGACTCGTACAAACATCCGTCGACACTACCTCTGATCTCGGTTGCGCATCCTGCCAAATTAATGCCAAACGAACCAAAAAAGAACCACCATCGCACGGCGAAATGCAAAAAATCGAGGAAACGTTACTCCTCGACGGTCACTTCTGCGGTTTTGACCAACGACGCGCCTCAAGATCTCAGGGTCAGACACACGCCACCGTTGGACGTTCTCGAGGAATCGTCATCAAAATCGCTTTCAGCCGAAGTAAATTGCGAATCGCCGCAGTTGAAAGTGTCCCTTTCTAGTTCGCCGATCCCACCGAAATCGGAAGATCCGATAAAGAGTATTTTGGGAAACCTTTTGCCGCCGCAAACCGTATTCGTACCTTATCCCGTGATACTACCGTTGCCCATACCCATACCGATTCCGATACCGATTCCGAAAGTGGTGAAAATCGACGACAAGAACTTGGTCGTGCTCCAAGACGGTTCTAGTCAAACTGGTGCGGATGCTGCGAAGAAATGTTTGCGAAAAAGAAAGCGACCGACCGATCTTAAAAAAAGGGTTTTCGTCCGAAACAAAAAGATTATCGTCAACTCCAGGAAGTAGTGCGACGTTTTCATCTCGTTTTCGTATCGTTGTCCCTGTCTAGGAGAAACGCGAGCGTCGATTAGCTGATTTATATTTTTTGGATAACGGATCTGTGGTAAGGAACACGATTATGAAAAGCTAGGGGACAGTGCGGGGAGTTGAGTACTGTCTCGTTATTCTTTCATTACATAAGATCGCAAGCTTTGGCCAATTTGTTAGTACTTTCCATTCCAGTGCCAATGACCTTTGGAATTTGATCACTTAATCGAGTTGAATGAATAGTTGTTATTTTGTGCCTACATAAAAGTAAACTTCAGTTAGATATTCAAATATTCATCATTATTACATTTAGAAAAAAATCTATGGAAATATTTAAGGAAAATTCTGTTGTCCCAGATGGTCCAAAAATATCAAAGTTGTATTTTTTTTAATGGAACTCCCTGTATATTATATTTTTTTTGCATCGTACGACTGAAACAAGTGTTCTATGACTTTTATGACAACGGGTAATTAGGTAATTACTATAAATATATATTTAAAGAATATTTACGAAGCTTGAAAAGTAATTTCTTATCCAAAGTATATCACCTGTAGTTTGATATTTTTCTTACATAAAAATTATATCAATACGGCCTTTTTCGAGTAAACATTCATTAGGACTAAACACTATCAATAATTTCAATGAAAAGCAGACAGAGCTGACAGACTAAACCAACATTATCTGACATTTCTAAATACCATAGGCAACTAGATGAAACAAATTTTACTTAGAAAACAGCAAAAGGCACCAAAAACCTCAAAAAGTTAGCTATGACACTTGACACTCATTTAAAGTTGTTATTAGATTAGGAGTCTTTATAATTGGGATAAAACATTTAAAAATCTGCTTATGTAGTTGAGAAATTCAAATTAGTTTACATTTTGTCAGAACTCAAATTATTTTGGAGAATCCAAAAATGCCTTCATAAAAAAATACAACTTAGAGAGTTTTAACACTTTTGGGACAACCTTTATTGTATGAAAGTAATTTTATAAAGGAACCATCCAAACACATCCCAAAAGTGAATAACCTCGTATAACTAAATATAATAATTTCACATTCACGTTTTTATTTGAAGTGATGAGATATGTTTTAAGCAATTTAGTTACGATCTCTGTGGGAAAGAGTGAATTCTGGGTATTCAAACCAGGGAGTGAACATAGTCACTTTAATGGTTTTTGTATGCGACCTTTCAAGACCTTAAATAATCTTCTCCCAAATTCGAGATATTGAAAAGAGTAAGACACACCAGTTGCGGTTAATTTATAGCGTTTATGTGTCATTCTTGCACAACTTCATTAGGAGAGGTCCTGAAAAATGTTTTACTCTCTTGTGGGAGTTTTGGGGAGTTGATCCGGGATGACATCATTTTAGGAACATCGACAAACTAGTTGGAACATTTCTTCGAATACGCGTTGAACTGAAAAACATTTTCTTGACTTCAAATTAACCTGTGTTTTTGAAGACAATGACGTTTTCTCTGTAGTGTAGTTCTTGTTTTAATTTTCTTTCCACTTAGCTAGGTTTGCGATTGTACCGGGAAGACCGTGCTCGATCACACTAGATTGAATATCCAACAAAAATCAATCGCACAAATGATGCTCGCGTTTTTTGTATGTTCTTAGACTCAGATATTTTTGTTTATTTCGTTTTCTTTTATTGCTCTGAGACTCAAATCGTGTAAAAGACTGATTGTATCTTATTACAGAACTTTATTTTGCAATGTGTATTTATATTTCCAGTATTAGAATAGTAAATATGAAATAAAATGAATAATATTAAAACTTATCTCTGCGCATTTTAATTTTCTAGGGCTCCAATTAAGTAAAATTATCCATAGTTTATAAATTTCAGTATTATACTTACATAAATGAATTATATCTATAATTTCTCAAATCTTAGTAACTATCGACGATTGCCGTGGTAAAAGATTTTTTCTACTCCCGTCTGTAAAATACCTAATTACCCACCGATCTAGCGTGCGGGAAACGTTACTTTACCACTTCAGATTCGTTTCCCATGAATCCGAGTCACTTCGGACATTTCCGGGATTTTACCGCGCGGGTTTGGGAGCAATCGAATGTTTTCGGAGATATTTCTCACGCTTTGAATTTTGACGTTTGTCAATTCTGACGGTCATAAGCTATTATCTTCATTCGGGACGGTCATGTCAGTGAATGTATTCGTATTGTTTTGCGAAAATGTACCCAAAAACTAACAGTCGTAGAAAAAGTATAGTATGCAACACGTTCGGTAAACTTTTTAACTCACTAGTTTATTAAAAACTCGCTCCGCTCGTTTCAAATAAACTTGTGAGTTAAATGACGTTTACTGCACTTGTTGCAGATATACTATTATGTATAATCTTTGCCGTGGTATGTGCGCACAAGGGTACGGCTATCCTATACATAATTGAGGTTAAAAAAAATTCGATCACCTGGGGAAATTGAAAGGTGCCGCTCTATAACGCTGTCAAAATTATTTCACAAAAATATTACTTGTACTTTTTGGATAAGAATAGCATGGATAACAATCCTCAAGGTAAGTACCTTGAACATTTTTTTTCTATATGGTTCATAAAAATAGCTGTAAACGTACGATTTTAAATGAATGGTAAACTTTCATCTTTCGACCAATCTGTTTCGACCTGCTTTGAACTACCTTTTGGTAAAAAATGTGCTTTCTGAGATTGAGAGGCAGTATAATAACGAGTGGATTGCTGTAGAATGTACAACAACGGAAAATACGACTGGAAAAGACTCCTACGCCTTAACTTAGATCAAGATTTCTAAGTTTTGTTTTTGTAGAATTGCCAGTGGGAATATCTATAAAAGAATTTTTGCTGTATCTAATACGTCAAATCGTTTTAAAGTAGCGAATTCAAAAATTATTAATGCTTAATGTTAGACACAATGATAAATTTGAAATATACCTAGAATTAACAAATCAAGTACAGGTGAATATCTTGTGAATATGTTTATTTATCATTTAAATTAAGATTTTGTCGTTAAATATATATTTTCTGTCATGAACCAGGACCTCTGCGCAGTGCCATCTAGCAGCAGACGTCCAACTTACTACATTTAAATCGATATAACGTTTTGAGAAACCTTCAACGGAGCTGTGATGTTCGGAAAATAACATATAACTATTAAATAATGTAGGGACCGTTAATACTGCAACACCGACCCTTCTCAGACAACATTTTCTTAAACGAAGAAATGATCTTCTGCGCATACCCCTAGATTTCACACACTAACCTCTACTTTCCTGCATTTTGTTTCTAAGCAGCGACTTCCACAAATTTAACTCACCTTTAATGAGATCTGGGAATATTTTGACAAAATACTGCAGCAACCAAACGGAAAACTATCGATTTGATGATCTGTGAGCGGCCATGTGGATTCTTCAATGCCGCTAGATCTTATTGGTTGAAAGCGGCATTTGGAATGATATCTTATAATCTCTACATTCATTCAAGTCATCATATTCATGTTTTCATTTAAAAACGTGCGTTGCATTCATCAAAAGGTCTAACTATGAAATTTGTGTTTAAGTAGCAACTTAATCATAAGTTTCCGTGACTAACTCTGTAGATTCGCGATTTGTAATGCGGGTATAGAAAGGAAAAAAAAATACTACGACAATAGTTTTAAGACCATTTTATTGGCTGAGGCATTTATTGTACATTTATATTCATTTACTTTTACATAATTGTTATAGGTATCAGGATAGATAGTAGTCACTCAAATTTATTTTACGAGATACAGAGTTCTCCTTAATCCCGCTTTCGATTCTATCTTCATAGCACATCTCTGATTATCTAGAATATCATCGTATCCTTATATTGTACATCATCATGTTTTTTTTTCTTTCTGTATGTATACACTAATAGTAAAATATACTCATTTACACATAGTTAGGTGTTTGGTTTAACATACTGACCGAGTTCACACTAAAGAGCAAAAATCTATTATGACGCGCCATTTTTTTTTTACGGGAAATTGTTAACAGTCGAAGTCATGATCAGTCAACAAACTTTATAAAAATATTTAGGCCGCCGATCCGCTATAACACTTAAAGCTAGTTAAGTTAACCAGATCAGTATGTTAACTGTTTTACAAGGGTGGGCTCAGACGAGGGTAGAGGGTAGGAGGGGACTCGGGAGATGTGGTGACTCTTCTACAAATGTATTGAGATAACGAGGACAAATCGAACAACAAACATCCCAAATCAGTGGGTGGGGGGACGATTGGTGTTACCGACCGGGTTACGTTGTGCGTAGGTGTGCAATTTGTGACATTTACTCATGACGAAATAACCTTAGAATTTACATAAATCAGTGCATTTTATATTATATAAACATCCATTCGAACAGTATATTTTCTAAAAATTAAATATGTAAGTAAAAAATAAATATATTTTGACTTTATAGAATATAATACATCTTTATTTCAAGTGCAGGTTATGTGCGGCACGACTCCTTAAACACCGTTTGCCTGAACTTAACAACTAACGTTACAATACTGAAATAAATATATCAATACGAAATAAACATTCGTGGTTCACGAATTGGCAGCTTCGGGTTTTTTATGCAAGTGATTGTGCCTCTGTAGGATATCCAATGGCGAAGAAGCGGGCAATTCGTAAACTACGCAACATTACGTTAAATTTTATTGCGACTGTTACAAATGATATTTGATTTATTACTTTATGTTTCAATAACAGCTGTAACTACGGGCAGCTAATTTGAAATCATCCTTTTCCTCGAAAGGAACCTGTCTGACGTCGAACCTCCTAAGATTTTATAAGTTCCTACGAGACTAGAATTGACTAGACTAGTTATACTGTTCCACCCATATTTAAGGAGTCTTCCTGGAAAGGTCGTATGGAAAAAATTACATTTATATGTATGTTGAAAACAAAGATTCCCGACGGGATTATCAACAATTATTTAATTAGTATATCACATTAAGAAATTTGGTTACGATGTCAAATCACTTTTAAAGTGCTTATACATAAAAAAGTAGGACAGCAAAAATGGTGCAGATGTGCTCCAGTGCTCTTCTAACTAACCGCCTAAGTTAGGAACAACTTTTGGGGGCAACAAAAGATACCAAATTCACAATTGCAGTGGCGTACACTCAATTTTGAATTGGGTTCCTTTCACGGGGACAGTGTGGGTAATGGGCGATGCTGGAAAAATGTGGAAATGCCTTTGACCCTGAGATTAACTAAATAAAAAATATTTAGTATAAGGCTATCTCTAAGTTTTAACAACTTCATTTCTTCGTGTTTCAGTTATTGATTGGTATCAGCCGTATGGTTCTACACCGGTGCATTGCATTGAACTAAAAAATTTTGCCATGTAGTAAGCTAGTACAAATAAATTGAGCTATAAAATTGGGCTAGAATATGAGCGAATAAAAGAAAAATGTAAATAAAGTTCTTTCGAAAGCATATTTGAAGTCTGAAGATTTGATTCTTCATTGCTTTCTAGTGAATTTGTAAAATTTCTTTTGTTATTTGCACCTCGTTAGAATTGTTAAGTTTTCCTCAGCTTGTACTACCATAGCACCTTTGTAGACTTAATGTGTCTAGGTTGCGTAGGTTAAATTAAAAATTGTCCCTAACTCATATTTTACTACCAATATACAAATATATTATGAATTAATAAAGGTTGGCTAACCTTTTGATTGTTATTTATCTTTTTGTGCAGGTCTGTCTCGTAATATTTTTGTATATCGGAAAAAAGGCGATAGAATATATCGGTGAGTCACCGGTGTAAAATCATTCCGACTAACATTGTAAGCGGTCATACCGTAGGCCGATGTGTTTTTCTGCGTTTTCTAAAACTAAAACAACGACTTTTCATTGCTAAGTTGACTTGGAACGTAAATATTCAGACTTTTAAGTATATGTTTCGGTCTTTTGCTAATTTTTTTGCCTAGACTTTGTCGCATTCCATTGAAAAATGTCCGTTCTCTTCAATCATGTTGGGTAAAAAACTAAACCACTGTTTAGAATCGGTTTGCCGTTTTTGACGAAAATTGTCAATTAGTAAAATCGGTGGCTCAGGATGACTGGTTAGGTCATCGCCCGATTTTATAAACTGAGCTTACTTGGAACAAATGTCGCGCTATAAATCCGAAACAATGGCCCAGCCTCCATGTTTTCTGCCCAAAATGAACCATTCGGTGGTTACTAATAACTTCAACTTTTAAGAAGTGCGTAATAATATGCTACACCGAAAGCCTTTCCAATGGATAATATTAGACAATGCAACACTTATATTCGAAGTAAATATTAATCCACTAACTACTAAGTGCAATTATAATCATGCAGTTGAAGTTATTATCGGTTTCGTTTTCTAGAAAAATATATGCACGTCTCGAAAATTTAAGTCGAGGCAAATTAACATCGTTATAAAATATTAACAATTTAACAATAATAAACTTGTAACAAATACTAGACAACCTATTATTTAACAATTTCATTGAGTTTAGGACACTGACCGGAAATAAAAAGAATCAATTCATTTCTGAAGTTGTTCTAAACACAAATCAAAACTCTACACTACAGAGCACTTCTGTCGAATCTCATTTCAGCAAGAGATTATTGAAAATTTTGGACTTTTGGTTTTTTTTTCTGCGCTATTCATGGGAAAACAACTATGCGGCCAGCGGCAGAGCTACAGAGAAACCCCGGATCTGCTTTTTTTTGCCAAATCTTGACTTTTTTTTAAATAATAGTAATTAAAAAGAAGCGGAACACGCTCGTCTCTTCCTTAATTTTGTTTTGTCGAATATATTCCATTAAACACAAAATACAATCGTGAATGTTAAAGGTTGAGGAATGTGGATGTAAAGGAATGTTATTTATCCGTAGCTGCTGCTAGCGAAGTCTTTTTGCTCTCTGAAAGTATGCTAGACGACAATGGGCGGATTAAGGACCATTTGTGGGGAGTCCGGACCTGACTTCGGACGCCCAAAAATCGCCTAGAACGTTGCAACCTAACGTCCTCGTGCCCATCGCAGTAGCGCATCGGCCAGTACGTCTAAATGTGCCTTTGTCTAAAACAAAAAAAAGAAACGTAATATTTTTGGGTTTAGTCTTGAAGGTTTTGATATTTATTGATATACAAGCGACTTTTAGTTACTTATTAACAGCACAATTATTTTCATGTAACATTTGACTGCAACTCTGTCCTATAATATACCGATGACATTTCAGATATGTATTGTCATTGTAGATTGCTTGTGGTAAAACTAATTTTGCTAACACTGCTTCGGTGCTTCAGAACAGAATTTTGAAACCCTTATTTAATTATATAAAAGATTAACCAAATTACCTAATATTGATAAATTGTATAATGAACTTAATATTACAAGAATACAAATTCTGGGGTTAGAAAAAATTGAATTAATTTACAAAATATAAAATGAAATACGAATACGAATAACCAGCTTTTGCGAGCTATGAACGCATAAGGCTTTAGTATTCTCGTGGCCACAGCTAGAGCTAGTTTAGGAATATTTTTGTTATGTATTATTGGATTGATTTAGGGAAATAAAGAAATGTTTTCATCAAACAATCCTTTATAAATAAATAAAAATAACACAATATTGGACGATTTATAATTGCCCTTAAAAATAGTTTAATTAAAAAATTACGGCTAAACTTTTTAACGTTCGTTTGAAATATGAGATTTTTAGCTTTCCGTAACAGCAAGGCAATTGATCTATTTGATGTTGTGAAACGGATTTAGTTTTGAATGAAGCATAAATTAATAAGATACTTAATATACGTCATATTTGTCCAATGGGATATTTTTAAAAATAATTGTATATAATTGTATTATTGTACATATATATTATTTGCTTATTCAAACCACTCAACATAAAATTCTGAATGGGAAAAATCAGACATATAAAAAGTATAGTACAATAAATCAATACAGAACGTAGTAGAATTACAATGATTATACAAGCATTATTTTTAAATATTCATGGTCTACGACAACCTCCAGCAGCAAAAGCAGTTGTGGTTGATTAGATCATATAATATAATATGAGTGTTCACGGACATCGAAAGGGCCTTAAATTATATGGCCCTGTACTCGATTTGCAGGGCGGTGGAGCGTACTGGAGTGGGGACGGTCATTGTAAAATGGATCCTCTCCATGCTAACGAATCGGAGGGTTGAGGCAAGACTGGGTGGGGAGCAGGTCTCCATCGGCTCATCACGGGGCTGTCCACAGGGAGAGGTATTGCCTCCTTTCTGTGGTGCCTAGTGGTGAACGAGATATTGCATATTCTGAGGGAAGAATGCGGGGTCTATGCTCAGGCATATGCAGATGACATTGTGATAATGACACAGTGGACGGACGTGGGAAGGATGCAGGAGCTCCTGAACGGGGCATTGGCAAGATTCTCACAATGGTGCCAGGACAGCAAATTAATTGTCAATCCTGGCAAGGTGGAGATGGATATCTTCACCAGGAAAAGAAAGATGGAGCGTAACCTCAACATTTCGATGCATGGGGTGCCTCTCTGTGCAAGCGGAAGCGTTAAGTACTTGGGGGTATGATTGAACTCCAAGTTGAACTTCCAGGAACACATAAGATCAAGGACCAGGTCGGCCTTTGGAGCTTTGTGGGCGTGCCGGAGAGCGGTGGTTGCACTTGGTGCCTGGGACCAATGATCATGCATTGCATCTACGGTGGTACCTATGCTCACGCATGGGGCAGTGGCATGGTGGCCCAGGGCCAAAAGAGGAGGAGCTAATCGAGTTTTTGATAAACTGCAGAGATTGGTATGCCTATGCATAACGGACGCCATGCGGACGGCACCCACTAGGGCTCTAGAGGCTCTGGTGGGTCTGTCCTCTTTGGCGGATTGGGTGCGGATGGAAGCGGCCAAGACGGCTGCAATGCTAGCGAGCTGCGGGCTCTGGAGAGAGGGAACCTTCAAGCGGGGCCCGTACGACATTTTAGAGGGCTGGCCCGGAGATCGCGGTGTCATGGGCATGCCGAATGACGTCATGATTCCTGAGATAACCTTCTTTGACAAATGGACCTTTCTCTTCCTATCAAGGGAAGAGTGGAAAAAGGGCAGAGTTGGCTCCTGGTATGGACCCTGGTACATGGACGGGTCCAGAATGGGAGATTTGACCGCAGCTGGAGCGTACTGCGAGACAACGGGATTGAGCTTGTCGGTCTCTCTGGGTCAGTACTGCACCATGTTTCAGGCGGAAATTTTCACTATATTGATAGCGGCCAGAGAGGTGCTTCGGCTCAACTATGGAAGCAGGAGGTATTCTTCTGCACTTATGGCGCTTATGTCAGTGCGCACGCGCTCCTTGTTGATAAAGGAGTGCAAAGGGGTACTGGTACAGGTATATGGGACCACAATCCCGCTTGGGGATCGCCCCGTACGTGAGGCGGGAGCTCTCGAAGCCGTGGTGGGCTGGAGGGTTTGCTCCGGGAATCAGGTAGGCGAGGCTTATGATGGATGGGCCCACCCTCCCTCGAACCAGGGAGCTGCTTGGACTGACCAGAAGGGAGTGTAGGCTTAGGAGGCATATTTGCTGGCTAGGCGTTGGAGACGACCCGGAGTGGAGGTAGTGCATGGAAGGGGAGGAGGCCACGTATCATCTGCTCACCGAATACCCTGATTTGACATGGGCAAGATTTGGAACGGCCCTGATCGATCCGGACTCAGTGCACGGTATTGGGCTAAAGGAGTTGCTGACCTTCTATAGGAGGAGCGGCATTCTGGACGCCTTCTAGCGCGGTCCGGGGGCACAGCGGGTCAATCTGGTGGCCTATATGATGGGACGCCCGCGGGGGCTCCCCCTTAATACCAATACCAATACCAATACCAATGAGTATTCTAAAAACTATGGCGCAAATAGATTGAAACTAAATAACTTCTTGGGTTACTGTGTTAATTTTCAAATATATTATTCGCACAGTTAGCCTTGCGTTTTGGAATATGATGTGATTTTTCCTGTCATCTGAAATCTAATTGATTTGCACAAATCGCTTATTTTTTCACACCTTCACCGAGATTTTTTCAAAATTAGAATAATAATTGAATTTAATATTTTCCTTTTCATAATTCTATATTTTGACGAGCAGTATTTAAACACTATACAGAATTATTTCCATTTTGATAATTTCCATAAATTTTTGTTATCAGAAAAATAAACAACATTTATTTTAATTTCAATTGAAGTGTTGGGCTTTTAAATAAACAATCGGTTTACAAGCGTTTCACGTGGAGAGTCATCCGACGAGCTTCAAAAACTTTTTATCGATTTTACTAACCGGCGCAACAAGAACGCGCAAACGCTGTGGCAGCTCTTAAGAAAAAAAAACGCTGTCCATCATTTCTCCATAATGTTGTCCCACTGCAAAGAAGCGAAAACATCGCTGAGATGATTCGAGAGGGATATAAATTCCCAACTAAGTGAATAGAAACACCCACATTCATAGACGCGAAGTCGCCACCGCTGCCTCAACCACCCCCCCGGTTGCCATATTTGGTAAGCGTGGGAGGCAAAAATATTTATTCGCGTCGTTCTAAACCTTAAAACGATGCTAAAACTGACAGCGTGATGTCGATTCCCCGCAAATTCGGAAAAACATTAGTTTTGTGGGGCTGTCGGGTAGATCTGATTTATTATTATTTAGTTTTTTGGCCAATTGAGAGGAGGCAATAAAACGTTAGTTGTGAAAGTAAAAGAACCTTGAACCTCCATTGTCTGCACCAACGTTGGTGCAGTTGAGAAGCTGACAAATTAAGTGTGCGCAACAAAAATTTGTTTGTTTTGTGAATATGTTTACTGTTTACTGTTACTGAAACTGGTTACATTTTTTTAAAAATGGAAAATAGTAAAACACTATTTCAAAACAGTTTATTGATTGTTAGACTTTTACGGAAAATCGAAAACAGTTGTTTTTTTTTGTAAAATTTGTAACGTTACGGCTTCTATCAATAAAAAATCGCAAAAACGTTATCTTAAATAGTATATCGGATATATTATATCTAGCGCCGATTTTTGCAATATTAATTACATTACATTGTTTTCCATTTTTTTCTCCGAATGATTCTGACTTGACACGCAAATATGTTAAACGCGTTGCGTTTTCAAAGAGGATATTATAATTGTTTTTAAGTCTGGGGCAATTTTGAATCGTGCAGCAACCATGAACCAGACCTGAAAAATCGAATCAACAGAAAGAGGGTTCGTAGTGACACTAAACGTCCGTTTAACGTACCACTCTAGCACAAAACACACACACGGAAGGTCAAAACCTTGAGATCTGCCAAAGCAGAATGAGCAAGAGCATGTTTGGTTGAAACCACATAACACATATTGGTCACAGGCACGTGTGTACAGAGAACTTTTCTGCGTGAAATTAAAGAATTTGTTTCCATAATTAATAACATTTTTAGCAGCCCAAGCGCTAACAGAGCGCAGTAGTGTTCTTCTTAGTGGGCAATTTCATGGTTGACCGCACTCAATTTTTCTGAAATGCGTGATTAAGTAAAATAAGCACGATGGAAACTCGATTTTTTAGTTTCAATCTTGAAATATTATTTCCCACATTCGAAAACACTATACTGAGATTCCAATACCACTGCTCCACAACTATAATACATCTTCTAAACCAAATATTCGGTCTAAAATATGTTCCTATACTCTCTGTGGTAGTTTGATTAAAGCTCTTAAAACGAATAGAAACCGAAAAATGGTGGCCTTTTAAAAATTTAATGGATTACGGAAAACCAAAAAATTTTTAAAATCAACAGGGGATTTAATTTTTTAAAGATATGCTACCAAACACTAATAAAGCTTGTTTTAAATTTATTATTTTAAGGTGAGATATTTTTTGTATTAATTTTATTTACAATAAAGAGATAAAATAAGAAAACCTAAATTAGAGTTTTAGAGCCAAAATATTTTGGTACCATTGTAAACTTTTTGCACAATCTTTTAATATTCAAGCCTTAGACACCTTAACGTCAGCTAAAATAATTTTAACATCTTCCATAATCATAAACTATTTTTGTAAATTATTTATTCAAAAATTTGTTAAATTAAATAATGCACTAGGCGACATAATACAAGGTTAAAAATTTATTTTTCTAAATATCCTGGCTGTTCATGATCTTCAAAATTGCTCTTTTATTTTAATCGACACTTCCACACGTAAAGCGGGTGTCCAATTATTTACGTGTTTGATATACAAAATTTAATCCACTCATTTTTTTGAAGAGGCTAAAATTGGTACTTATATTAACGAAGACCTACGTGACATTTCTGGGGTAAAATACGTTGCATACGTACATAATACCTATATATATATATTTTATATCCGGATAACGTATCCGATCTCATCCAAACTACATATTCGGTGCGACATTTCCATACGGATTTGACTTTGTAAAGCTCTGGAGTGACTTCAAGTAGCAAAAATATGTAAATAGAACTGGCATGATGTTGCGAATGGAAAATCTTTCAGCCGGAACAAGCGAGCAGGTGAAAAAAAAAACGTTTTGCGAAAGTATGCATGTAATTTTACGTATGCGGTTTTATTATTTACCTGCTGTGTTCCTATTTTCATCTTCGAAAAAAGTTATTTAAACTATGAGCGACCTAAAAATAGTTCTAAATTGACCGAAAGAAACAGGGAACAAAACGGGAAAAAATTAGTTACTTTTAATGATAAAATCTGAATACATATTCGGAAAAAATGTCAAATTTTGACAGTTCTAAAAAAAACATCCTCCATAATATTGTATTTTTATAAATAATTTTTATTTATACAATATTTTCTGGATAATAATTTCTGTTTTGGCATTTCAAAATACTACTCTTTTGTAATTTAAATATAGCCAGGCTGATTTTCAAAGTTCTTTATTTTTGATATGGATATTGATAATGAACTAGTTTTCTTTTACTATACATATTAGAATTTTGATTATTTGCTTTTTTTCTGCCAATAAATTTTAGTAATCCAGTATAAACACTAATAATAGTATATTAAACATCGAGTGCGGTAAACTGCATTTGGTACGAGCGGAGCGAGCGTTTAATAAACGAGTGAATAAAAAAGTTTACCAAAGGTATTGCATACTATACTTTTTCTACGAGCGTCAGTTTTTGGGCACCATTTTACAAAACAACATGAATACATTCACTGACATGACCGTCAAAATTGACAAACGTCAAAATTCAAGTCCTACTGTAAAATCTCCGACAACATCCGATTGCTCCTAAACGCGTGCGGTAGTATCCCGGAAATATCCCAAGGGTCTCGGATCCGTGGGACAAGAAACTCACGTGGTAAAGTAAATAAGGGAGTAGAAAAAATAAATTTTTCTACTCCCGTCTGTAAAATACCTAATTACACACCGAACTAGCGTGCAGAAAGCGTCACTTTACCACGTCAGTTTTATTTTACCACGGATCCAAGACACTTTGGACATTTCCGGGTTTGGGACGATTTCGGAGATATTTTGACGGCCATATCAGTGAATGTATTCTAAAACTAACAGTTTTAAACTTTTTAAGTCACTCGTTTATTAAACACTCGCTCCACTCGTTTTAAATAAACTCGTGAGTTTACCGCACTTGTTGCATAATTTACTATATGGAAACAACAACTGCAGCTTATATGTTAACACACGCAAGTTTTGGCTGGGTTAGCTCAAGGAACAGCCCTAATAAAATTTCATTAAAGTAGTTTAAACTATGATTTGCTTGGAAGTACATGTAGTATTTTTTTAAAAAGCTATTGCTGCATTATAATAAAGTCTTTTGCCGTGAAAGAATTGAAAATGCAAAACATTTTCGTTTAAGTTATTTATTGTATCTAAAAGACCCATTTTCTGTTTATCGGGTTTAAGGTTTGATTCGCTTAGCATTACAATTCATTGGTAGTTAGTAGTGTCTATTTTTGTACTGATATCTATAATGATGGTAAAATGAATACTTTATTATATGCAAGGCTTATTTTTCTATAACGGGTTATAATATTGAAAAATTAGCATTTTGTGGACGCATTTTATTGCAAAAACCTTTATTATCAGCAGACTCCTCGCCTGCCGTTTTAACTAAGTTAATTTTGAAACACAATTATTAGTAATTACAAACATTCCTTGTCTAAGGTAATTACTGGACACTACCGCAACATAGTTCGTAGTCATGTTGGGTTGAAGGGTCTCGTTTCTCATAAAAAAAGTCATCGTTAACCTTAAGCTCTGTTAGGAAAACTATAACTAACTATACAATGTTTAATTATTAGAAGTTCCCTAAATTGAGAGAAATAGACACGATATGAACGAAAGATCGTGATCGATAGGATAAGACACGCTTACGTAAAACTTTTCCACAACGACACTGGAATCATAACAAAAACGGAACGCGACCGACGACGCTCCCGGTGAAATCGATAAGGCGCTTTTTCTCAAAACGACTCCATTTTTCGTCATGTTCATTGGCACGTCGCGATTACTATAGCCTAGCTTAACCACGATCGCAGCCTATCGAGATAAATTTCCAGTTGAATGAACGGGTATCCTGCATTTTTTGGAAACTGTTACCAGGTTACACTTATGTCTTTTGAAATAGTCTATTATGAAAGGAAGGATAGTGCGAGTTGAGTTTATCCTCAATCGTCAGCAAAAAAAAAAATCAAAATATTAAGCAAATTATTTGCTTTTCAATACGCAGCCTTATAGTGGGCTGATTACTGATTACCTGTTTTTACTGGATTATTTGAGAATTTACTTTCATATGGTGGTGCTGCTGATAGCAAACAAACACGTCCGTTTGAAAGTAACGTTTATATGTTACCTTTGAACCATTGGCCACTTCTTTTCACCGGTACAAGCGAAGATAAAGCTTTTTTCTGGCTCTGTTATCAGTTTTTGTGGTGTGTAGTTTATGGAACATGACGCAAAATAATATATTATGCAACAAGTGCGGTAAACGGAAAAAAATTATGTATGTAAAGTAAGTAAAAATAAAAGGCCAATTAACCACCTTGCTTGTTTTTGTAAAGCTGGTCTCTTGGTAAGTTGCAAATATATTGCTGCAGTTCTCTTAAAGTGTGTTAGGTAGATATAAAAGAAAAAAAATACATCAAAAACTCATCACTGGAATTATTGTTACACATTGTTGTTCATCAATAAAGCAATTTGCTTTGTGTTTGATTTTGATACCGGTAAGCTTTTCTTTTAACGTTGAACACTCGGATGAGTGCAGGAAGGCACTAAATCGCCAACGATATAAAGCGAACTATTTTTGAAAGCAATGCCAAACTTAACCATACAACCTAAACATTAAACTGACATGAAAACAATGCCGCCATTCCGAAATAGTTTAACTTTTTTTCCACTATAGAGAATCCATATAATAGGTATATAAATTTTAAATCATTTCCTCATACAATTTAGCAAAGAATTTGTCTTTGAGAAAATACACGTTCTATTATTGCAAAAAAATAAATATTTGTCGGGTGGTCAATTAAAGGCCAAATTGTGATAAAACCAATTATTGTTCACAATGCAGAATTACAATTGACCAGAGTAAATTAATTTAAACACATAACTATAAATAATACGTGAAAATATTGCATAGAATTTACATTAACAAAAATGCCTTAAGCTATAGATTTTGCAATAAATTACCAACATATATCAAGGTCTCTAGTTCAATGATATTCATGATGATATTTGTATTTGAAGACAGTTGGTATGTAATATATATAACCTTGTATTGCTTTTTCGTCATCAATAAATTTATTTACTTTTTTTGCGCAGTTTGTAGAGCATTAATAAAAAAAAATGAAATATTAAATTTTCAAGGTTGTTATCTTACAGAAAATTTTTATAAGAATATGAAGAGAGGATCCTTTCTTATCGTAGTTAATGATCACTGTTTAAAATAGCCAAAGTAAAACTTGGCCGAATTTTGCGGTAGTGGATTTAAACTTACCGTTTTATAAAACATGCAGGCTTGTCGATCTTCGTCCTCGGCCGAAGGGCAGTCTATGAAACCATCGCAAAGAACGTGGTCGTCAATGCAGTGGTACCGACCCTGCCTGTCGGGGGTGGGACATGCGAATCTCTCCATACCGTCAGCGGCCGGAGGACATTCTGCAATATAAAACGTCATTTCCATTATTTTCATTGACCGCGAAAGAAAACAAATGTTTCAGAAAAGTTTACAGAATTTTTTAGTGAGTCAGTAATAATAATTGGTTAGCCTCCCTCAGCAATGTGCAGAATGCTACATACTATAAAACAAATTCTAAATTTAGGCATTTTAATGACTTGGTCGAGCTACCTCTAGGTTTTATAGTTTTCTTGAGAACGTAGCTTAAATCATTCAGTATTATCAAAAAACATAGGCAAAATCGACTTCCTTATAGAATTTAAATTAAGGCGACACATCAAACGTTACTAACCATAACGTAGTTACTAATCCAAAATGTGCAAGTTGCTTCATTCTTTTAGAAACTATTCGACCACAAATAACGTGATAATGTATGAGATATGAAACAAAAACCCATTTTCTCCAATTACAACATTATTAAAAGACTAAAATATCAATAGAACTTATTTAGTAATGTCATAATTTCAACTATATTTCGTTATACTGTCAGCAATAATAGTTTGGCCATCAAACAAGTTTTAAACTTTGTTATCGTTGCAATTCTGGATATGCAAGTTGATGAAATATGCATAGAAATTATTTGACTACACGAGATAATAAGTATTGAACTTCATGAATGACTGTTTCTGTTTTATTATCTTGCATTGCAGCTTATAACAAGTACTTAAAATTAAAAAACGACGTCCATCACAAATAGAATGGAAGTGTATAATTATTTTCTTCGTGTTGTGTTTATTAATGACTATTCTGTGCTCTGTAATGTTATTCGCAGACAAAAGACGGGACAGATGATCAACATTTAATTAAGCTCAGTTCAACAAGCGTAAAAATAATCGAAGATTAAACTGACGTCATCGCGAGGGTCTTGGCACAATGCGAACGGGAGGATTTATTCCCTCGAGATTTGTTTACACATTGTTCCCGCCCTCTGGCGGCTTATGTTTAAGTAAAACGTAAATCAAATGAAAAGCGGTAAACGCCGTAGTCGGGGCAAACAGTTTGGGAATTAGATTCTCAAATGGGACTCTCATTTTGGACGTTGCTTTCATAATGTTTGGTTGCTAGGTGGGTTCGTAATGGTTTTAATCCCACGCTTGTACAAGAAAACTGAGAACGCAAATTAAAGGTGGAAAATTCGCGGCTTATTTTCAAGTTGGATCGATTAAGAGTGCTGCAATATTTTCGCTGACATTTACTGGTGCAAGTGCTTTCCTTGAAACGAAACTCAAATTCAACTAACAAATTGCTCAGAGAGTTATAAATTCTCTGTACGGAACTGTAACTCAAAAATTGTTTATTTAAAACTCCTTAATAATTTTAACACTATGGTGTTAGAATTAAACTAGTTCTAGTTTGAGTTAAGAGTTATAATTAATTATTCATTTTTCTGTAACATAATACATAATTAAATTGAATATTTAGCAAATAATGTTTGTTTGTAAGGCTCAAACTACTTTTTCTTGAAAGGATTTTGATTTCACGGGTTAATATTGAACTCTTACTGCGTCACTTTGGATTCAGAGGCTGAGTGATATAGTAATGTCTACGAAATAACCAAAATCGTTCGGTTTGGCAAATAATCCATACCTTCATATCCATATTTCCTTTTTACAAAACTGCCCTTTATCGAGCAGTGCTGCGCTTTAATAGATCACAGTGCCTGCCATAAAACCAGTTCAAAATCTTTGACCATTATCATGCGCTCCAGCTTTCAAAAATTCACTTTCTGAAAATTACTGGAATGACAGTTTTATATAAATTTTCTCCTGATTGTTGCTATTTATTTGGACTGTTTATTTGAATGTTTATCTTGAATGTTAATTTAATAATTGCAGAAAAACGCAATAATTTAAGTAAACAAGCAGATGATAAAGAAAAACCGCTCTACCAACAGATTGGTCCAAATGAACAATATTTATGAAGAAAATAAAATAAAAAATAAGAAATAATCACCTCAAATGTGATGTAGAAGTAACAATCTGCAATAAATGCTATTTGAGAGCTACAGGGGAATCGTAATTATAAACTTATCTTGAGCAGCATTAAAATTAGATATAATTATTACGATCTGAACTATGTAAAGCAAAACAAAACGTCAAAAAAATCAACGTCAATGTGTCCCGGTATGTAGGAACACAAACTAAAATATACTATCGTGAAATAAGGAACTACTATATAAAATAGAAAATTCACATTTAAGTATATAAACTAATTTATATAAGTGGTTGACGTAGGCACCATGCTGCTGTATTCTATTTAAATTAGAACGTGCTGCGCGAATTTCAATTGGTTATGTTCTCGAACAAGTTATTAGCCTTCATGGATTAGATGGGGAATGCTATAGCACAGCTTTAAAAACCTATTAATATAATTGCTTGGAATTTGTTTTGACGTCAAAATTTCGTGACCATTTTTAATTGAACATTGAACCGGCTGAGTTGAATCGATAAAGCGAGGCTACTTCGAACTCCTATTTTGAATTTATTTTTATAGTACTTCTTCCTTATTTAATATTGCTTAATATCCTGTATGTTAATGTCCATTTCCATAACCAAATAATTAAATTCCCAAAATAAAACATAAATAAATAAATACAAAAACGAGACTGTTTTTTAGCTTGGAAGAAATTCAAAGTCCAAAATTCCAGATACAACTGTTGCCCTTGTAGCAGTAGTATATAGTTAAACAAGAAGCGAAACTTAAGTTACTTATCTCCCATAAATGGTATTTCAAGAATACGAGACGAAAAATTTGCGTCATTGTGCCGGAAGCACTGACGCGTTCACTTCCGTATAAAATTATTTCCAAAGCGTTAAAAATAAAATATAAAAATACTCGTCGGACGTTATTTTCGAATGCGAATCAACAAGTGACTGAAAGGTCAGTTCAAATTAAGGTTTTTCTACCGTGACAAATTTAACCTTTCACATTTCCCTTTTGATGAGCCTAATAGCCTTTAAATCCGCTTAAAATCTGAGTTTCGTACTTGGGAAGTTGTTTTTAAAGGAGTCCGGATTATTTAATTGAGCGTAAATAATGCAATTTCGTGTAAGTGTTGAGATTATTAAAACTGATAAAAAGCGCAACGGCATCATCTGCGTAGAAACCAATTTTAATTATATATGACACTGTAGGGTTTTAAGTTAAGTTTATCATGTTCAAATGCTTGCGATATTTGAAATATACTATAAAGTAAACTGAGTAATTTCGTCAGGGGAGTAAATTTTATTCCGGTGGTGGCAGGTGTTGGGTACCTTGCGAGATAAGCTCTAAGCCGAGAATAAATCAATAACATATAAACAAATATGATGAAATTATATTTTAAATTGTTGCTATCCCCTAATACTTTAATGATAAATGATTGCAAACTAATTATAACTCAAATCTTTTTACTCTAATCTTAAAGATCCTACACCGTCCCTACAAAAGTCGAATATTGTTTACTGCATGAAGTGCGCTTGTGGTTTGGTTTACATCGGTCACACTTTACAAAAGTTAGAAAAAAGGTTAACACTTGACAAAAGTCATGGAACCTAATGTAACTAGTCAGAGCACGCATGTGAACGATACCGGCCATACAGTTTTGTATGATCCAGCCGCAGTGCTTAGTAATGAAAAAAACCTCTTTAAACGCAAGTTTTTAGGGATGTGTTATATTATTAAAAAATTACATTATTAAACAAAAGAAAGATGTTGAGGGACTAAGTAATATCTAAGTAATACCTATCTTCTTCACCAAAACCGAACGACGAAACATAAATTGCCAGAATTTTTTGATTCTATCAGTTTGTAGTGTGCCCTAGCCCAAAAAATCCGTCATAATTGGTCTCGCAGACAGAGCAATAATGTTATCCGATCCAGAAAATAAACCAAACGCAATTGAAAAAGCAAAACAAGCAACACACACACACACACACACACATATATATATATATATATATATATATATATATATATATATATATATATATATATATATATATATATATATATATATATATATATATATATGATGACACTATATTCCGGGATATCATCCGTTCGCTTGTTGAACGACTGGAATCCTGCAGACGTTTCGCCAAAATCTCACTTGGCATCTTGGGAGATTTTGGCGAAACGTCTGCGTCATATATATAAATAAATAAATAAATATATATATATATATATATATATATATATATATATATATATATATATATATATATATATATATATATATATATATATATATATATATATATATATATATATATATATATATATATATATATATATATATATATATATATATATATATATATATATATATATATATATATATATATATATATATATATATATATATATATTTATATAAATATATATATATATATATATATATATATATATATATATATATATATATATATATATATATATATATATATATATATATATATATATATATATATATATATTTATTTATATATATGACGCAGACGTTTCGCCAAAATCTCCCAAGATGCCAAGTGAGATTTTGGCGAAACGTCTGCAGGATTCCAGTCGGAGTTCAACAAGCGAACGGATG